>NC_059074.1:1598191-1908215 GCF_020497125.1 Mauremys mutica
GGGAGATGGGGGAGGGAGATAACATTTCAGGAGGTGTATTGGGGCTCCCAGTGCCTCTGACTGTTCTGCTCTCCCCAGGCTGGATCTGGGCAACTGCTCCCTGACGTTCCTCTGTGCTGGGTTCCCGGATGCCAACACTGCTCTTGTCATGTGAGTCCAGCCACCCCGTGGGGGGGCTGTAGGGAGGCCTGGGAATTCGAGCTCTAGAGCGAGGGGTGGGGAGGGAGCTCCTTGCCGGGGACAGGCTGGGTGCAAGCCCCAGACCCCCTGTGCTCCTCTGGCTCGGGGCCTGCTGAATTCCCCATCCCCCCCAGGCTGTTGGCGAAGGGCCGGGGGGGCGCTAGACCTTCCCCTCTCAGCACAAGCCTGAGCTTGTTCCGCGCTCCCTGGGAGGCACAGCCCCCCCACGGGGCTCCCCCAGCCAGGCCCCCCTCTGCTGGTGTCTGACCCCCGCTCCAGCTTCCCCTCCCTCCTGCCCAGCTGGCTGCTCTGAAGTCCATGGGCCCGTCCGTGTGGGAGCTGCGCTGGGCTGGCGCCTTCTGGGGGGTGTTACGCTATCCCCCCCATTAACCATGGCAGGTCCCTGCACTGCAACCCCCTCCCCATTCCTTCCCCCCGCAGGAGTGAGGGCAGGGGACTGCTGGGGGATCCTCCCCAGGAGTGGGGGGGTGGCCTGGTGCACCTGCTCGCCCAGCCCTTGCTACAGCCTCACCCCTTGACCTAGAGGGTCCCGTCGTGCCGGGCGCTGCTCTCCCTGGGATGGACGGTCCCAGTCTGACTGGACCAGGCTGGGTGGGAGGGGAGACAAGACAGACTCAGGCGGGGCAGAGACTCGCCCGAGGTCTCTGAACAGGGCGGGGGCAGGGCCAGGTCTCCTGAGTCCCTGCCCGGGGAGGCAGCCCCAGCCCAGGGAGAGCGCTTGGCCTGGGCTGGGGGAAGGCCTGGGTGCGCCCTGTTCTCCCAGGGTGCTGGGCAGCCCTGGGAACGGAGGGTTAATGCCGCGGGATCCTTCTGTTTGCAGTGACCTGACCGAGAACCCCTTGGGGAACATCCCCAACACCACCTTCCAGGGCTTCACCAGGCTGCAGAGCATGTGAGTGCCGGGCTGGGTGGGGCCTGCAGCCCTGGGGGCCGGGAGGGCACCAGTGCTGTGCTGCTGGGGGGAAAGGGGGGCAGGGACAGGGGCTCAATGGGGAGAGTGGGGGGAAGGGGCTCGGGGGCCCCGGAGGGGCTGACTCTCCCCACGCACACCTGCGGCTCCATATGGAGCTTAGCTGTGGGTTCCTGGGAAGCCAGTGGGGTCTCCAGTGTGGGGCAATAGGGATCCGCCCTGAGCGTGCCCCCCTCCCCACCACTGCTCCGAGCTGCCCTGCTCCTGTGAGCAGGTGGCCGGGTGCTCCGCCCCCCACCTCTGACTCTCTTGTCCAGATCCCTGCCGCGTGCCCTGGAGTGCCCTGGAGGGAACATGGCCTGGGACCTCAACACCACCCACGGGGACAGCCGGACCTGCCAGGGACAGAGGAACCTCTGCAACAGCTCGGGGGAGCTTGGTACAGTGTGGGGAGAGGGGCTCAGTACTGGGAGGCCTGGGTGGGGTGGGGAGGGCCCCCAGAACAGCTCCCCTGAGGCCCCAGGCTGGAAAGAGCCCATGGCAGCTGAACTGGGAGGCACCAGGGGCAGGGTGTCCCAGGCGGGTGTCCAGGGCAGGGCTCCCCCGCCACCACCTGCAACAGAAATACAGCGCCCACCGCCCGGCCTGTGCTCGGCACCGCCCCTGCCCTCGGCAGCCTGGCTCTGCCCTCCCTCACCAGGCTGAGCCTGTTCTCCCACCCCTCAGTTCCCTGAACCTCGCTGAGGCAGGGACTACTGCCCTGGCCCCCCTGCCCCGGGAGCTGGGCTTTCCCCACACCGTCTGCGTGCTGCTCCCTGCTGCAGCGTGGGGGCCTCGGCCCAGCCCCGGTTCCAACCGCGTCCCCTGTCTGGTTCTGCGCAGCCTGGCTGTGCCCAGAGAACTCCCAGTGCAGCCCCGACGGACCCGGGCTCGTCCAGTGCCTGTGCTCCGGGAGCTACCACGGCTACAAGTGTCTGCGTGAGGTGAGGGGCCGGGGGGCCTGGGCCCTGTGTCGGACGGGGCAGGGGCCGTCTCCGCTCGGGGGGAGACGCATCGTGGGTGGAGGGGGGTGCAGTACAGGGGCCGTCTGGACTCTCCCCTGTAGCGTCTGGTCTCTCCATCAGTGGGGGGCTCGGGGCGTGGCGGCTGCTGCAGGAGCGCCGGCCTCAGGGTGGGGTGGCTGGGAGGCTGCAGGGGATCCGGCCGGCTGCGTGCGATGGCTGCGGGCCAGGAGCTGCTGCAGCTCAAGCCAGGGCTGGAATCTCCTCTGGGCTGGCCCCCAGGGCTGGAGACGCGCGCTGAGCTGGGGACAGCAGCATGGGGCCTCAGTGTGGGGGAGCAGACACCCCCCTCCCTCCCAGCACTTCTCACCCACCGGCTTTGCTTTGCAGGGCACCTTTCCCCTGCTGCTCTTCTATGGGACCCTGGGAGCCGTGACGACCACCCTGTCCCTGCTGGCCTGGGGCAGCCAGCGCCGGAAAGCCAAGGCCTCCTGAGCCCCTCCTGCAGGACGGGGAAAGGGCGGAGACCGGGCTGGGGGGCCTGCGCGGGGGCTTCTCCGCAGCCACTGAACTCGCCGTGGTGCCGCGTGCTGGCTCCTTTCAGCGCCCCGGGACGGTCCAGCTGCCCTCAGCACCAGCTGCCTGCATCCCCCGTTCTCTGCCAGGGGGGAGACCCGGCTCCTCGGCCCCAGGCAAAGCTCATTCCCAGAGCGTAAAGCCCCAGCCTGCACTCCGGGCACCCCGCCTAGCCCCACCCCAGGCTCAGCCGCACCAATCTCCCTGCCCTGCCCCCTCACAGTGGGGAGCCTGCGGCTGGGGCAGCAGCCCCCTCCCCAAGCACAGATCTTCTCAGAGCAGGACGTGGGCACTGGCCTGCAAGGTCCCCCATGGAGTGGAGGCTTCTGGGTCTGACCACCCCACCTCCCCAAAGTCACGGACCCACAGGCCCTTGGACAGTGTCTGGGAGGAACCCTGCACTGGGCTCAGCCCCAGCTGTGGGTGACATGGAGGTCGTGGGGGGTGGGGTCTGATAGGTGGGGGGAAAAAACAAGGTCTCCACAGTAAAATTCCTTCCTGACCCCCAAAATGGGCATTTTGACCCCGATCACGTGAGCAGGACGCACCAGCCGAGCATCTGTGAAGGACAATTTGTTGAGCCATCCTGGTGGGGTCCCATCTCCAGCCATGGCCAATCGCTGACACTGGAGAAATAATGCCCAGAATGCACCAGGGGAGGGCTCTGTCTTTCCTGATGCCTGCAGGAGACCAGCTGAATCCCTGAAGCATGAGATCTGGGACACAACACACAGGACATCACCCAGGGCAGATGGAGGCTCTGCGGCTCCCCACAGCCCCCTGCAGTCGCTGCTCCCCAAGGGCTTTGCCAGCCCTGGAGCCAGGCTCCCAACCCGGGCGGCTCTGAGGGGCTGCGAGCAGTCGAAGGGCAGCAGGGAGATGAGGAGCATCTGCAGCCCCAGGGCCTCAAGCACAACCAGCAGCAGGAGGAGACGGGGAAGTGCCAAGGCCGCCGGTACCATGGCTCCAGCCAGAACAGCAGCCCCCTGCACTGCCCGGCTCTGCCTGTGACCTAGCCAAGGGGGTGGGACCTCAGGGGGAGACGAGGCGGGGCTGGCACTTGCTGGGGGAGGAGCAGTGGGTGGGGTCACAGATAGGGCAGGGCCTCATGGGGGGTGCACCCCTCCAATTTTCTGTCTAGCCCACCTCAGCCCCCACAGAGGGAAGAGTCTGGCACCACCCCAGGGGTTTGCCCAGGGTAAGGCTCATCCAATGCAGGGTGGGTTGGTGACCCCTGCAATATACCCACAGGTAGGAAACTCAGCTGCATCACTTGTCGTGGGGAGCTGCGGTCGTGCTTCCCCCTCGTCTTGGTCAGTAAAGGCAGACAAAGCTCAGAAGCTGTGGTCTGTGCTCGCTCATCTCCTGCCATGAAGCATTTACTCCTGGGGAATTCTGCGCCCCTGCGTTTGTGCAGAGTTCATGTCCAGGGCAGAATTTTTTCCTCCCAAGAAGCACTGCAGTTCTGGCATTCAGCTACTAGGGGCTGTTGTGGCACCAGGACAGCTGGTGGCATTGGTCACAGAGCAGGGCATGTGGGGCTGTTGGGGGGTTCAGACAGGGCTAGTGGGGGGGACAGACAGGCACTGAATGGAGGGGGTGCAGGGCCACGTGGGGACGGAGGCAGATGTGCCTGACTGGATGGGAGAGGCTAGTGGTCGGCCAGGGGCTGCATGGGGGAAGCTCCCTAACAATCCCTCCCTGCCCCCCTCTCCCCCTAAAAACCCTGTTCCATACGTCTCCCACCCACACCCAACAACCCTCCAGGTTCACTCCCAGGCCCCTGCCCAGCAATTTACTTCCCTCTCCCTCAGCTCCTCCGTTACCCCGACTCCCCCCAGCCTTTGCACTGCTTCGGAGGGGTGGGGGAAATGCGGGTCTGTGTTGTAGTTTAGATGAATTATTAGTCAAAGATCGGTATTAATGGGCCTAGTAAGGAATCTGAGTCTTCTTTTTTTTGGTCTGTGTTGTTACAGACACACTTGCTGACAGGTATTTTGAAATAAATTACCAAAATAATTGAAACCGGCATGATCATATTGCATTATTTTGACAGACAAAATATGCAGAATTTTAAAATATTGTGTGCAGAACTTTTAATTTTTCAGTGCAGAATCCCACCAGCACTGAGCGTTGTCAGTGGCAGCTGCTGTCTGTTACAGCGCTTCTGTGTGCCCCCTGCTCTGCAGTCTGCCCTTAGGGGGGCTTTTCGGCCAGACCAACGGTACAGCGGGAGAGGGCACGTCTGGGGAGGTCCCCCTTTGCTGTCCCATCTCGGGCTGGCAGTGAGAAGTTTAGGGGTTCCAGCCCTGAGCAGCTTTTCTAATAACCCTTCATAGCGCCATCCTATAGGAACTTTTTAACCTCTTGATTCTTTTTGCCTTCACAACGCCCCGACACTGCACACCCCACGATCAGTGTGTGCCTCTTGCTTGTGTTCAGCCTGTGGCCTATTGCACTTGGGCAGAATAATGCCCTCGGTCTCGAAGGAGGGGCAACGTTCAATAATCCTTCGCTTTTCACTCTTTCCACCCCATTCATGGTTTTATCCAGCTCTGTCGTACCCCTGCTTAACCCCTGCTTTCCTGCACTGAATTAAGTGAAGCTTTTTAGTCTGTCCATATGGTTGATCTTTTTGCCCTTTGCTGAATTGTTTCTGCAGCCGTTCTAGCCTTTTTGAATGGCAGGCCCAGAGCTGGGCTCAGGGTTCCAGGGGCTGGCAGGCCATGGATTTACAGCGTGGGAGTATGCTGCTTTCTGGTTTAGTTTCTCTCTCTTTGCTAACGGGTCTTCACATTCTGTTCGCCTCTTTCTCTGCTGCTGTGTACTGAGCTGAAGTTTTCCGAGAACTGTCCACGCTGAGCCCAAGATTTGGGATAAGAGCTCGTTTAGAAAAAAACCTATTCTAGGCGCGCGGGTGGGTGTATTTTTCAATCAAGTTCTTTGCATTTAGGGCCATTGAAATTCATTTGCCATTTTGTTGCCCGGTCCCCCAGTTCTGTGAGATCCCTTTGTAACTTCAATCCTTGAGGGGCCATTTAGGGATCTGGGGCAAAAATCTGTCTGGGGATTGGTCCTGCTTTGAGCAGGGGGTTGGACTAGATACCTCCTGAGGTCCCTTCCAACCCTGATATTCTATTAATCTGAACTCTTCACACTCTGCTTTAGTAAGATGACGCCCTGAGACATAATCCCTTGGTATCAGAGGCCCAGGATGAGGCCTGAGGCCTGAACCATAAGAATGGTCAAGACTTTGCTAACAGAGTAAAGTTAAGCTGTGGGCCAGAGGCAGGGCCTGCTCACAAGCTGGCAAGAAGGAGGCTGCTAATTGGATGTTGTGACGGTGCTGCTGGTGGGAGCCAGCTGAGGTCACTCAATCAGGGTGAACTGCAAACAGACCGGGGCAGACAAACCCCAGAAGCTGGTGGATATTCCAATACTTAGATTTACCAACCAGCACAGAACAGCTTCTGTGTTACCTCCCTTGTTACTTAGAAGTTCAAACCCCGCAGTTCCCTTGGAGTGCCCAGCCTCAGGCCTCCATCCAGACACACACGTCAGATATGCTGGTGATTCCTGAACATCTTATCTCAGCATATAAAAGAAAAGGTTCTTCCAACCCCAAAGGATCAGCCACACACCCAGGTCCAATTATAACTTAGATCTTACCCAAAATACACGCTATAGTCAATTCTTATTAACTAAGCTAAAATTTATTAACAAAGAAAAGAGAGAGAGTGTTGGTTAAAAGATTAATCTACAGACAGACTTGAATTCAGTTCTTGAGGTTCAGATACAGCAGAGATGAGCTTGTAGTTGCCAAAAGTCCTTTTAGAAATAGTCCAGAGGTTATAGTCCAGTGTCTATATTCAGGGTGGCTCCAGTCAGTGACTGGGGATCTCAATCCTTGTGGCTTAAGGTTCCCTCCCCCCCCTTGAAACCCAGAGCAGATCTGAGATGAAGCAGGATCGTGTCCCAGGGTTTTTATACATTTCCAGCAGCCTTTCAGCCTGAGAAAACAATAGGCTTAACTCTCCTTCTCCCAAACATCCTGGCAATTAGCACAGGGTAATTTATCCATTAAACAGTCAGATACAGGTTACCACAGCCTTCAAAGAGACACACAGACAATAATACTATTTCACTCAAGTATCATTATAAATATTAATATTCCTTTTTTGAGCTTTGAATCAAAGCTCTAGCAATAGACAAGCCTTGTTTGCTGACATCCCAAGCCCTGAGCAAACACCTCCCCTTCTACCTCTAACAATGCCGGCTGCATTTCAAAGCTCTGTTCATTTACAGATCTTCCTAACCAGTTTCTAAAGTTTGGTCCTGGGTCAGGTCAGTCTGTGAGTTAATTAACTCTGTCTGGCCCTGTCACCTTTCAATGAGATATTACATTACACATATCTAAAGGGTCTCAAGTACTAATAGGATAAACACGGGCCAGAATGGCACCAGAACATTCTGGTACGAAGACATTCCACAGAGATAATGAGGAAGTGGCCGACCCATCCTAAAGACACAGTCAAAAGGATAATACGATGGACAGACTTGTTTGTTCGAACCAACCTGTACCAGGGGAGAGGCAGCACCCCAACACGCAGAGGGGTTGTACCTCAGTACGTCAGGAGTGATGTGTAACTTGTTTGTACCTGTGTATAAGAACACACCCCTGGGGCAGTGTCTTTGTCCAGCCTCGGGGGCAGTGGAAAGTCCCGCCACTGACTGAGTCGGTCCACTGCCGGGGGCACATATTCGTAGTATGTCCGGTACAGTCTACAGGGAACTATCACTGTGCTTCGTTTGACAGTAAACCTGTCCGGGTGCCTTCGTACCTTACTAGAGTCTGTGGTCTTTGGGGGTTCTCTCGGGGTTTGCTGTGCCAGTGATCTGTGCAGAGCCGGGGCAGCTCACAGAGGGAACACGCACGCAGCCGACTGCTATCAACATTGAACAGAGCAGAGCACCACACCGGTGACGTCTGATGACATCTTCTTTGACCTGAACTAGTATGAAGGATTTTTTTTATCATCTCCGAACTTCGGCACCTCACTGTTTACCCCTTTTTCCAAATCATTAATTAATATGCTGAACAGCCCTGGTCCCTGTGCAGAACCTTTGGGGGGAGGCGGGGGAATCCTGCTGTTTACCTCTCTTCATTGTGAAAACTGACCATTCCCACTATTTCATATTTTGTAACCAGTCCTGATCCATGACAGGCCCTTTCTTGGTAGCCCATGACTACAGACTGGGGACCGACTGGCTAAGCAGCAGTTCTGCAGAAAAGGACCTAGGGGTTACAGTGGACGAGAAGCTGGATATGAGTCAACAGTGTGCCCTTGTTGCCAAGAAGGCTAACGGCTTATTGGGTTGCATTAGTAGGGGCATTGCCAGCAGATTGAGGGACGTGATTATTCCCCTCTATTCGGCACTGGTGAGGCCACATCTGGAGTATTGCGTTTGCGTCCATCCGGTTTTGGGCCCCCCACTACAGAAGGGATGTGGACAAATTGGAGAGAGTCCAGCGGAGGACAACAAAAATGATTAGGGGGCTGGGGCACATGACTTATGAGGAGAGGCTGAGGGAACTGGGCTTGTTTAGTCTGCAGAAGAGAACAGTGAGGGGGGATTTGATAACAGCCTTCAACTACCTGAAGTGGGGTTCCAAAGAGGATGGAGCTCGGCTGTTCTCAGTGGTAGAAGATGACTGTGTTATGTCCTAGGGGCAGCCAGTGTAGGAAGCAATCACTTGAGGCCAGAGAGCAGACAGCTAACCAAAACCTCCATTTTATTTACAGAAACAGAGAGCTCACTCAGCCGGTTGAAACCGGCTGAGCTATCCCTTAATAGTCTAACTCAGTTGCCATAGTAACAAAACCCATGACAACCAAATACACAACATATTCCTCCCCCCCTAATAACATCCCCTAAATAAAACACACACTAAACTAGAGAAGGAGGGTAGACTGCCTCCATTCCCGGCTAAACCCTGGGGATTATTTTGCCCCATAACCGTGGGTTTGCCCTAACTAAAGATCCAGCCGATGAGGAGGCCTTCTGTCTCTAGGTGGATTACGGCGAACTTCTGGTGTTGTTGCACCCGAAAGTACTAGGGGCTCAGGGTCCGCAGCACGAATAGGTGAGGAGGTGGTATCAGCTCGTGCTGGGCAAAGGGGTATCTCAGCTGCCGGCAGTAATGGAGGAGAACAGTCAGGAACAGGTGACTCATGATTCGGTGTCTCACCAGGAGGGGTGAAGTCAGACCCCTCAACTGCAGATGGGTCCTGAAGACTGGCATGACCTGGCAACAGCTGATCTACATGTCGCCGCCAGGTAAGATTCTCTGCAGTCCGGACTGTATAGGAAACAGGTCCTGTTTGAGTGATGACTGTGGCCAGGACCCATTTAGCTCTGGAAGTATAATTCCGAGCCAAAACTGGCTGCCCTGGGCTAAAGGTTCGGTCTTTTGCTCTGGGTGCCCGTCTGATTACTTGATATTGCTGCTGATGTTGCACAGTTTGTCTGGGTTCAGAAGGTTTCAGCAGATCAAAGCAAGTGCGCAGCTGTCGTCCCATCATTAGAAAGGCTGGGGAAGCCTGGGTCGTAGCATGAGGTGTGTTTCTATAGGAAAGTAAGAAGGTATCCAGACGCTTTTGAATGGAGTGTTGTCCCTTTGCTGATTTCAAAGCGTTTTTCATTGTCTGCACAAATCTTTCAGCTAATCCGTTGGTGGACGGATGATATGGTGCTGACGTGATGTGGTGTATCCCATTTGCCTTCATAAAATTTTGAAACTCCTGAGAGACGAACTGCGGTCCGTTGTCGCTCACAAGTTGTTCTGGCAGACCAAAACGACTAAAGAGTCCTCGTAGTTTTTGGATAGTACTCTCTGCAGTAGTGGACTGCATTATAGAGACTTCTGGCCATTTAGAATGGGCATCTACTGCCACCAAGAACATGCTTCCTTCAAGGGGGCCAGCAAAGTCAACGTGAATACGTTGCCACGGGTTTTCAGGCCAGTCCCATGGGTGTAGGGGTGCCCACTGGGGTGCATTTCTTACACTCTGACATGACATACAAGCTTTTGCCTTCTCTTCAATAGCACTGTCCAATCTAGGCCACCAAAAATAGCTTCGTGCAATTTCCTTCATGCGCACTATTCCACAGTGACCGGAATGTAGCTGTTCTAACATCTGTGATCTCAGGGGTGGTGAAATAATGACACGCCTCCCCCACAACAAACAACCAGATTGGACCGATAACTCCGTCCGCCTGGACATGTAGGGAACAAGGTCGGGTGAGACCGGAGAGGTTTGTCGAGATTTTCCATGCATCACCAGGTCCATAACTTGGGATAATACTGGGTCAACGCGGGTTGCCTTCTTTATCTGAGTAGCAGTGATGGGTGTATTCTCTACCTGTTCAAAGTAGAAGATTTCCTTTTGGGCACTATCTTGATGTTTGACCGGTAAAGGCAACCTTGAGAGGCCATCTGCATTGCCGTGCAGAGTGGATTTCCGATATTTGATTTCATATGTGTGTGCAGAAAGTATCAATGCCCAACGTTGCATACGACTAGCAGCTAATGGGGGAATGCCTGTGTAGGGTCCAAAAATTGATGTCAGAGGTCGATGGTCTGTAAGAAGAGTAAACTTTCGTCCAAACAGGTACTGATGAAACTTCCTAATTCCAAAAACAATTCCTAATGCCTCACATTCGATTTGGGCGTAGTTAGTTTCTGCTTTGCTTAGAGTGCGTGAAGCAAAAGCAATAGGTCTTTCTTCTCCCGAAGGCATAATGTGTGACACGACCGCTCCCACTCCATAAGGGGAAGCATCGCAGGCCAATTGCAGGGGTAAGGATGGATCAAAGTGCGTTAGAACTTCAGAATTTAGCAATGCATCCTTAGCTTTGTTAAATGCAACATCACAGGCTTCAGTCCACTTCCAGGCCTTGTTCTGCCCAAGGAACTCATGAAGTGGTTTTAGCAGTGTGGCTAACTGTGAGATGAACTTTCCATAATAGTTCAGTAGTCCTAGAAATGAGCGTAGCTGGCTTACATTTCGAGGTGGGGGAGCCTCCACAATAGCTTTAACTTTTGCAGGGGCCTTATGAAGACCTGCAGAATCGATGATGTGTCCCAAATATTCAACAGAGGGCTTGAAGAATTCACACTTGTCTTTGCAAACTCGTAGGCCATACTCTTCCAGTCTTTGTAGGGTAGCCTTTAAATTCTTTAAGTGATCCTCTTCATTTCTTCCAGTGACCAGGATATCATCCAGATAGCACTGAACTCCTGACAAGCCACACAAGATCTGGTCCATAGCCCTCTGGAACAGGGCGGGAGCCGATGTGATTCCGAAGGGTAGGCGACAGTATCGATAAAGCCCCTTATGAGTCACAATAGTCAACAGCTCTTGGGACTTTTCATCAACGTGCATCTGTAAATATGCTTGACTCAGATCAATCTTACTGAACTTTTGTCCCCCAGCCAGGCCTGCGAAGAGGTCATCGATGCGGGGAAGCGGGTATTGCTCTGCACACAACACTGGGTTGGCAGTGACTTTAAAATCACCGCAAATCCGGAGAGAGCCATCTTTCTTCACGATTGGAACGATAGGAGTGGCCCATGAGCTATGGGTAACTGGTATTAGGACTCCATTGGTGACCAGGCGCTCCAGGTCTGCTTCAACTTTTGGCCTGATGGCATATGGCACAGTTCGGGCTTTCAGATATTTTGGTGGACTGCCAGGTTTAATGTTCAATGTCACAGTGATTCCCTTCATACTTCCCAAATCATCTCCAAAAACAGCAGCATGTTTCCTTAGTATAGGGGTTAGACTGGTTTCTTCTTTAGTCATCCGGTGCACTTCTGCCCAGTTCAGCTGAATCTTCCCAAGCCAAGACCTACCCATTAAAGCTGGGTAGTCACCTCTCACCACAAACAGTGGCAATTTAGCCGCCTGTCCATTGAGCTCCACCTTAACATCAACAGTGCCCAACATGGGCACAGCTTCACCTGTATACGTCTTCAGAACAGTTTTTGTTGCCTTAAGCGGAAGATGCTGTAGCTTTTCCTTATACACAGTCTCAGGAACCAGCGAGACAGCTGCACCGGTGTCTAGTTCCATGCGTATAGGTTTGCCCTCCAATAAGGGGGTTACCCAGTATTCATGTGAGCCCACTGCTAAAGACAAAACATGCAGTGGCACTTCCTCTTGTGAGGAGGTGTCACCTTGATCATCCTGGGTCTGCTCTAGGGTATGCAAGGTTCCTGGCTTTTTGGCTTTTTGGCTTTTTTTTTTCTGGCTTTTTGTCGGCCAGACCACAGGCCTCTTTTTCTTTTGTTTACAGGCATACTCAATGTGTCCCTTTTTGCCACAGTGTCGACACACCAGGTCCTTACACCAGCATTCTGATGCCTGGTGACCCAGCTTACCACAGCGGTAACATTCTTGACTCTGCACCGTTTTGTGGGTCAGTTCTTGTGACACTTTTTGCACCCTAGGGGATGCACCGATGTATTGTGCCTCCCTTGTAGCCAGTTCCATGGAGACAGCAATATCAACAGCCTTCTGTAATGTAAGCTGAGCCTCTGTCAGTAGGCGCTTCCGTATAGCTTCACTGCAGAGGCCACACACTAACCTGTCACGCAGGGCATCATTTAACATCTCTTTAAATTCACAGTGTTCTGCTAGCTTTTTTAAAATGGCTACAAATTGTACAACTGTTTCATCTTCCTTTTGGTCTCTTTTGTGGAACCTATATCTTTCAGCAATTACCAGTGGTTTTGGGGAGAAATGAGACCCCAGGATTTCCACAATGTCACTGTAAGATTTAGTCTCAGGCTTAACAGGGTGTAGTAAGCTGCGTAGCAGGGAGTAGGTTTTAGCCCCTACAACAGTTAAGAATATTGGCACCTTCTTCGCTTCTGTAATGTCATTTGCAATACCAAAAAGCTCAAAACGCTCAGTATACACATGCCACTGCTCTGTATTCTCATCAAAAGGCTCCAGGGGCCTGGTCAGAGTAGCCATGATTTTTAGTTTCACTTTCACAGTCAGTGCAAACAAGCAGCTTTTTTTCTTTGTTTGGTCTTTACCTTGACTTCTACTTCCTTCTGTTACTGGAGCAGCACCAGGATCCCACCCTCGTCGCCAGTGTTATGTCCTAGGGGCAGCCGGTGTAGGAAGCAATCACTTGAGGCCAGAGAGCAGACAGCTAACCAAAACCTCCATTTTATTTACAGAAACAGAGAGCTCACTCAGCCGGCTGAAACCGGCTGAGCTATCCCTTAATAGTCTAACTCAGTTGCCATAGTAACAAAACCCATGACAACCAAATACACAACAGACTGAACAAGGAGCAATGGTCTCAAGTTGCAGAGGGGGAGGTTTAGGTTGGATATTAGGAAATACTATTTCACTCAGAGAGTGGTGAAGCACTGGAATGGGTTCCCTAGGGAGGTGGTGGAATCTCCTTCCTTAGAGGTTTTTAAGGTCAGGCTTGACAAAGCCCTGGCTGGGATGATTTAGTTGGGGTTGGTCCTGCTTTGAGCAGGGGGTGGGACTAGATACCTCCTGAGGTCCCTTCCAGCCCTGAGATTCTATGATTCTATTTAATTGCCTTAAAAGTCTTTGTTGAGGGTCCTTGTCTCCATTTTGACTGACACCCACAAAGAATTGTACTAGGTTGCTGGGCCTCAATTCCCTTTTACAAAAGCCGTGTTGACTCTTCCCCAGAAAGTCATGTTAATCTGTGTGCCTGATAACTCTGTTCTCTATTATAGTTTCTGCTTTATACTGAAGTTAGACTCACCAGCCTGTAATTGCCAGGATCACCTCTGGAGCTCTTCTTTCAAATTGGCGTTACATTAGCTACCTTCCGAGCCACCTGGGACAGAGGTGAGTTTCAGTGTTAGGTTACACACCACAGATAGTAGTCCTACAATTTTGGATTTGAGTTCCTGCCAAATTCTGGGGTGAATCCCATCTGGTCCTTGTGATTTATTACTGTCTAATTTAGTAATTTGTTCTATAATCTCTTCTACTGACACATATGGGGCAGTGTCACAGAGTCACCAGGGCGACGCTCTGGAACTGCTCCATACAAAGCCAGGCAGGACTCTGGGGGAGCCTCCTCTCTGTGAGCAGATTGTCTCCAGGGCAAGGAGCTCACACGGCTTCACCTTCCTGGGTCGGACCTCGGAGCATTCAGCATCCCCTTCTCATACCGTTTGCTTCCCACAGCGATTCCGCACAGGCAGGGCTCCTGGGGAAGCCAGAGGGCCCTGCACCCCAACTCCGCAGCCAGATGTGACTCTCAGCCAGCCAGTAACACAGAAGGTTTATTAGAGAACAGGAACACAGTCCAAAACAGAGCTTGTAGGTACAGAAACCGGACCCCTAAGTCAGGTCTGCGCCTCCCTCTCTTTCCCCAGCCAGCTCCAAACTGAAACTCTCCAGCCCCTCCTCTGGCCTTTGTCTCTTTCCCAGGCCAGGAGGCACCTGATCTCTTTGTTCTCCAACACCTGCAGTTGGCACCTTGCAGGGGAGGGGCCAAGGCCATCAGTTGCCAGGAGACAGGGTGTCGGCCATTCTCTGTGCAGACCCCTGCCCACCCCTGCCCTGTAGGGCTCTGCAGCAATCATACCCCCTTCTCCCACCACCTAGATACTTAAGAAATGCATAGGGGAAAGTGAGGCACACAGTATTCAGAGAAAACATTGAGAACATTCCCACTTCGTCACAGGCTGTACTTCAGATTCGTCACCCAGAAAGAACAGCTCTTATGTGGGGAATCTCCCCCACATCCTCTGCAGTGAACAGGGCCGGCTCCAGGCCCCAGCACGCCAAGCGCGTGCTTGGGGCGGCACGCCGCGGGGGGCGCTCTGATGGTCGCCGGGAGGGCGGCAGGTGGCTCCGGTGGACCTCCCGCAGGCGTGCCTGCGGATGCTCCGCCGGAGCCGCGGGACCAGCGGACCCTCCACAGGCACGTCTGTGGGAGGTCCACCGGAGCCACGGGACCGGCGACCTCCAGAGCGCCCCCCGCAGCGTGCCGCCGTGCTTGGGGCGGCAAAATTGCTAGAGCCGCCCCTGGCAGTGAAGACCGATCCAAAGAATTAATTTAGCATCCTTGTAATGGCCTTGCCGTCCTTGAGTGCTCCTCTAACACCTATGTCATCTAGCGGCCCCACTGCCGGGACTTAAAAAAACTTCCTGTTAGTTTTTTGTCGTTAGCAGGTTCTCCCATGGCCTGCCATACTGTACTTTCACACTTACCAGCCAGAGTTTGCTTCCTTCTTATTATCCTCCCTAGGATCTGACTTCCAGAGTTGAAAGGATGCATCTCGTGGCCTCTACTCCCAGGCGGTTAAGCCATGGTTGATTCTTTGGCCGTCTCATTGTCGCTGCTGATTTGGGGTACGCATCTAGTCGAGCCAGTACTACGCTGTTTGTAAATAGTCCCCATGTTTCTTGCTGGCATGTAACCCTTGTGAACAGCACCTTTTCACTTCTAACAGCCTTCCTAAGGTTTGTGTGGTTCCCCTTTTCCAAGTGAAGTGTTACCGGGGTGGAGTTTTTGTGTTATTTGCAATACAAGGAGGTTAAATTTAATTACATTGTGGTTGCTTTTACCCAGCAGTTCAGTTATAGTCACCTCTTGGACCACATCCTGTGCTCCACTTAGGACTATAGTAATTGGAGATATACCAATCTCCTAGAGCTGGAAGGGACCTTGAAAGGTCATCAAGTCCAGCCCCTGCCTTCACTAGCAGGACCAAGTACTGATTTTTGCCCCAGATCCCTAAGTGGCCCCCTCAAGGACTGAACTCACAACGCTGGGTTTAGCAGGCCAATGCTCAAACTGTTGTGTATTTGGTTGTCATGGTTTTGTTGCTATGGCAACTGAGTTAGATTATTATGGGTTAGCTCAACCGGTTTCAACCGGCTGAGGAGCTCTCTGTACATATGTAAATAAAATGGAGGTTTTGGTTAGCTGCCTGCTCTCTGGCCTCAAGTGATTGTTTCCTACACCGGCTGCCCCAAGGATATAACACTGGCGACGAGGATGGGACTCCGGTGCTGCTCCAGTAACAGAAGGAAGTAGAAGTTAAGGTAAAGAACAAACAAACAAAAAAGCTGCTTGTTTGCACTGACTGTGAAAGTGAAACTAAAAATCATGGCTACTCTGACCAGGCCCCTGGAGCCTTTTGATGAGAATACAGAGCAGTGGCATGTGTATACTGAGCGTTTTGAGCTTTTTGGTATTGCAAATGACATTACAGAAGCGAAGAAGGTGCCAATATTCTTAACTGTTGTAGGGGCTAAAACCTACTCTCTGCTACGCAGCTTACTACACCCTGTTAAGCCTGAGACTAAATCTTACAGTGACATTGTGGAAATCCTGGGGTCTCATTTCTCCCCAAAACCACTGGTAATTGCTGAAAGATATAGGTTCCACAAAAGAGACCAAAAGGAAGATGAAACAGTTGTACAATTTGTAGCCATTTTAAAAAAGCTAGCAGAACACTGTGAATTTAAAGAAATGTTACATGATGCCCTGCGTGACAGGTTAGTGTGTGGCCTGTACAGTGAAGCTATACGGAAGCGCCTACTGACAGAGGCTCAGCTTACCTTACAGAAGGCTGTTGATATTGCTGTCTCCATGGAACTGGCTACAAGGGAGGCACAATACATCGTTGCACCCCTAGGGTGCAAAAAGTGTCACAAGAACCGACCCACAAAACTGTGCAGAGTCAAGAATGTTACCGCTGTGGTAAGCCGGGTCACCAGGCATCAGAATGCTGGTGTAAGGACCTGGTGTGTCGACACTGTGGCAAAAAGGGACACATTGAGTGTGCCTGTAAACAAAAGAAAAAGAGGCCTGTGGTCTGGCCGACAAAAAGAGGAACCCTGCATACCCTAGAGCAGACCCAGGATGATCATGGTGACACCTCATCGCAAGAGGAAGTGCCACTGCATGTTTTGTCTTTGGCAATGGGCTCACATGAATACTGGGTAACCCCGTTATTGGATGGCAAACGTATACGCATGGAACTGGACACCGGTGCAGCCGTCTCACTGATCTCCGAGACTGTGTATAAAGAAAAGCTACAGCATCTTCCGCTTAAGGCAACAAAAACTGTTCTGAAGACGTATACGGGAGAAGCTGTGCCCATGGTGGGCACTATTGATGTTAAGGTGGAGCTCAATGGACAGGTGGCTAAATTGCCACTGTTTGTGGTGAGAGGTAACTACCCAGCCTTAATGGGTAGGTCTTGGCTTGGGAAGATTCAACTGAACTGGGCAGAAGTGCACCGGATGACTAAAGAAGAAACCAGTCTAACCCCTATACTAAGGAAACATGCTGCTGTTTTTGGAGATGATTTGGGAAGTATGAAGGGAATCACTGTGACATTGAACATTAAACCTGGCAGTCCACCAAAATATCTGAAAGCCCGAACTGTGCCATATGCCATCAGGCCAAAAGTTGAAGCAGACCTGGAGCGCCTGGTCACCAATGGAGTCCTAATACCAGTTACCCATAGCTCATGGGCCACTCCTATCGTTCCAATCGTGAAGAAAGATGGCTCTCTCCGGATTTGCGGTGATTTTAAAGTCACTGTCAACCCAGTGTTGTGTGCAGAGCAATACCCGCTTCCCCGCATCGATGACCTCTTCGCAGGCCTGGCTGGGGGACAAAAGTTCAGTAAGATTGATCTGAGTCAAGCATATTTACAGATGCACGTCGATGAAAAGTCCCAAGAGCTGTTGACTATTGTGACTCATAAGGGGCTTTATCGATACTGTCGTCTACCCTTCAGAATAACATCTGCTCCCGCCCTGTTCCAGAGGGCTATGGACCAGATCTTGTGTGGCTTGTCAGGAGTTCAGTGCTATCTGGATGATATCCTGGTCACTGGAAGAAATGAAGAGGATCACTTAAAGAATTTAGAGGCTACCCTACAAAGACTGGAAGAGTATGGCCTACGAGTTCGCAAAGACAAGTGTGAATTCTTCAAGCCCTCTGTTGAATATTTGGGACACATCATTGATTCTGCAGGTCTTCATAAGGCCCCTGCAAAAGTTAAAGCTATTGTGGAGGCTCCCCCACCTCGAAATGTAAGCCAGCTGCGCTCGTTTCTAGGACTCCTGAACTATTATGGAAAGTTCATCTCACAGTTAGCCACACTGCTAAAACCACTTCATGAGCTCCTTGGGCAGAACAAGGCCTGGAAGTGGACTGAAGCCTGTGATGTTGCGTTTAACAAAGCTAAGGATGCATTGCTAAATTCTGAAGTTCTAACGCACTTTGATCCATCCTTACCACTGCAATTGGTCTGCGATGCCTCCCCTTATGGAGTGGGAGCAGTCGTGTCACATATTATGCCTTCAGGAGAAGAGAGACCTATTGCTTTTGCTTCACGCACTCTAAGCAAAGCAGAAACTAACTACGCCCAAATCGAATGTGAGGCATTAGGAATTGTTTTTGGAATTCGGAAGTTTCATCAGTACCTGTTTGGGCGAAAATTTACTCTTCTCACAGACCATCGACCTCTGACATCAATTTTTGGACCTTACACAGGCATTCCCCCATTAGCTGCTAGTCGTATGCAACGTTGGGCATTGTTACTTTCAGCACACACATATGAAATCAAATATCGGAAATCCACTCTACACGGCAATGCAGATGGCCTCTCAAGGTTGCCTTTGCCGGTCAAACACCAAGATAGTGCCCACAAGGAAATCTTCTACTTTGAACAGGTAGAGAATACACCCATCACTGCTACTCAGATAAAGAAGGCAACTCGCGTTGACGTTATGGACCTGGTGATGCATGGAACATCTCGACAAACCTCTCCGGTCTCATCCGACCTTGTTCCCTACATGTCCAAGCGGACGGAGTTATCGGTCCAATCTGGTTGTTTGTTGTGGGGGAGACGTGTCATTATTCCACCACCACTGAGATCACAGATGTTAGAACAGCTACATTCCGGTCACTGTGGAATAGTGCGCATGAAGGAAATTGCACGAAGCTATTTTTGGTGGCCTGGACTGGACAGCGCTATTGAAGAGAAGGCAAAAGCTTGTATGTCATGTCAGGGTGTGAGGAATGCACCCCAGTGGGCACCCCTACACCCATGGGACTGGCCTGAAAACCCGTGGCAACGTATTCACGTTGACTTTGCTGGCCCCCTTGAAGGAAGCATGTTCTTGGTGGCAATAGATGCCCATTCTAAATGGCCAGAAGTCTCTATAATGCAGTCCACTTCTGCAGAGAGTACTATCCAAAAACTACGAGGACTCTTTAGTCGTTTTGGTCTGCCAGAACAACTTGTGAGCGACAACGGACCGCAGTTCGTTTCTCAGGAGTTTCAAAATTTTATGAAAGCAAATGGGATACACCACATCACGTCAGCACCATATCATCCGTCCACCAACGGATTAGCTGAAAGATTTGTGCAGACAATGAAAAACGCTTTGAAATCAGCAAGGGGACAACACTCCATTCAAAAGCGTCTGGATACCTTTTTACTTTCCTACAGAAACACACCTCATGCTACGACCCACGCATCTCCGGCCTTTCTAATGATGGGACGACAGCTGCGCACTTGCTTTGATCTGCTGAAACCTTCTGAACCCCGACAAATTGTGCAACATCAGCAGCAATATCAAGTCATCAGACGGGCACCCAGAGCAAAAGACCGAACCTTTAGCCCGGGACAGCCAGTTTTGGCTCGGAATTATACTTCCAGAGCTAAATGGGTTCCGGCCACAGTCATCACTCAAACAGGACCTGTTTCCTACACAGTCCGGACTGCAGAGAATCTTACCTGGCGGCGACATGTAGATCAGCTGTTGCCAGGTCATGCCAGTCCTCAGGACCCATCTGCAGTTGAGGGGTCTGACTTCACCTCTTCTGGTGAGGGATCGAATCACGAGTCACCTGTTTCTGACTGTTCTCCTCCATTACTGCCGGCGGCTGAAATACCCCTTTGCCCAGCACGAGCTGATACCACCTCCTCACCTGTTCGTGCTGCGGACCCTGAGCCCCTAGTGCTTTCGGGTGCAATAACACCAGTAGTTCGCCGTAATCCACCTAGAGACAGAAGGCCTCCTCATCGGCTGGATCTTTAGCTAGGGCGAACCCACGGTTATGGGGCAAAATAATCCCCAGGGTTTAGCCGGGAATGGAGGCAGTCTACCCTCCTTCTCTAGTCTAGTGTGTGTTTTATTTAGGGGATGTTCTTATTAGGGGGGGAGGAATATGTTGTGTATTTGGTTGTCATGGTTTTGTTGCTATGGCAACTGAGTTAGATTATTATGGGTTAGCTCAACCGGTTTCAACCGGCTGAGGAGCTCTCTGTACATATGTAAATAAAATGGAGGTTTTGGTTAGCTGCCTGCTCTCTGGCCTCAAGTGATTGTTTCCTACACCGGCTGCCCCAAGGATATAACACAAACCACTGAGCTATCCCTCCCCCCAACTGATTCACGAATTGCCTCGTCCCTTAGGCGTGCAGGACTGGCCTTCAGGGTGTCTAGAAATGTTCTCTCTGCGTCACGCCCTGAGATAACATTGACTCAATCATTATGAAGAGAGTTGAAATCACCCATTGTTATTGCACTTTCTGCTTTTGCAGCCTCTCGGGCCGCTCCCTTTGGCTCTCGCCAGGCAAGTTGGAAGACGGCCTGTCCAAAAGTTCCGTCTCACTTTGTGGCTGGTAGGTTCTGGCCCCTGCTTTTGGGATGAGAGAGAGCAGAACTCGACTGCATCATTTGTGGTGGGGGGTCCGTGTTTGCACTTTCACCCAGCATTTGGTCAAGCGAAGAAAGAGAAAGCTGGCTTCTTGCAGCAGTCCCTCCGCATGCTCTGCATCTTCAGTGTAACTGTATTGTTTTTCTTTCTCCTGGTAGATTGGTTGTGTTTGGATGCGCACAACAAAATCTTTACCATAAATGACTTGGGGGAAAAAATAGCACGTACAGCCAAGACCTGGGACACGCCTGCCTAGGAAGGGGCACTGCGGCAAACAATCTAAGGTTTATGGGGGATCACAAACTAAGGATGAGTCTACAATGCAATCCTGTTGTGAAAAAAGCAAACATTGTTCTGAGATTATTAGCAGGAGTGTTGTAAGCAAAACACGAGCAGTAAATCTTCTGCTCCTCTCCACGCTGGTAAGGCTGAAGCATTGTCTCCAGTTGGGGGCACATTACAGCAAAGATCTGGAGAAAGTCCAGAGAAGAGCAACAAAAATGAATAAAGATCTAAAAAATGTGCTCTCTGGGGGAAGATTGAAAAAACTGGGTTTGTTTCATCTGGAGATGACTGAGGGTGGCATGATAGATTTAAAGTGTGTAAAAAGGTTTTTGTGCTGTCAACAGATGGGATTGAACCTAGGACCTCTGGAGCAAAATGACACATTCCCCTTAGCTAAGGTGATAGCAGACCTAGGAGGTGTGTGGTTACATTATTATGAAGAGGAGGGTGATAAATTGTTCTCCTTAACCACCGAGGACAGGACAAGAAGCAATGGGCTTAAATTGCAGCAAGGGCGGTTTAGGTTGGACATTAGGAAAAAGTTCCTAGCTGTCCGGGTGGTTAAGCCCTGGAACAAATTGCCCAGGGAGGCTGTGGAACCTCGGTCACTGGAGGTTTTTCAGAGCTGCTTGGACACACCCCTGTCAGGGCTGGTCAGAGAATCCTTAGTCCTGCCTCGGTGCGGGGACAGGAGCAGATGGCCTCTCGAGGGCCCTTCCAGCCCTAGGGTTCTCGCAGTCCCTGGGAGATGTTGTAATGCACTGGGCCCCAGACGGGCCTTTGTCCTGCCGGGGACGCCAACTGCCCCAGGCTGGAGCCCCCTCCTGCATCCTGAACCCCACATCCCTGGCCCCACCCCAGAACCCGCACCCCCAGCCCGGAGGCCTTACCCCCTCCTGCTCCCCAGCTCCCTGCCTCAGCCTGGAGCTCTCTCCCATACTCCGACCCCCTCGACTCCACTCCCCAGCACAGAGCCCCTCTTGCAGCCCGAACCTCTCATCCCTGGCCCCACCCCAGAGTCTGCACCCCCAGCCAAGCCCTCAGCCCACACCAGGGTCAGCTCCAGGGTTTTTGCCGCCTCAAGCGGGAGGGGGGGGGAAGCCGTGATCGGCGGCAGCTCCACCGCGCCGCTTTCTTCTTCGGCAGCAATTCAGCGGCAGGTCCTTCCCTCCGGGAGGGACCGAGGGACCCGCCGCTGAAGAGCCCGATTGGCCACCCCTTCCCCTTGGCTGCCCCAAGCACCTGCTTGCTGAGCTGGCGCCTGGAGCCGGCCCCGGCCCCCCGCCAGCCCCTTGAGCCAGCCGGGTGTAAATGAGTGAGCGAGCAGTGGGGGCTGGGCTGAGCGGTTGGGATTGGCTTGTTGGGTTTGCGTCGAAGGTTGGGGGAGGGAGGAGGCGCAGGGCTGTGCTGCTGAAACTAGGGTGACCAGATGCCCCGATTTTATAGGGACAGTCCCGATATTTGGGGCTTTTCTTATATAGGTGCCAGTTACCCCCATCCCGTGTCCTGATTTTTCACACTTGCTGCCTGGTCACCGAAGCTGAAACACCCGGGGAACTGGGGGGCCGCGAATCAGCCCGGCTGGTTTCTGTAGCGCCCGCCCCCCCGCAGTGCTGGGGAGCCCCTGCGCCCCCCGCGAGCTCCAAGGCAGGATTACGGGGCCGCCAGCTCCCCCCGGCACCACCGGGCACTGGCAAAGCAGCCCGGCCTCGCCCGCGGGCCCCGTGAGACTCCCGCCCCGGAGTCCAGGGACCCGCCGTGCCCGCCGGGGCTCGGGGGCTCGCAGCAGGGAACGGGGCTCGCTCTGGGGCGGGCTCGGGAGCTCGCAGCAGGGGAGGGGCTCGCTCGGGGGCGGGCTCGGGAGCAGGGGGCGGGGCTCGCTCGGAGCAGGGGCCGGAGCCAGCTCGGAGCAGGGGCGGGGCTCGCTTGGGAGCTCGCAGCAGGGGGTGGGGCTCGCCCGGGGGCGGGCTCGAGAGTTCGGAGCAGGGGGCGGGGCTCGCTTGGGGTGCTTCGGGAGCTCGCAGCGGGGGGCGGGGCTCGCCCGGGAGTTCGCAGCGGGGGAGGGGCTCGCTCGGAACGGGGGCGGGGCTCGCTCGGGAGCTCGGAGCAGGGGGCGGGGCTCGCTCGGGGCGGGCTCGGGAGCTCGCAGGAGGGGGCGGGGCTCGCCCGGGGCGGGCTCGGGAGCAGGGGGCGGGGCTCGCCCGGGCCCGCCCCGCCCCGCCCGCATCCGGCTCCTCCCGCGCAGGCCGGCGCAGTCCCCGCAGCCGCTGCGGCCTCCCCGCCTCCTGCTCCGCGCCGCGCACGTGGCCGCCCCCCGCTCCGCGCCCCACGTGCCGGCCCCGCCATGGGCTGCCTGGTGCTGCAGGACGGGGCCGTGATCCGGGGCCGCCCCTTCGGGGCCGCGCGCTCCGCCGCCGGGGAAGTGGGTGAGTGGGGCGGGGGCGCCCGGCAGGGGGCCCGGCGGGGAATGGGGCAGGCCGAGGGAAGGGAAAGGAAGGGAAGGGGGGCAGGCCCTGGGGAGGGGAGGGAAGGGAATGGGGGGGTGGGGAA
Organism: Mauremys mutica; assembly: GCF_020497125.1. Taxonomy (NCBI): domain Eukaryota; kingdom Metazoa; phylum Chordata; order Testudines; family Geoemydidae; genus Mauremys; species Mauremys mutica. Next base: position 1,621,484 of record NC_059074.1, read on the forward strand.
GAGGGGTGGGGGAAGGGAAGGGGGGCAGGCCCGGGGGAGGGGAGGGGAGGGGAGGGGAGGGGGATGGGGAAGAGGGGTGGGGGAAGGGAAGGGGGGCAGGCCCTGGGGAGGGGAGGGGGATGGGGAAGAGGGGTGGGGGAAGGGAAGGGGGGCAGGCCCTGGGGAGGGGAGGGGAGGGGAGGGGAGGGGGATGGGGAAGAGGGGTGGGGGAAGGGAAGGGGGGCAGGCCCTGGGGAGGGGAGGGGGATGGGGAAGAGGGGTGGGGGAAGGGAAGGGGGGCAGGCCCTGGGGAGGGGAGGGGAGGGGGATGGGGAAGAGGGGTGGGGGAAGGGAAGGGGGGCAGGCCCTGGGGAGGGGAGGGGGATGGGGGGTGGGGGGGGCTCTGTCTGATCACTGTGCCCAGACCCGCACTGCTCCCACCAGCCCTGCAGGGTGCCTGGCGGTGCAGGGTCTCTCTCCTCCCCAGGTGGGGTGTGGGGGGTGCCCCGTGCCTGGGGCTGGTGCCCAGCGGAGGGGGCAGCTGGAGAGCTCGGGGCAGGGGGTCCCTGGTGCCAGGCCTCAGCCTTTGGCAGCATCCTCCAGTCGCTGGGGCGCTTCCTTTGCCACGGGCTTTAGAGCCTGTGCTGAGCTTTCCCTCTGCACCGTGTGCATCTCTGTGGGGCAGGTCATCAGAGGCCCGGACCCCGCCCCAGGTGCCCGGGAAGTTATCACCAGCCCTGTAGCGCTGGCTGAGCTCCCTGGCCCCGGGGGGGGCTGGCACCTGGCACTGATACACCAGTCTACGGCCCAGCAGTGCCCTCGCCGTGAGGGAGGGCAGGGAGTGCCCATGGCCGGCGGGTGCAGTGCCGTGCTCCGGGGCCCTGGCAGAGCTGCGCTGTGCCAGTGCCGCCGGCGGCTGTGGTGCCGTGCTCCGGGGCCCTGGCAGAGCCGCGCTGTGCCAGTGATGGGTGCGGTGCTGTGGTCCGGGCCCTGGCAGAGCCGCACTGTGCCAGTGGTGCTGGCGGTGCTGTGCTCCGGGCCCTGGCAGAGACGCGCTGTGCCAGTGGTGGGTGCGGTGCCGTGCTCCGGGCCCTGGCAGAGCCGTGTTGTGCTATTGCTGCGGGCGGGTGCGGTGCCAGTGCTCCGGGGCCCTGGCAGAGCTGCGCTGTGCCAGTGGTGCTGGCGGGTGCGGTGCTGTGCTCCGGACCCTGGCAGAGCTGCGCTGTGCCAGTGCCGCCGGCGGCTGTGGTGCCGTGCTCCGGGGCCCTGGCAGAGCCGCGCTGTGCCAGTGATGGGTGCGGTGCTGTGGTCCGGGCCCTGGCAGAGCCGCACTGTGCCAGTGGTGCTGGCGGTGCTGTGCTCCGGGCCCTGGCAGAGACGCGCTGTGCCAGTGGTGGGTGCGGTGCCGTGCTCCGGGCCCTGGCAGAGCCGTGTTGTGCTATTGCTGCGGGCGGGTGCGGTGCCAGTGCTCCGGGGCCCTGGCAGAGCTGCGCTGTGCCAGTGGTGCTGGCGGGTGCGGTGCTGTGCTCCGGACCCTGGCAGAGCTGCGCTGTGCCAGTGGTGCTGGCGGGTGCGGTGCTGTGCTCCGGACCCTGGCAGAGCCGTGCTGTGCCAGTGGTGGGTGTGGTGCCAGTGCTCCGGGGCCCTGGCAGAGCCGCGCTGTGCCAGTGGTGCCGGCGGGTGCGGTGCTGTGCTTCGGGCCCTGGCAGAGCCGCGCTGTGCCAGTGGTGGGTGCGGTGCTGTGCTCCGGGCCCTGGCAGAGCTGCACTGTGCCAGTGGTGCCGGCGGGTGCGGTGCCGTGCTCCGGGCCCTGGCAGAGCCGCGCTGTTCTGAGTGCTGTTTCTCCTTCCGCCCCGGGCTGCAGTCTTCCAGACCGGCATGGTGGGTTACCCCGAAGCCTTGACAGACCCCTCCTACAAATCCCAGATCCTGGTGCTGACCTACCCTCTGATTGGGAACTATGGCGTCCCGCAGGATGAGCCTGACCAGTACGGCCTCAGCAGGGTGAGTGCAGGGCTGGGGTGGGGCGCGGGGCTGGGGGTGGGGGTGTTGGCCGCTGCAGGCAGCTGGATGAAGCTGCGGGGAGGCTGAGAGTCGCTGAGGGCTGGGCAGCGGGTGGGAGCCGCGCCCAGAGACGCTGGGCAGGCCAGGCCTGGTTCCCAGGGGGGCTCCGGGGACCAGCACAGGCGATTTCCCCTGCACTGAGCAGTGGGGCTGGGGCTGGCGAGGCCCCGGACTCTCCTGGGACAGACAGGTGGCTAGTGGGGGAGAGATGCTGGGGCACCTGAGCCCGGCGGGTGGGGCTTGTGGGCGCTCGGGGCACAGAGCCGCCTGCTCGCTAGGGAAAGGAATGTGCCGCCCCAGGCAGGCCAGGTCCTCGCCCGTGGCTGTCTGCCTCGGCACCCTCTGCCTTGGGCACTGTCTGCCGGGCAGCTGGGGAGCAACAGCAGGGCCCTGCCCGTCCCCACGGGGCCAGCGAGGCAGAGCACTGGCCTGGGGCAGCCCCGCACCCACAGCCCTCTGGCAGGGGGCTGGGGCTGGTCTGCAGCTCCGTAACGTGCCAGGCCTGGGGAGGGGTTCCCAGAGGCTGCCGTGGCCAGTGGGCAGGGGCGGGCGGGCGGGTGGGTGGGAGCTGCGTTCTCCCTCCCTGGGGCACTCACTCCCGCTGATGGCCCAGCCTGGGGGTCCCTGGCAGGTGGGAGTGGGACCCGTGGGTGACAGGAGGTGCTCAGTCACGGCAGCTCATGCCCTGGCCCGGGGTGCTGGGGCATTGGCTGGGGTCCCGCGCAGCTCACCCCTCTCTGTGCCTGCAGTGGTTCGAATCCAGCAAGATCCACGTGTCGGCGCTGATCGTGGGCGAGTGCTCGCAAATCCCCAGCCACTGGAGCGCCGCGCGCTCGCTGGACCAGTGGCTGAAGGAGCAGAACATTCCCGGGCTGGAAGGTGGGCAGCAGGCGGGCGCGGGGGCTGAGCGGGTGGGAGGCTGGGGGCTGGGAAGGGGGTGAGATGGGGTCTTTGGCGTGGGTGTGGATGGTGAGGGGCGGGGCTCTGGGTTGGGGGAGGAGGGAGGCTGAGAGGAGGGGGCAGGGGCTCCCAGCTGGGGAGGGCGAGGGGCTCCAGGGTGGGGGAAGTGGTATGGGCTGGGGAAGGGGACAAGGGCTTCGGGCTGGGGGCAGGGGTGAGGCTGTGGGAGGAGGCGGGGGCTTCAGTCTGGGGAGGAGAGTTGAGGGAAGGGGGAGGGGCTCCGGGGCCAGGGGCTCTGGGCTGGGGGAGGGGGCAGGGGCTCTGGGCTGGGGGAGGGGCTCCAGGCAGGGCCTCCGGGCTGGGGGCCTGCGTGAGGCTGGGGGAGGGGGCAGGGGCTCCGGGCTGGGGGAGGGGGCAGGGGCTCTGGGGGAGGCGCTCCAGGCTGGGGGAGGGGGCAGGGGCTCCGGGCTGGGGGAGGGGGACGGGGCTCTGGGGGAGGGGCCAGGGGCTCCGGGCTGGGGGAGGGGGCAGGGGCTCCGGGGCCAGGGGCTCCAGGCTGGGGGAGGGGGCAGGGGCTCTGGGGGAGGGGCCAGGGGCTCCGGGGGAGGGGCTCCGGGCTGGGGGGGGCAGGGGCTCCGGGCTGGGGGAGGGGGCAGGGGCTCCGGGCTGGGTGCCGGGCTGGCGGTGGGCAGGGCTCTGGCGCTCACGCTGGGATCCCTGCCAGGGGTGGACACCAGGGCCCTGACGAAGCGGATCCGGGAGAAGGGGACGCTGCTGGGCAGGCTGGTGCTGGATGGGGCCCCAGAGAGGAACGTGCCCTTCGAGGACCCCAACAAGCGGCACCTGGTGCGGGAGGTGTCGGTGAAGGTAGGGCTGGGCCGCCCGTCGCCTCTCCCTGCATGGCGCTGGGGCAGGAAGAGTTCGGGGTGTGTGTGGGGGGGGGCGGGGGGGGGTTACTGCATGTTGGGTGAAGCCCCCCCCCGCACGGTGCGTCACGTTGGCTCCCGGGGCCGTGCAGCATGCGAGGGGGTGGGGGTGTCGCCTGGCTGGCTGGGCCGTGGCGAATGGGTCCGTAAGGAGCAGCTGGCACGTGCTGTGGGGAACCCGCCGAGGGGACACTGGAACGCCCCAGTGGCCCTGGAGGAATGTCCCTCCCCCAGCGGGCGCCTGAGCAGAGGCCCCCGGGGGGGAAGGAAAGGCTGAGGGCGTGTCTGTGCCGCCTCAGAGGAGGGCGTCCCCCTCGGTCTGGGCAACCCACCGCCCCCACAGGCGGGAGCAGGGCCGGATTGACCTTCTGTGGGTCTCGGTCCCCTCCCTCTGCTGCCCCGAGGCCTTGTCCCCCCCTCCCGCTTTGCCCCAGGCCCTGCCTGCCGCTTGCAGGGTGCGGGGGTGGGGTGGGGGAGTGGTGGTGCAGTGGGCTGAGCCATGGGAGAGGCTGAGTGGGGGTGGGGTCTGTGTGGGGCAGGGCCCCGGTCTGGGGCCAAGGCCCTTCTGAGTCTGGCCCAGGCCCCACGGTGCCATGGCACCACTGCAAGCCCAGTGCTGGCCGGGAGGGAGGGAGGCCGACAGGAGACGCCTTTCGCTGTCTGCGGGGGCGGCAGAGCTGTGGGACTGGGTTTTCCACACCCCGAGAGACGCAGCTGCGCCCAGGGACGTTCCTAGTGCAGGCCAGGCCAGGCAGGGACCGAAGGGGGGGGATGCCGGAGGAGGCGAGCGCTGAAGCAGGTGTCTGAGGGAGACACGGATCCCCAAGCGGAGTCACTCCAGCTTGGCTGGTGGGTGGCTCTGGCTGGACCAGAACGGACTCGCTTTAACCTTCGTTTCTCCGGGCTAACCTGAGAGCTGCCGATGCCGCTTCCGGGTGACGAATAAACCCTGCTCCGTTTGCCAAGCGCCGGGCGGTGTCGCTGCAAGTCCTGCCTGGATGTCCCTGAGGAGTGGGCAGGGCTCCCTGGTGAGGCGTCTGGTTCCCGCGGCTCAGCTCCTGGTGCGAAGCCGGGGGCTGGAGGCAGTGCGGCTGCGGGGCCGACCCTCAGGAAGAGTGGGACCCCTGGGGCTCTGGCCCTTGAGGAGGTCCCACAAGAGACTGTTCCCAGCTGGGGTGTAGCATCTGTTCCCGTGGATCTGTGACCCCGGGCTCCTCCCCTCACACCGTGCCCTTCTCCCCTCAGCTCCAGGGTGGGGCAGGGAGCCGCACGGGTCTTGACTGGCCTGCCACTGGCCTCCTTCATCCCTTCTCCCCACAGGAACCCAGAGTGTTCAACCCCAGCGGCTCGGTCAGGATCACGGCTGTGGATTGTGGCCTGAAGTTCAACCAGCTCCGGTGCCTGTGCCAGCGGGGGGCGGCTGTGACCGTGGTGCCCTGGGACCACCCCCTGGACAGTGCAGGTGAGGGGCTCTGGTGGCGGGGGCTGGGACCCATCAGTGAGAGCAGCTGAGGGTGTCGTGTCCAGTGTGGGGTACCGGGCAGTGTGCCCGGCACGTGTGGGGTGCTGGGGGTGGCTGAGCGTAGGGCCCCTGGTGCTGACGGGGCAGGGTGCCCAGTGCGGGGGGCTGCTGGCACAGGGGTGCCATGGGGGCTGGGATGCCGCAGGGGAAGGCAGGGGCACCCCGGGGGGGCGGGGGTGGGGGAAGGTGGAGGCGCTCAGGGGCAGGGATATCAGGGAGCCGGGGGTGGGGGAAGGTGGGGGTGCCCCGGGGGCAGGGATATCGGGGAGGTGGGGGTGCCCCAGAGGGGTGGGGGATGGTGGGGGCACCCCAGGGGGTGGGGCTATCAGGGAGGCTGGGGGGATCATGGGTGCTGCCCTGCTGCTGACCCGTCCTGTTCCTGCAGAGTTTGACGGGCTGTTTATCAGCAATGGGCCCGGGGACCCGCTCTCGTGCTCACAGACCATCGCCAACCTGCGCCGGCTCCTGGCTGAGCCCCAGCCCAAGCCCGTCTTCGGTATCTGCCTGGGGCATCAGCTGCTCGCACTGGCCATCGGCGCCCAGACCTACAAGATGAAGTGAGTGTGCGGGGGTTGAGCCCTCCCACTGCATGCCCAGCGTGGAGCTCCCCTGCTCATCCAGCTGGGGGCTGCTGGAGCAAGGCGGGCTCGGCAGAGCTGCATTACCTGGATACAGAGTTCAACTTATTCATAAATGATTTGGAGAAAGGGGTAAACAGTGAGGTGGCAAAGTTTGCAGATGATACTAAACTGCTCAAGATAGTTAAGACCAAAGCAGACTGTGAAGAACTGCAAAAAGATCTCACAAAACTAAGTGACTAGGCAACAAAATGGCAAATGAAATGTAATGTGGATAAATGTAAAGTAATACACATTGGAAAAAATAACCCCAACTATACATACAACATGATGGGGGCTAATTTAGCTACAACGAGTCAGGAAAAAGATCTTGGAGTCATCGTAGATTAGTTCTCTGAAGATGTCCACGCAGTGTGCAGAGGCGGTCAAAAAAGCAAACAGGATGTTAGGAATCATTAAAAAGGGGATAGAGAATAAGACTGAGAATATCTTATTGCCCTTATATAAATCCATGGTACACCCACATCTCGAATACTGTGTACAGATGTGGTCTCCTCACCTCAAAAAAGATACTCTAGCACTAGAAAAGGTTCAGAAAAGGGCAACTAAAATGATTAGGAGTTTGGGGAGGGTCCCATACGAGGAAAGATTAAAGAGGCTAGGACTCTTCAGCTTGGAAAAGAGGAGACTAAGGGGGGACATGATAGAGGTATATAAAATCATGAGTGATGTGGAGAAAGTGGATAAGGAAAAGTTATTTACTTATTCCCATAATACAAGAACTAGGGGTCACCAAATGAAATTAATGGGCAGCAGGTTTAAAACAAATAAAAGGAAGTTCTTCATCACACAGCGCACAGTCAACTTGTGGAGCTCCTTACCTGAGGAGGTTGTGAAGGCTGGGACTAGAACAGCGTTTAAAAGAGAACTGGATAAATTCATGGAGGTTAAGTCCATCAATGGCTATTAGCCAGGATGGGTAAGAATGGTGTCCCTAGCCTCTGTTCGTCAGAGGATGGAGATGGATGGCAGGAGAGAGATCACTTGATCATTGTCTGTTAGGTTCACTCCCTCTGGGGCACCTGGCATTGGCCACTGTCGGCAGACAGATACTGGGCTGGATGGACCGTGGCTGTTCCTATGCTCAGAGCTGGTCGGAGGCCCACAAAGCGAGTCCCTGTGAATGGGACGGTGTCGATGGCAGGGGGGTCTTGCGTGGGGTTCCGCAGGGGTCTGTTCTGGCGCTGGTTTGGTGTCCCAGCTTTATCAATGCCCTGGATGTAGGATCTGGATCAAATCACAGAGCCGGGGGGAGCAGGCGCCGCACCAGGCTCTGGCATGGAGCCCTCTCCTGTCTCCCTGGACGCTGCGCCCAGCCCGGGGGGTCACTCGGCAGGGGACGGGGGGAGGCCTGTTGCTCGCTGCTCCCATCTCCCCTGAGCCTGCCCCACATGGCTCCATCGGGCTCCTCACTCCCTGGGCGGAGCCTCGGGCGAGCCGCCCATACCCAAGGGTGGGGGGCTGTGACCAGCTAGTCACAAGCTCCCCAGGGCTGGGGCCTGGGCCCTTGCTGACCCCTTCCCTCCCGCCCCCAGGTACGGGAACCGAGGCCACAACCAGCCCTGCATCCACGAGGACTCCCAGCGCTGCTTCATCACCTCGCAGAACCACGGCTTCGCGGTGGAGCCGGGTAGCCTGCCCCCGGGCTGGGCCGTGCTCTTCACCAACGCCAACGACCGCTCCAACGAGGGCCTGGTGCACCACACCCAGCCCTTCTTCAGGTGGGAGCGCGGTGGGGGGATCTTGGGTGCCCCAGGGGACGGCATCCGGCTCAGCTGTGCCTGGATGGCCCCGCAGCGATGTCAGGGAGCAGAGGAGACTGGTTGTGTCATGGCTTGTGGTGCCCCGGGTCTGGTGCTGCGTAGCAGGGTCTTAGCAAGGGTGGGGCGGTGCATGTCGTGGGGGGCGGGGGAGGAGAGCGCTGCATGTCGGGCACCGGTGGGGGTGTCTGACCTGGGCTGGTGGGGCGCAGCAGTGCGTGTTTGACTAGGGCTGGGGGAGGGGGGGAGCGTTACGTGTCTGGCATGGGTGGGGTGGTGGTGGTGTCTGACCCAGGCTGGCAGAGCGCGGCAGTGCGTGTCTGACCCAGGCTGGGGGGGGGAGCGCTGCGTGTCTGGCACAGGTGGGGTTGTCATGGAGTGCGGGGGAGTCAGGGCCCTGCACCCCTCTTCCTGGGACTCTCAGTGACTTTCAGCCAACCAGTAAAACAGAAGGTTTATTGGACAACAGGAACACAGGCTACAGCAGAGCTTGTGGGCACAACCAGGACCTCTCAATCGAGTCCTTCTGGGGTTCAGGAAGCTTAGTCCACAGCTTGGGATTCCCTGAATTCCAACCACCCAGCCCCAAACCGAAAACTAAACTAACTCCCTCCAGCCGGCCCCTTCCTTTGTCCAGCTTCCCGGGCAAAGGTGCTGACACGCCTCCCTGCTCCCTGGCTCAGGTTACAGGCTGAGCACCTGTCCCTCACCCAAAGTCCTCCCCGGTTCTTCCATCCCCCACACAGACAGTCCCTACTCATCACATTGGTGGTGGTGGTGTCTGACCCAAGCGGGCGGGGCGGGCGGGTGCAGCAGTCTGTGTGTGACCCAGGTGGGCGAGCGCGGCAGTGTGTGTCTGACCTGGGCTGGCCGGGGAGGGGGGGAAGCACTGCTTGTCTGGCATGGGTGGGAGGTGGTGTCTGACCCGGGCTGGTGGGGGGGGGGGGGGAGCGCTGCGTGTCTGGCACAGGCGGGGTGGTGGGGATTGTCATGAATAGTTAGTAAAGGGTTAAAGCATAGTACCTGGTGGGCACCTGACCTGAGGACCAATCAGGGAAGAGAATTTGAAATTCCTAGGAGGGAACTTTTTCCCTCTGTGTGTGTGTGTGTGTGTGTGTGTATTGTCTTTAGCCATCTGGAGTTACAAGAGTCCAGATGATTTAATCAAGTCTCTCAAGTTCCACCTTTCTGAACTAATTTCTTCTAGCCAAGATAGTGAGTATTAGAAAGATACGTTGTGTCTTAAACTAATGATCCTATGTTTGCAATTCTGTGTGTTTGTTATTGATTATTCTTAATTCTGCTTGTACTGGTTGTACTGAGAAGGAGAGGGGATTCTCTCCAGAACTTAGCAAGGTTATACCCTATGAGTGTCCAGCTTGGACTCATAGAGATTCTGTATTTTCTTGTTTTTCTTTTAATAAATTCTTTCTATAAAGATTTGATTAAATCCCTTCTACTGTGGATATAGGGGGAGGGGCTAAGACGTTCTCTCTCGGTGGTGAGACAGCTTATCTCCGGGCAGAGAGGGGAGGGGGAAGGTTCCTCCTCTGTGAGTTGATCTGTGTTCCCCAGGGAGTGTCTTTGAAGGGAGACGGGGAAAACAGGGGTGTCCCGGCCCACGTATTGACCGAGGTGGTGGCAGCAAAAGGGAGACCTACCCTAGGATTTTGGGGTGGGGGAAGACATGCGGGTCCTCACTTTGAAACCCCCCAGTTTCAAGTGAGGGCAGACTCTGACATGGTGGCAGCGGAGTTTCGAACCCATTGATAGAGGCAGTTTTTTTTCAACTGGGCTACGCTGAATACAGCTTTCAGAGTAGCAGCCGTGTTAGTCTGTATCTGCAAAAAAAACAGGAGTACTTGTGGCACCTTAAAGACTAACAAATTTATTTTAGCATGAGCTTTCGTGAGCTAAAGCTCACTTCTTCGGATGCATAGAATGGAACACACAGACAGGAGATATTTATACATACAGAGAACATGAAAAGGTGGAAGTATGCATACCAACAGGCAGAGTCTAATCAATTGAGATGAGCTATCGTTAGCAGGAGGAAAAAAAACTTTTTGAAGTGATAATTAAGATGGCCCATAGAAGGTGTGAGGAGAACTTAACATAGGGAAATAGATTCAATTGGTGTAATGACCCAACCATTCCCAGTCTTTATTTAGACCACAGTTAATGGTATCTAGTTTGCATATTAATTCAAGTTCAGCAGTCTCTCTTTGGAGTCTGTTTTTGAAGTTTTTTTGTTGCAAAATTGCCACCTTCAAGTCTGTCACTGAGTGGTTAGGAAGGTTGAAGTGTTCTCCCACTGGTTTTTGAATGTTATGATTCCTGATGTCAGATTTGTGTCCATTTATTCTTTTGCGTAGAGACTGTCCGGTTTGGCCAATGTACATGGCAGAGGGGCATTGCTGGCACATGATGGCATATATCACGTTGGTAGATGTGCAGGTGTACGAGCCCCTGATGGTGTGTCTGATGTGATTAGGTCCTGTGATGGTGTCACTTGAATGGATATGTGGACAGAGCTGGCATCGGGCTTTATTGCAAGGATAGGTTCCTGGGTTAGTGTTTATGTTGTATGGTGTGCGGTTGCTGGTGAGTATTTGCTTCAGGTTGGGAGGCTGTCTATAAGCAAGGACTGGCCTGTCTCCCAAGATCTGTGAGAGTGAGGGATCATCTTTAAGGATAGGTTGTAAATCTTTGATGATACGCTGGAGAGGTTTTAGTTGGGGGCTGTAGGTGATGGCTAGTGGTGTTCTGTTATTTTCTTTTTTAGGCCTGTCCTGTAGTAGGTGGCTTCTGGGTACTCTTCTGGCTCTGTCAATCTGTTTTTTCACTTCAGCAGGTGGGTATTGTAGGTTTAAGAATGCTTGATAGAGATCTTGTAGGTGTTTATCTCTGTCCGAGGGATTGGAGCAAATACGGTTGTATCTTAGAGCTTGGCTGTAGACAATGGATCGTGTGGTGTGTCTGGGATGGAAGCTGGAGGCATGTAAGTAAGTATAGCGGTCAGTGGGTTTCCGGTATAGGGTGGTATTTATGTGACCATCGTTTATTAGCACAGTAGTGTCTAGGAAATGGACCGCTTGTGTGGATTGGTCTAGGCTGAGGTTGATGGTGGGATGGAAATTGTTAAAATCTCGGTGGAATTCCTCGAGGGCTTCTTTTCCATGAGTCCAGATGATGAAGATGTCATCAATGTAGCGCAAGTAGAGTAGGGGCGTTAGGGAACGAGAGCTAAGGAAGCGTTGTTCTAAGTCAGCCATAAAGATGTTGGCATACTGAGGGGCCATGCGGGTACCCATAGCAGTGCCACTGACTTGAAGATATATATTGTCCCCAAATGTGAAATAGTTGTGGGTGAGGACAATACAGCTACACTCTAGAGGTGTGTCCTTCCTTTGTGATATCAGGTATCACTCAGGATTCCTAAGGTGGGGGGAAGTGCTCGTCAAAGTACATTCCCATCCAGCGGGAAAAACAGGTTTGGGAGAGAGAAACCCTCCGGCCAGGTTTTTTTTCCCTGTGTCTTTTGAAAGGATCAGGAGGCAGGAGAACACAGATCCCTGAGGAAATAGACCAGATTTTTCTCAGGGGTATTGTTAGCAGCAGCCTTTCAGCTGGGCTGCTGAGTACAGCAACTCAGAGCAGAGGGAGACAGAGAATTTTTTTTTTTATCTTTCCCTCTTTCTCAGTACAAAGCAGTAACATTACACAAACCACACTTTGCTGTACAAAGGATTGTTTCTCTTTCTTTACCCAAGTTATCATAGCCAGGGTTAGGGACTGTCAAGCACCACAGACAGTTCACTGCCTGCAGAGGGGTGTGGCCAGCCCCAGAACACAGAAACAATGAGTGCCAAGGACGCATCTAAACTGGATGCGAAACAAAGAGAACTGGACTTAAAACAACAAGATTTAAATATTAAACTCCAGGAGCTGGAGATGAAAGACAAAATCAAACAGGCTGAGCACAAGAGGGAAATGGAGAAAATACAAGCCAAAGAGGCTGAGCACAAAAGACAAATGGAGTTGAAAGACAAAGAACTGGAATTAGAAAGGCTTAAGCAGAATCACCCAACCAATCCACTCCCTCTTCAACCTACTGATCAACCTTCTCGGAGAAAATTTCCCGCCTACAGGGCAGGTGAGGATGTTGAGGCCTTCTTAGAAAACTTTGAAAGGGCCTGTCTGGGATACCGTCTTCCTGAAACAGAATACAGGGTAGAGCTGAGGCCACAGCTCTGCGGACAATTAGCCCTGGTGGCAGCTGAAATGCCTAGGGGCCAAATGAACGACTTTCAACTATTCCTCACCAAGGCCAGACTCAGAATGGGCATCACCCCTGATCACGCCCGTCAGCGGTTCAGAGACCAGAAATGGAAACCAGAGATGTCATTTCCACAGCACGCTGCTTACCTTGAAAAACACTATTTGTCCTGGATAACAGGATCCAAGGTTAAGGACATAGACGACTTACACCTCCTGATATTGATGGAACAGTTCCTAGATGGTGTTCCGGAGAACATTAGACGCTACATACAAGATGGTAAACCAAAATCTCTCACTGAGGCAGGGGAGATTGGAGCCAGATGGATGGCATCGGTAGACAACACGAAAGCTACTGCCAAGGGGAGCGAATCCCACAAGGTACCCACCGAGACTAAACCCTACCATCGAGGGCCAATCAAGCCCACACCTACAACCCAAGGACAGTCACACCCTACCTCTTCTTCTACCCCACCAGTCTCCAGTAGACCAACACAAACCGGTGACCCATCAAGTGGGCGATGTTTTCGATGCAATGAACTGGGGCATATCAAAGCCAAATGCCCAAAGAACTTAAACCGAGTGCAACTCCTTGCACCTTCACACCAAGGAGATCCGGACATAGATGTATCTCAAATACCCTTAGAACATAGGGAAACTTTGAGAGTGGATGAAAAGGAGATCATCGCATGGAGAGACACTGCAGCACATGTGTCAGCTATCCACCGATCCTTCATGGACCCCAAATTCATCAACCAGAAAACCAAAGTGACAATTCAACCCTTCATGTCAAAACCGGTAACATTACCTACAGTGCGTTTACCTGTCCAGCACAAGGGCTGGTCAGGGAAGTGGACTTTTGCTGTCTATGACAACCATTCGATTCCCATGCTACTGGGGAACGACTTGGCCCGACACGTTGAACAGCAAAAAACAGAGGGAGTGGTTACACGCAGCCAAGCCAGACGAGCTGCCGGACCCATCCCTGTTCCTGAGCCATCCACCGGGCCCCCGTCTGTGTTACCAGAGACCCAGACAGAGGTGGTGGAGCCGGCTCCCATACCAACAACTACAGCAGCCATAATACATCCAGTCCCAGAACCGGAACTGGAAGAGCAACCGGCGCCAGCACCGACGCCAGCGCTTACAACACCATCGCCAGAGGGCGCCAGCGAGACAGAACTGGCAGAAGAAGCAAACAACCCTACCCAAGAGGCTCAGCCAGAGCCTGAAATATCACCTTGTGCACCAGCGGAGAGCGGTTCACAGTCAACGGAAACAACCTCATCACCTACATCGCTCCCAGAGGAACTGGTGTCTCCCGCCTCAAGGGAACAGTTCCAGACAGAGCAGGAAGCCGACGACAGCCTCAAGAAAGCATGGGCGGCGGCACGCAGCAACCCACCGCCTCTCAGCTCTACTAACCGATCCCGGTTCATTGTGGACCAAGGACTTTTATACAAGGAATTTCTTTCTGGTGGACACCAGGAGGGCTGGCATCCTCAAAAACGGTTGCTAGTTCCAGCCAAGTACCGGGAAAAGCTCTTAAGCTTAGCCCATGATCACCCTAGTGGCCATTCTGGGGTGAAGCGAAGCAAAGACAGGTTGGGAAGGTCCTTTGACTGGGAGGGGATGGGCAAGGCGGTAGCCACTTACGTCCGGTCTTGTAAGGTATGCCAAACGGTAGGAAAACCCCAAGACCAGGTCAAGGCCCCTCTCCAACCACTTCCCATAATGGAGGTCCCATTTCAGCGAGTAGCTGTGGATATTATTGGTCCTTTCCCAAAGAAGACCCCCAGAGGAAAGCAGTACATACTGACTTTTGTGGACTTTGCTACCAGATGGCCGGAAGCAGTAGCTCTAGGCAACACCAGGGCTACAACTGTGTGCCAGGCCTTAACTGACATTTTTACCAGGGTGGGTTGGCCCTCTGAACTTCTTACAGATTCAGGAGCAAATTTCCTATCAGGGACCATGAAAGACCTGTGGGAAACTCATGGGGTGCATCACTTGGTGGCCACCCCGTACCATCACCAAACTAATGGCCTAGTGGAAAGGTTTAATGGAACTTTGGGGGCCATGATCCGTAAATTCGTACATGAACATTCCAATAATTGGGATCTAGTGTTACAGCAGTTGCTGTTTGCCTACAGGGCTGTTCCACATCCCAGTTTAGGTTTCTCACCATTCTAGCTGGTGTATGGCCATGAGGTTAAGGGGCCATTACAGCTGGTGAAGCAGCAATGGGAGGGGTTTACGCCCCCTCCAGGAACTAACATTCTGGACTTTGTAAGCAACCTTCAAAACACCCTCCGAGACTCTTGGGCCCTTGCTCGAGAGAACTTAAAGGATGCTCAAGCGGAGCAAAAGGTCTGGTATGATAGACACACCAGAGAGCGTTCCTTCAAGGTTGGAGACCAGGTTATGGTCTTAAAGGTGCAACAGGCCCATAAGATGGAAGCGTCCTGGGAAGGACCATACGTGGTCCAGGAACGCCTGGGAGCTGTTAACTACCTCATAGCATTTCCTGATTCATCTTTAAAGCCTAAAGTGTTTCATGTTAACTCTCTAAAGCCCTTTTATCCCAGAGAATGACAGGTCTGTCAGTTTACAGTCCAGGAAGGAGATGACACCGAGTGGCCTGAAGGTGTCTATTACGAAGGTAAAAGAAATGGTGGTGTGGAAGAGGTGACCCTCTCCACAACCCTGCAATGTCGACAGCGGCAACAGATCAAGGAGCTGTGCACTCACTTCGACACCTTGTTCTCAGCCAACCCAGGACGGACTGAGCAAACCTGCCACTCCATTGACACAGGTAATGCTCACCCGATTAGAACACCACCCTACCGGGTGTCACCTCATGCCAAAGTTGCTATTAAACAGGAGATTGACAACATGTTGGAGATGGGTATCATCCGCCCTTCTATCAGTGCATGGGCATCTCCAGTGGTTCTGGTTCCCAAACCAGATGGGGAAATACGCTTTTGCGTGGACTACCGTAAGCTAAATGCTGTAACTCGTCCAGACAACTATCCAATGCCACGCACTGATGAGCTATTGGAAAAGTTGGGACGTGCCCAGTTCATCTCTACCATTGATTTAACCAAGGGGTACTGGCAGGTACCGCTAGATGAAACCGCCAAGGAAAAGTCTGCATTCATCACCCATGCAGGGGTGTATGAGTTTAATGTGCTTCCATTCGGACTGCGGAATGCACCTGCCACCTTCCAAAGGCTGGTAGATGGTCTACTAGCGGGATTGGGAGACTGTGCAGTTGCATACCTCGATGATGTGGCCATTTTTTCTGATTCATGGCCCGAACACCTAGAACATTTGAAAATGGTTTTTGAGCGCATCAGGCAGGCAGGACTAACTGTTAAGGCCAAAAAGTGTCAAATAGGCCAAAACAGAGTGACTTACCTAGGACACCAGGTGGGTCAAGGAACCATCAACCCCCTACAGGCCAAGGTGCAGGCTATCCAACAGTGGCCTGTCCCACGGTCAAAGAAACAGGTCCAATCCTTCTTAGGTTTGGCCGGATATTACAGGCGATTTGTACCACACTACAGCCAAATCGCTGCCCCACTAACTGATCTGACCAGGAAAACCCAGCCGAATGCAGTTAAGCGGACTGATGAGTGTCAGAAAGCCTTTACCCAGCTTAAGGTGATGCTCATGTCTCACCCTGTATTAAGGGCCCCGAACTTTGACAAACCCTTCCTAGTTACCACCGATGCATCTGAACGTGGGGTAGGAGCGGTTCTAATGCAGGAAGGACCGGATCACAACTTCCATCCTGTCGTGTTTCTCAGCAAGAAACTGTCTGAGAGGGAAAGCCACTGGTCCATCAGTGAAAAAGAATGTTACGCCATTGTATATGCCCTGGAAAAGCTACGCCCATACGTTTGGGGCCGGCAGTTCCAGCTACAAACTGACCATGCTGCGCTAAAGTGGCTTCACACCAACAAGGGAAACAACAAGAAACTTCTCCGCTGGAGCTTAGCTCTCCAAGACTTTGACTTTGACATTCAACACATTTCAGGAGCTTCCAACAAAATTGCTGATGCACTCTCTCGTGAAAGTTTCCCAGAATGAAGTGGCTAAAAACTGTTCTTAACATGTTTTCATGCTTTGTAGTCTATGTGATAGTGCATGTGTTTTATTACTCTGTTTGTTTACAGTTCTAGGAGGAAATCGCCGCCAGTGGATCCCACTGTAGCGATTTGGGGGGCGTGTCATGAATAGTTAGTAAAGGGTTAAAGCATAGTACCTGGTGGGCACCTGACCTGAGGACCAATCAGGGAAGAGAATTTGAAATTCCTAGGAGGGAACTTTTTCCCTCTGTGTGTGTGTGTATTGTCTTTAGCCGTCTGGAGTTACAAGAGTCCAGATGATTTAATCAAGTCTCTCAAGTTCCACCTTTCTGAACTAATTTCTTCTAGCCAAGATAGTAAGTATTAGAAAGATACGTTGTGTCTTAAACTAATGATCCTATGTTTGCAATTCTGTGTGTTTGTTATTGATTATTCTTAATTCTGCTTGTACTGGTTGTACTGAGAAGGAGAGGGGATTCTCTCCAGAACGTAGCAAGGTTATACCCTATGAGTGTCCAGCTTGGACTCATAGAGATTCTGTATTTTCTTGTTTTTCTTTTAATAAATTCTTTCTATAAAGATTTGATTAAATCCCTTCTACTGTGGATATAGGGGGAGGGGCTAAGACGTTCTCTCTCGGTGGTGAGACAGCTTATCTCCGGGCAGAGAGGGGAGGGGGAAGGTTCCTCCTCTGTGAGTTGATCTGTGTTCCCCAGGGAGTGTCTTTGAAGGGAGACAGGGGGAAAACAGGGGTGTCCCGGCCCACATAATTGACCGAGGTGGTGGCAGCAAAAGGGAGACCTACCCTAGGATTTTGGGGTGGGGGAAGACATGCGGGTCCTCACTTTGAAACCCCCCAGTTTCAAGTGAGGGTAGACTCTGACAGGGATGTCTGACCCAGGCTGGCGGGGGGGGGGGGGGCGTGTCTGGCACGGGCGGGGTGGGGGGGCGGTCTGACCTGGGCTGGCGGGGGGGAGGGGGGGGAGCGCTGCGTGTCTGACCCGGGCTGGCGGGGGGGGGGGAGCGCTGCGTGTCTGACCCGGGCTGGCGGGGGGGAGGGGGGCAGGGCGGGGGGAGCGCTGCGTGTCTGACCCGGGCTGGAGGGGGGCAGGGCGGGGGGAGCGCTGCGTGTCTGACCCGGGCTGGCGGGGGGGAGGGGGGCAGGGCCGGGGGAGCGCTGCGTGTCTGGCATGGGCGGGGTGGTGGGGATGTCTGACCCGGGCTGGAGGGGGGCAGGGCGGGGGGAGCGCTGCGTGTCTGACCCGGGCTGGCGGGGGGGACGGGGGCAGGGCGGGGGGAGCACTGCGTGTCTGGCACGGGCGGGGTGGTGGGGATGTCTGACCCGGGCTGGCGGGACGGGGGGAGCGCTGCGTGTCTGACCCGGGCTGGGGAGGGGGGCAGGGCGGGGGGAGCGCTGCGTGTCTGGCACGGGCGGGGTGGTAGGGATGTCTGATCCGGGCTGGAGGGGGGCAGGGCGGGGGGAGCGCTGCGTGTCTGACCCGGGCTGGCGGGGGGGAGGGGGGCAGGGCGGGGGGAGCACTGCGTGTCTGGCACGGGCGGGGTGGTGGGGATGTCTGACCCAGGCTGGCGGGGGGGGGAAGCGCTGCGTGTCTGACCCGGGCGGGAGGGGGGCAGGGCGGGGGGAGCGCTGCGTGTCTGACCCGGGCTCGCGCGGGGGCGGGGGGCAGGGGGGGGGGAGCGCGGCGTGTCTGGCACGGGCGGGGTGGTGGGGATGTCTGACCCGGGCTGGAGGGGGGCAGGGCGGGGGGAGCGCTGCGTGTCTGACCCGGGCTGGCGGGGGGGAGGGGGGCAGGGCGGGGGGAGCACTGCGTGTCTGGCACGGGCGGGGTGGTGGGGATGTCTGACCCGGGCTGGAGGGGGGCAGGGCGGGGGGAGCGCTGCGTGTCTGACCCGGGCTGGCACTCTTGCTCCCTTGCAGCGTTCAGTTTCACCCAGAGCACCGGGCCGGCCCCACAGACCTCGTAGGCCTCTTTGACGTCTTCCTGGAGACTGTGCGGGACCTGAGCGCTGGCAGCCAGAACGCCAGAACAGGTGGGAGTTGGCCTGGCCCTGGGGGGCGCTGAGCTGGGTGCTGGCCCACGGTCTGTGCCCTGGGAGGAGACTCCCCCGGCCCCTGCGGCCCGGCCGGTCTCTGGTGGTTCGTGTCTGAGCAGTGGGGGGAGGGCCCTGCCCCCATGGGTGCTGCTGTGCCATGCCACCCTCTGAGGCAAGGGCAGGCTCCAGATGAGGGGCCCCTGGATGTGACTGGGGCCACGTGGGCACCTCTAGGGAATGTGCCCCTGAGCCCCTCGTGATGCCATGGACCCCGGGGAGCCAGGCCCCGCTCCATGGAGGTTCCTGGCCTCTCCGCCTCGGCAGCAGCACCAGGCTCAGGCTGCAGCGGCGTGTCTGCCCCTCTGCCCCCCTGGGTGGCACCATCGGGCTGTGGTGATGCCAGCAGGGGGGAGAGCCGGGTACTGCCCTAGCTGGGTGTCCGCAGTGGGAGCGTGGCCTGAGCCTTGGCCATGCTGAGGATGCTCCCGATCCCCTGCCAGGCTAACGGACGCCGGGCCTGGCTTTTCTCCCCAGTGCGCGAGAGGCTGCGGGAGTGGCTGGTGCACAAGGAGCCCCCGGCGGACAGGGACGCAGCCCGGCCCCGCAAGGTGCTTATCCTGGGCTCGGGGGGCCTCTCCATAGGGCAGGCCGGGGAGTTCGACTACTCCGGCTCGCAGGTGAGTCCTCTGGGTGCTCTCGGGCCCTGGGCGCTGAGAGGTGGGGCAGGGGCAGGGGCTGCAGGGGGATGTGAGAGTAGAGGGGTTGGTGCAAAGGGGGCCGGGGGTGCGGGGGCTGACACCCCCCCAGGGTACAAGTTAGACTGTGGAGCTGCTGTGTCCCCTTAACCCTCGAGCCCAGGCTGGCTCCAGCCCGGCTCTGCTAGCGACCAGCAGCCCCTCCAGACCCTGCTCTCGAGCCATCTGCATGTAGAGGCTCCCCAGCGAAGTGCCAGTCGTGACCTGTATCCAGGGCGACTCCCACAACCCCCCCAGCCTTGCACCCCAGAACTGTGCACCTCCCCCGGCTCGATGCGGGCTCCGCCAAAGGGCGACGGCTCGTCCCCTGCTCGCACGCTGAACCAAGTGTACGAGCGCGGGCCGTGGTTATAAGCACTGGGGGCCTGGAAGGTGGAAGGCGTTAGCTCGCCGAGCTCCCTGTTATTTCTGCTCATTCTGACACTTTGCCTGGGCTGGTCAGTGGAAGAGCAGAACAAGCTGCTCGGCTGCGTGCTGCGGTACCTTTCGCAGGCTGTCTCCTTCGGCCCGGGACCCCTCTCCCCAGCTCAGCGTTAGCTCTTTGCCTTTCAGGGGGTCACGCGGCCTGGGCAGAGGTCGATTTCCCCCGTTTATACTCCGACCCTCTGTCCTGGAAAAGTCTCTGCTGGGCCATAGGGCCAGGCAGTCCCGTGGCCTGCGGGAGCTGCCAAGTGTCCTTGGGGGAACTGTCAATGTCTTGCTTCCAACTCCCCTGCTGGTGAGTCTCTGAGCAGCTTGGCCGCGTCAGTCCCTTTGTTGTTTGTGAGGCGCTAGCCAGCGCCCCTGCCCCACACTCACCACGCGGGGCCGGAACAGAGCAGATGTTCACACCTTCATAGAGGATGCTGCTACCCACCTATTAGCAGGACAGTGACACTCAGCAGATCAGGATTTCTCAAATGATCCCCCACGAGGCACTTGGCCACTTGTATATAGTTGTGTGTTGTACAAACATGGGGGTTAGAGGGTGTTATTGTGTCACGCGGTTAGTGCAAGGGGGGAGAGGGGAGAGGTGCAAAGGGGCAGAGGGTGGCGGAGGGATACGGGTCGGGAGGGTTGGGGCCAAGGGGGCAGGACCGACTCTAACTTTGTTGCCGCCCCAAGCAAAAAAGAAGAGCGCCGCCCCGCTGTACCCCGCCCCCGAGCGCCACACCAGCCCTCGCTCCCCTTAGAGCACCACGCCGCCCGAAGCCCCGCTCCCCTCAGAGCACCACGTCGTGCCCCCACCCCCCCCAGCGCCGCACCAGCCCCCACCCCCCTCAGAGCACCGCGCCAGCCCCCGCCCCCCCCCAAGCGCCACGCCGCCGAAACAAAAAAAACACCCTCCAGCGCTGCCCCGACGAACCAAAACCCAAGCGCCGCCCTGCCCCAAGGTGCCGCCCCAAGCACGTGCTTGGTCGGCTGGTGCCTGGAGCCGGCCCTGCGAGGGGGTTCATAGAATCATAGAATCTCAGGGTTGGAAGGGACCTCAGGAGGTCATCTAGTCCAACCCCCTGCTCAAAGCAGGACCAATCCCAACTAAATCATCCCAGCCAGGGCTTTGTCAACCCTGACCTTAAAAACCTCTAAGGAAGGAGATTCCACTACCTCCCTAGGTAACCCATTCCAGTTCTTCACCACCCTACTAGTGAAAAAGTTTTTCCTAATATCCAACCTAAACCTCCCCCTCTGCAACTTGAGACCATTGCTCCTTGTTCTGTCATCTTCTACCACTGAGAACAGTCTAGATCCATCCTCTTTGGAACCCCCTTTCAGGTAGTTGAAAGCAGCTATCAAATCCCCCCTCATTCTTCTCTTCTGCAGACTAAACAATCCCAGTTCCCTCAGCCTCTCCTCATAAGTCATGTGCTCCAGTCCCCTAATCATTTTTGTTGCCCTCCGCTGGACTCTCTCCAATTTATCCACATCCTTCTTGTAGTGTGGGGCCCAAAACTGGACACAGTACTCCAAATGAGGCCTCACCAGTGCTGAGTAGAGGGGGATGATCACATCCCTCGATCTGCTGGAAATGCCCCTACTTATACAACCCAAAATGCCATTAGCCTTCTTGGCAACAAGGGCACACCGTTGACTCATATTCAGCTTTTCGTCCACCGTAACCCCTAGGTCCTTTTCTGCAGAACTGCTACCCAGCCATTCGGTCCCTAGTCTGTAGCAGTGCATGGGATTCTTCCGTCCTAAGTGCAGGACTCTGCACTTGTCCTTGTTGAACCTCATCATATTTCTTTTGGCCCAATCCTCTAATTTGTCTAGGTCCCTCTGTATCCTATCCCTACCCTCCAGCGTATCAACAACTCCTCCCAGTTTAGTGTCATCTGCAAACTTGCTAAGGGTGCAGTCCACACCATCCTCCAGATCGTTAATAAAGATATTGAACAAAACCGGCCCCAGCACCGACCCTTGGGGCACTCCACTTGATACCGGCTGCCATCTAGACATGGAACCATTGATCACTACCCGTTGAGCCCGACCATCTAGCCAGTTTTCTATCCACCTTACCGTCCATTCATCCAGCCCAGACTTCTTTAACTTGCTGGCAAGAATACTGTGGGAGACTGTATCAAAAGCTTTGCTAAAATCCAGAAATAGTACATCCACTGCTTTCCCCTCATCCACAGAGCCGGTTATCTCGTCATAGAAGGCAATTAGGTTAGTCAGGCATGACTAGCCCTTGGTGAATCCATGCTGACTGTTCCTGATCACTTTCCCCTCCTTTAAGTGGTTCAGGATTGATTCCTTGAGGACCTGTTCCATGATTTTTCCAGGGACTGAGGTGAGACTGACTGGCCTGTAGTTCCCTGGATCTTCCTTCTTCCCTTTTTTAAAGATGGGCACTACATTAGCTTTTTTCCAGTCATCCGGGACCTCCCCCGATCGCCATGATTTTTCAAAGATAATGGCCAATGGCTCTGCAATCTCATCGGCCAACTCCTTTAGCACCCTCGGATGCAGCGCATCCGGCCCCATGGACTTGTGCTCGTCCAGCTTTCCTAAATAGCCCCAAACTACTTCTTTCTCCACAGAGAGCTGGTCACCTCCTCCCCATACCGTGCTGCAGAGTGCAGCTGTCTGGGAGCTGACCTTGTCTGTGAAGACAGAGGCAAAAAAAGCATTGAGTACACTAGCTTTCTCCACATCCTCTGTCACTAGGTTCCCTCCCTCATTCAGCAAGGGGCCCACACTTTCCTTGACTTTCTTCCTGTTGCTAACATACCTAAAGAAACCCTTCTTGTTACTCCTAACATCTCCGGCTAGCTGCAACTCCAAGTGTGATTTGGCCTTCCTAATTTCACACCTGCATACCTGAGCAATACTTTTATACTCCTCCCTGGTTATTTGTCCAATCTTCCACTTCTTGTAAGCTGTTCTTTTGTGTTTAAGACGAGCAAGGATTTCACTGTTAAGCCAAGCTGGTCGCCTGCCATATTTACTTTTCTTCCTACACATCGGGATGGTTTGTTCCTGCAACCTCAATAAGGTTTCTTTGAAATACAGCCAGCTTTCCTCGACTCCTTTCCCCGTCATGTTATTCTCCCAGGGGACCTTGCCCATCAGTTCCCTGAGGGAGTCAAAGTCTGCTTTTCTGAAGTCCAGGGTCTCTGTTCTACTGCTTTCCCTTTTTCCTTGTGTCAGGAAGAGGGTTACGGCGGAAGAGGGTGGTGGAGGGATACGAGGGTTGGGAAGAGGCAGAAGTTGGCAGAGGGGTTTGAGCAGAGGGTTGGTGGAAGGGGCAGAGGGTGGCGGAGGGGTACGGGGACAGGAGGGTTGGGCGAAGGGGCAGAGGGTGGCGGAGGGATATGCGGGGAGGGTTGGGCGAAGGGGCAGAGGGTGGCGGAGGGGTACGGGGACAGGAGGGTTGGGCGAAGGGGCAGAGGGTGGCGGAGGGATACGGGGGGAGGGTTGGGCGAAGGGACGTGGGGAGGGATACGGGGGGAGGGTTGGGCGAAGGGAAGCTGGGAGGGATATGGGGGGAGGGTTGGGTGAGGGGGCAGAGGGTGGCGGAGGGATACGGGGGAGGGTTGGGTGAAGGGACGGGGGGAGGGTTGGGTGAAGGGGCAGAGGGTGGTGGAGGGATATGGGGACAGGAGGGTTGGGCGAAGGGGCAGAGGGTGGCGGAGGGATACGGGGGGAGGGTTGGTGGAAGGTGCAGAGGGTGGCGGAGGGATACGGGGGGAGGGTTGGGCGAAGGGACGCGGGGAGGGATACGGGGGAGGGTTGGGCGAAGGGATGCGGGGAGGGATACGGGGGGAGGGTTGGGCGAAGGGGCAGAGGGTGGCGGAGGGATACGGGGGGAGGGTTGGGTGAAGGGGCAGAGGGTGGCGGAGGGATACGGGGGGAGGGTTGGGCGAAGGGGCAGAGGGTGGCGGAGGGATACGGGGGTAGGGTTGGGCGAAGGGACGGGCGGAGGGATACGGGTGGAGGGTTGGGCGAAGGGGCAGACGGTGGCGGAGGGATACGGGGTGAGGGGTGGTCGAAGGGTCAGAGGGTGGCGGAGGGATACGGGGGGAGGGTTGGGTGAAGGGGCAGAGGGTGGCGGAGGGAGACGGGGGGAGGGTTGGGCGAAGGGGCAGAGGGTGGCGGAGGGATACGGGGGGAGGGTTGGGCGAAGGGACGTGGGGAGGGATACGGGGGGAGGGTTGGGTGAAGGGGCAGAGGGTGGCTGAGGGATACCGGGAGACGGTTGGGCGAAGGGACGTGGGGAGGGATACTGAGGGAGGGTTGGGCGAAGGGACGCGGGGAGGGATATGGGGGGAGGGTTGGGTGAGGGGGCAGAGGGTGGCGGAGGGATACGGGGGTAGGGTTGGGCGATGGGACGTGGGGAGGGATACGGGGGGAGGGTTGGGTGAAGGGGCAGAGGGTGGCGGAGGGATACGGGGGGAGGGTTGGGCGAAGGGACGTGGGGAGGGATACGGAGGGACCGAGGGTTGGGCGAAGGGACGCGGGGAGGGATATGGGGGGAGGGTTGGGTGAGGGGGCAGAGGGACGCGGAGGGATACGGGGGGAGGGTTGGGCGAAGGGACGTGGGGAGGGATACGGGGGGAGGGTTGGGTGAAGGGGCAGAGGGTGGCGGAGGGATACGGGGGGAGGGTTGGGCGAAGGGACGTGGGGAGGGATACGGGGGGAGGGTTGGGCGAAGGGATGCGGGGAGGGATATGGGGGGAGGGTTGGGTGAGGGGGCAGAGGGTGGCGGAGGGATACGGGGGAGGGTTGGGTGAAGGGACGGGGGGAGGGTTGGGTGAAGGGGCAGAGGGTGGTGGAGGGATATGGGGACAGGAGGGTTGGGCGAAGGGGCAGAGGGTGGCGGAGGGATACGGGGGGAGGGTTGGGCGAAGGGGCAGAGGGTGGTGGAGGGATATGGGGACAGGAGGGTTGGGCGAAGGGGCAGAGGGTGGCGGAGGGATATGGGGACGGGAGGGTTGGTGGAAGGGGCAGAGGGTGGTGGAGGGATATGGGGACAGGAGGGTTGGGCGAAGGGGCAGAGGGTGGCGGAGGGATACGGGGGGAGGGTTGGGCGAAGGGGCAGAGGGTGGCGGAGGGATACGGGGGGAGGGACACTTTGGGCTGTCACGGTGCTCCCCCCTCCCCCCCCCAGGCCATCAAGGCGCTGAAGGAGGAGAACATCCAGACGGTGCTGATCAACCCCAACATTGCCACGGTGCAGACCTCCAAGGGGCTGGCCGACAAGGTGTACTTCCTGCCCCTCACGCCGGAGTACGTCACGCAGGTCAGCCCCAGCCTGGGGGGGCCATGGGGGGACCTGTGCACTGGCCTGGGGCTGAGGGGAGCCGCCCTGTGGGGCGCAGGGTGTTGCCAGGAGTCCAGGGCTCCCTGAAAACCACTTGGCAAACTGCCCCCAGGGGCAGGGGGAGGATCCTGGCTCGGGTCGAGTCGCAGCCCCTCCCCTGGGGGTTGGGGAGGATCCTGGCTCTGGGCCGGCCCCCCAGTCCCAGCCCCTCCCCTGGGGGTTGGGGGGAACCCTGGCTGTGGGCCGGCCCCCCAGTCCCAGCCCCTCCCCTGGTGGTTGGGGAGGATCCTGTCTCTGGGCTGGCCCCCCAGTCCCAGCCCCTCCCCTGGTGGTTGGGGGGGACCCTGGCTGTGGGCCGGCCCCCCAGTCCCAGCCCCTCCCCTGGTGGTTGGGGAGGATCCTGTCTCTGGGCCGGCCCCCCCAGCCCCAGCCCCTCCCCTGGGGGTTGGGGGGGATCCTGGCTCTGGGCCGGCCCCCCAGTCCCAGCCCCGCCCCTGGGGGGGATCCTGGCTCTGGGCCGGCCCCCCAGTCCCAGCCCCTCCCCTGGGGGTTGGGGGGGACCCTGGCTGTGGGCCGGCCCCCCAGTCCCAGCCCCTCCCGTGCGCCCAGGTGATAAAGAACGAGCGGCCGGACGGCATCCTGCTGACCTTCGGGGGCCAGACGGCGCTGAACTGCGGGGTGGCGCTGACCCAGGGCGGGGTGCTGGCCCGGTACCGGGTGCGGGTGCTGGGCACGCCCATGGCCTCCATCGAGATGACGGAGGATCGCAAGGTCTTCGTGGAGAAGATGGAGGAGATCGACGAGCACGTGGCCCCCAGCGAGGCGGCCTCCTCCCTGGAGCAGGTATTGGGGGGGGCGGACAATGGGGGGCCCCTCCCTGGAACAGGTACAAGGTGGGGGCCTGGACAACGAGGGGCCCCGCCCTGGAGGGGCGGTTGTTGGGGTTCCCCAGGATCCCTGCTGTGCTCCAGCTTCAGACAGTCCCTCAGTGAGGCAGCCCCCCTGGGGGTCCCCCTGTCCCCTCGGGGCTGGCGCCACAACGCCTCCGAGCCCCTGGGCTCCTGCCTCACCCCGTGAGCTCTGCCTAGTGAGTCCAGCTGCCCCCCCCCACGCCATGCCCCCCCCAGCACTTCCCCCTGCAGCACAGCCCCCACCCTCACTGCTCCCCCTCCCCCCACTGCCTCCACTGTCCTCCCATAGCACAGCCCCCTGCAGTGCCGCCTCTGTTCTCTGCTGCCCCTTGCTGCCCCACAGTGCAGCGCTAGCCCTGCTGCCCGGCCCCGAGCCCCACTCGGCCCCTCTGACTCCTTGGTCTGGTCCTGGCAGGCGCTGGCCGCGGCCTCGAGGCTGGGCTACCCGGTGCTGGTGCGCTCGGCCTACGCCCTTGGGGGCCTGGGCTCTGGCTTCGCCAACAGCCGGGAGGAGCTGACGGCGCTGGTGAGCCAGGCCTTTGCGCACACCTCCCAGGTGCTGGTGGACAAGTCCCTGAAGGGCTGGAAGGAGATCGAGTACGAGGTGGTGCGCGACGCCTACGACAACTGCATCACCGTAAGGAGGGGGGCAGGGGGAGCTGCCGTGGGGAAGGAGTTGGGGAGTGCCCAGGGTGGGGGGCACCCGGGCAGGGGGAGCTGCCGTGGGGAGGGAGTTGGGGAGTGCCCAGGGTGGGGGGCACCCGGGCAGGGGGAGCTGCAGAGGGGAGGGAGTTGGGCGGTGCCCAGGGTCGGGGGGGCACCTGGGGCAGGGGGAGCTGTGGTGGGGAGGAAGTTGGGCGGTGCCCAGGGTGGGGGGGCACCCGGGCAGGGGGAGCTGCCATGGGGAGGCTGGAGTCAGAGCCAGGCCCCAGGCCAGCACGCAACTCCCGCCCAGCCTCCTGGGGGCGCCAGAGGCTGGGCGGGAGTTGCCCAGGGGGCACCTGGGCAGGGGGAGCTGCAGAGGGGAGGGAGTTGGGCGGTGCCCGGGGTGGCGGGCAGCTGGGGCAGGGGGAGTTGGGGAGTGCCCAGGGAAGGGGGCGGATGGGTGGGGGGCACCCAGGGCAGGGGGAACTGGGGGGTGCCCAGGGGGGACCAGGGGAGGGGATTGCTCTAGGGAGGGGCAGGCTGGTGAGCTGGGCTGGGTGTAGGGTGCAGCAGGAAGGGGCCCCATCCCCATCCCCATCGCCATCGGGCTCCCCGGCCTCATGCGTGTGCTGGGGGCTGGGTATCTGCCAGCTCTGGCGCCCCCAGGAGGCTGGGCGGGAGTTGCGTGCTGGCCTGGGGCCTGGCTCTGACTCCAGCCCCCAGCCTGGCCTGGGGGCGGGGGAGGGGCTGGCGTGTCCCTAATGTGCCCCGTGGGGGCACCTGGGCTGGGGATCTGCCCCGCCCCTTGCAGTGCCCCCCGTGCCCAGCGTGCTGGGGCCGTGGGCATCAGAGGGTGGCAAAGCCCCCAGACTGCACTCGGCTGCTCCCACCTCAGGGCCTGTTGAGAGCAGCCTGGGGCCGGGGCCCCGCGTCTCTGCGCCACTCTAGGCCGGGCTGGGGCGGCCGAGCGGCCTCCCTCCCCGCAGCAAGGGGCAGTGGGTGAAACGCTTGCCCCCGGCAGGTCTGTAACATGGAGAACCTGGACCCGCTGGGCATTCACACGGGCGAGTCCATCGTGGTGGCTCCCAGCCAGACGCTGAACGACCGGGAGTACAACATGCTGCGCCACACGGCCATCAAGGTGGTCCGGCACCTGGGCATCGTGGGCGAGTGCAACATCCAGTACGCGCTGAACCCCGAGTCGGAGCAGGTGAGAGCTGGCCAGCGGCCCAGCCTGGATCGCATGGGGCCCGGGACTGTGGGACAGCCCCGGCCTGCTGCCCGGCACCGCTCCAGCCGTTCCGACGAGCGCCGGCGGAGCGCCGCGGCGTCCCTGGCCCGGCCTGCTGCCTGGGCACCGCTCCAGGCCGTTCCGATGAGTGCCGGCGGAGCGCCGCAGCATCCCTGGCCCGGCCTGCCCCGGCACCGCTCCCGGCCGTTCCAGCGAGCGCCTGCGGAGCGCCGCAGCATCCCTGGGTCGGCCTGCTGCCCCACACCGCTCCAGGCCGTTCCGATGAGCGCTGGCGGAGCACCGCGGCGTCCCTGGCCCGGCCTGCCCCGGCACCGCTCCAGGCTGTTCCGACGAGCGCCTGCGGAGCGCCGCAGCATCCCTGGGTTGGCCTGCTGCCCCACACCGCTCCAGGCCGTTCTGACGAGCGCCAGTGGAGCGCCGCAGCGTCCCTGGCCCGGCCCGCTGCCCCGGCACCGCTCCGGCCGTTCCAGCGAGCGCTGGTGGAGCGCCGCGGCATCCCTGGCCCAGTTCTGTGCCAGGAGCAGCGAAAACTTCAAGTGGGGGCATCAGTGACTGAACTGAGGCCCTGCCCCCAGGCTGCCCCTTCCCCCGAGGCCCTGCCTTCTGCTTGCTCCTCTCCATCCTTTTCCCCATCACTGCTCCTTGCTGGTAAAAAGTGGGAGGGGGGCATTGCCCCCTGATTCCCCCCCCTTGTCCAGCGCCCCTGCTCTGTGCCCCCGCCTGGCCCCGGAGCTGGAGGAGCCGGGGTCTGGGCAGCTGTAGCAGCATCTCGTGCCCTTCTCTTTGCCCGCAGTATTACATCATCGAGGTAAACGCCCGGCTCTCGCGGAGCTCCGCCCTGGCCAGCAAGGCGACCGGCTACCCACTGGCCTACGTGGCAGCCAAACTAGCTCTGGGCATCCCCCTGCCCGTCCTCAGGTAATGGCTTTGGGGTGGGGCCTGGGGGCCGACGTCCCCTGGCAGGTGTGGCGCAGAATCCAGAAGGCTCCTGGCCTGCGGGGTGGGTGCTTCTCACACGGCCTGCGAGCAGGGCGGCAGCCAGGCCGTGAGCCACTGGGTCCAGGCCTCCTCGGGCCAGTCTTCCTCAGGGGGTGCTGGGAGGGTGAGACAGGCAGCGGGGGACACTCCTCAGGGAGTCACTGCCCCTTCCAGACCATGTCCCCCCTAAAGCCCTGGGCCTGGTAAGTTCCCTCTCCTGGGGCTTTGGCCAGTCCAGCTTCAGATGGGACCAGACATTGGGCTGCCCATCTCGTCTCGCTGGAGAGTCATCCTGGCTCCCGGGCTCAGCTGCCTCGCCCCGTCCCTCCCCCAGTGAGGCCTCCGTCTCCCTGGCCCCCCGGGGGTTTGCCCTCTCCTGGGTGGCCCCTGGGGTGCCCGCGGCTGGGAACTGGGGGCTGAACCTGCTCTGTCCCCTAACCCCCAGGAACTCTGTCACCAACTCCACCACAGCCAACTTCGAGCCCAGCCTGGATTACTGCGTGGTGAAGATCCCGCGCTGGGACCTCAGCAAGTTCCTGCGGGTCAGCACCAAGATTGGCAGCTCCATGAAGAGTGTGGGTGCGTGGCCCAGCCGGACCCCTGCGCTTCCCGAGCTGGCCAGGGGCACCTGGGACCCCGCGCCCTGACCCAGG
This sequence comes from Mauremys mutica, assembly GCF_020497125.1. Classification (NCBI taxonomy): domain Eukaryota; kingdom Metazoa; phylum Chordata; order Testudines; family Geoemydidae; genus Mauremys; species Mauremys mutica. Next base: position 1,650,640 of record NC_059074.1, read on the forward strand.
GCGGCTCCCCCCGGCCTTCCCGACTCCGGCTGTGCAGAGGGGGCTTCCCTCCCTCCCTCCCTTCCCGACATGGGGCTGCCCCCTCGCAGAGGCCGGGCCTTGGCCAGCCCCAGCATAGCGCCTGCCTCCCCCAGCCGGGCCAGGCCGCTCACTGTGTCCCCTCTCCTCCCGCAGGGGAGGTCATGGCCATCGGGCGGAACTTCGAGGAGGCCTTCCAGAAGGCGCTGCGCATGGTGGATGAGAACTGCGTAGGCTTTGACCACACCGTGAAGCCAGCCTCCGACGTGGTGAGTGGGGGGCCGGGGGGGCTCTGGGGAGCACGAAATCCAGGCTGGGGTCTCTCCCGGATCCTGGCTGAGCTGCTCCCTCCTGGCAGGAGCTGGAGACGCCCACTGACAAACGGATCTTCGTGCTGGCGGCCGCCCTGCGAGCCGGCTACCCGATTGAGCGGCTCTACGAGCTGACCAAGATCGACCGCTGGTTCCTGCACAAGATGAAGAACATCACGGACCACGCGGTGCGGCTGGAGTCCTACCGCGAGGGGCAGAGCTCCATGCCCCCTGACGTGCTCAAGAAAGCCAAGCAGCTGGGCTTCTCCGACAAGCAGGTGGCCTTGGCCGTGCTCAGGTAATGCCCGGTGCCGGGCACAGGGCGTGATGGCGACATCCAGCAGCTGCTTCTCTGAGTGGGACGGAGCTGATCGCTCCCAGCATGCACTGCAGCCTGCTTGGCAGGCTCAGCTGGGCGTGCCAGGTGGCCAGTCGAAACGGGACCTGTCCAGTGTCCGGGCCGATGTTCTGACCGGACACCAAAAGTCCGGTTACCGGTGGTGCTGGGTCATCAACCTGCACCAGCCCCTGCCTCAGGCTGCAGCGCCTGTCCCAGGTCAGGAGCAGAGGGAGCCCAGCTGCTGGGGCGGAGGGAGGTGGAGAGGGTGGAGTGTGGAAGAAGGGGGAAGGGAGAGAGCTGTGGGGGGGGGACGGCCTGGAGGGGAGTGAGTGGGGGTGGGGCTGGAGGGGGAGAGTGGGAGCCGGGTGGGAGGGGAGACAGTGGGGGGCAGGGCTCCTGCTGCAGCGTCCGGTGTTCAGAAAGGAGAAAGCTGCTGCCCCGGATGTGCTGGCGCGGTGCAGCCGTGCGTGCTGGGGTCCCCGCGTGTTGGGGGGCGTCTCTCCCTGCTCTCAGCCCTGCCCTCCCTGCAGCACGGAGCTGGCCGTCAGGAAGATGCGGCACGATCTGAAGATCCTGCCCGTGGTGAAGCAGATCGACACGGTGGCGGCAGAGTGGCCGGCGCAGACCAACTACCTGTACCTGACGTACAACGGGACGGAGCATGACTTGGCCTTCCGCGAGCCCCATGTCATGGTGATCGGCTCCGGCGTCTACCGCATCGGCAGCAGCGTGGAGTTCGACTGGTGCGCCGTGGGCTGCATCCAGGAGCTGCGCAAGGTCAGCGGGCGGGGCGGGGCGGGCTGGCCTGGGCTCCCCGTGCCCCCACGCTGGCCTCGCCGGCTCAGGGCTCCCCTCTCTTACAGATGGGCTACAAGACCATCATGGTGAACTACAACCCGGAGACAGTGAGCACCGACTACGACATGTGCGACCGCCTCTACTTCGACGAGATCTCCTTCGAGGTGAGCCTGCCAGGGCCTCGGGCTGGGGCCGGGGGGGCCCAGGTGGCCAGGGGGAGCGGCCCTGATGCCTTTGCTGGCCGGACTGCCATGCAGTGGGGGGCGGGCCCGTGCCGCTGGGGGGAAGGAGCGGGGTGTGCAGCTGGGAGGGGCCCGTCTGGCTGGGTGCCTGTGCCATCGCGGCCCGTGCCCTGGGGGGGGCCTGCCCCGGCTCCCCGCCCGCCGGCTGCACTGTCCCCTGGCTCCGGCAGGTGGTGATGGATATCTACGAGCTGGAGAGCCCCGAGGGCGTGATCCTGTCCATGGGGGGGCAGCTGCCCAACAACATCGCCATGGCGCTGCACCGGCAGCAGTGCCGCATCCTGGGCACCTCCCCCGAGGCCATCGACTCGGCCGAGAACCGGTTCAAGTTCTCCCGCCTGCTGGACACCATCGGCATCAGCCAGCCCCTCTGGAAGGAGCTCTCCGACATGGAGGTGAGTGGGGCTGTGGGAGGGGCTGCAGACCTCCTCTCCATGTGTGCTGTGGAGCCTGGGTGTGTGTGTGGTGGGGTGAGCAGCGGAGGGGCTGCCAAGTGCCCCCTGCATGTGCCATGGGGAGGGGAGGGGTTACTTGCCCCGAGTATCCTGTGGGGCAAGGGAGGAGTTGCCCGGCCCAGCTCCCCCCTCCCCCTCCCGTGCATGCCATGGGGCAGGGGTGGGTTGCCTGTTCCAGCTCCCTGCTGGGCGGGCCGTGGGGCGGGGGCGGGGTTGCCTGGCCCGGCTCTCCCCCAGGCAGGCTGTGGGGCAGGGGAGGGTTTTGGGCAGACCGGCTCCCCCCTGGGCATGCCATGGGGCGGGGGGTTGGTTGCCTGGCCCAGCTCCCCGCTGGGCGGGCCGTGGGGCGGGGTTGCCCGGCCCAGCTCCCCCCGCCCCCCCCCCGTGCATGCCAGGAGGCGGGTGCCGGTTGCCCTGTCCAGTTCCCCCCCCCCCGGTGCATGCCAGGGGGCGGGTTGCCCAGCCTGTCTCTCTGCCCGCAGTCGGCCAAGCAGTTCTGCTGCAAGGTGGGCTACCCGTGCGTGGTGCGCCCCTCCTACGTGCTGAGCGGGGCCGCCATGAACGTGGCCTACTCCGACAGCGACCTGGAGAAGTTCCTGTGCAATGCCGTGGCCGTGTCCAAGGAGCAGCCCGTCGTCATTTCCAAGTTCATCCAGGAGGCCAAGGTCAGCGCGGGCCCGGCTCCGTGGGGGGGTCGGCCACAGGGGGCCACTTCCTGGCAGCTGCTGGCAGAGCTTCGCTCGGGGGCCTGGGGGACCTTGAACACCCCCACCTCTCTGCCGGGGCCCGGCCCCAGGTCACGCTGGCAGAGACGCCCGACTCTCCGCGGCTCCAGCCTGGGCAGGCTGCCTGTCTGGCTCTTCATGTTGCGGGGGCTGGATAGTGCCCAGAGGGGTGGGGTCGGGTCAGGCGCTGCCTGGCAGATGGGGATCACTCAGGTTTCAAGTGGGGGGGCTGGGTAGGAAGGGGGTGGTAATGGCACGGAGGGGCTGGGGAGGGCAGGCAGGCACTGTGTGTGCGTGGGGGGGGGGGTGGTACTGGCCGGGGGGGCAGGCAGGGGCTGGGTGGGGGTAGTGGTACCGGCAGGCAGGGGCTGGGTTGGGACACACTCTGGTGCGGTCTGTGCACTGGGGGGTTGGAGTGGGGAGGGCAGTACCGGCAGGGAGAGCGGGCGGGGGGGGGCACACCCTGGTGCAGTGGGGGCAGGGATTGCTCAGGGGTCCGGTCTGGTCCGTTCTCCCCCCCCCCCCCCAGGAGATCGACGTGGACGCCGTGGCCTGCGACGGCGCGGTGGTGGCCATTGCCATCTCGGAGCATGTGGAGAACGCGGGCGTGCACTCGGGGGATGCCACGCTGGTGACGCCGCCCCAGGACATCACGCCCAAGACCCTGGAGCGGATCCAGGCCATTGTTCACGCCATCGGGCAGGAGCTGCTGGTCACGGGGCCTTTCAACCTGCAGCTCATCGCCAAGGTACCGCCGTGGGGCAGTCAGCCTCAATGCCCTGAGTGATGGGGGGAGGGGCGGGGGGGCCCCTTCCCCTGCTGACAGCTTTGGGCTCTGCAGCGTCTCCTGCAGCCGGGCCCACGTCCCCTCCAGGCCAGAGCTGAGTGCGGGAGCAGCGTGCATTGGCCACCCTGGGAAGACGGGACACCGGGCTAGAGGAACCTTTGCTGTGACCCAGCGTGGCCGTTCTGATCCCGGAGGATAGGTCCATCGGGCTGCTAGCCAGGCTGGGCAGGGCGGGTTCAGGTGCCAGGATGGGTCACCCCACACTCCTGTCTGTCTGCAGGACGACCAGCTGAAGGTGATCGAGTGCAACGTGCGCGTCTCCCGCTCCTTCCCCTTCGTCTCCAAGACGCTGGGGGTGGACATGGTGGCCCTGGCCACCCAGGTGATCATGGGTGAGGAGATGGAGTCGGTGGGGCTGATGACAGGCACTGGGGTCGTCGGAGTCAAGGTGAGCGTCTGGGGAGCGGTGGATGCAGTGGCCGTGGCTGTCTGGCTTGCTGAGCCCACCCTGCCCTCTGCACCCCCAGGTTCCCCAGTTCTCCTTCTCGCGGCTGGCGGGGGCGGACGTGGTGCTGGGCGTGGAGATGACCAGCACGGGCGAGGTGGCCTGCTTTGGGGAGAACCGCTGTGAGGCCTACCTGAAAGCCATGCTGAGCACCGGCTTTAAGATCCCCAAGAAGAACATCCTGCTGACCATCGGCAGCTACAAGGTGAGGGCGGGGCGGGGCCGCAGCACATGCTCAGAGACGCTGAATGCGAAGGTTAAATCCTCGCGCTGGATGGCTGCAGCGCAACGCGACTTCGTCTTAGAATCCAGAACGCTCATGCAGCAGCCAAAAGCAGCGGGAGACGAAGCAGGCTGCTCCTGAGGCAGAGACCCAACCCCTGCACCTTGCTCTAGGCTGACTCCTCACACACTGACCTGGTCCAGGTCCCTCGTCACACTGGTGACAGGCAGGCACCTCTGTCATGGACCCCCAGGGCCGGGCTGGGCCCCAGCCTGGGAACAGTCCCTGGGAGGGGCCTGCAGTGACCAAAGCCCCCTGGGGGTCTCACTCTTCCCCCAGCGTGAGACTGGGCCCCTGGGGCTGCAGCCCCCCTGCCCCACCCCGGGAGCTCTGGGACAGAGCCTGGGGGGACGTGTCCTCTCCTCAGGGATCAGTGCCCCTCGCCCAGCGCCTGCAGGGACACTCACCCAGCGCTGTGAAACCAGGCGGGTTTATTGGTCACCTGGCGCACGGCCCAGGCAGCCCCTCGGGCGGCCCAGAGACCTGACTGACGGTTACAGCCCAGCCCAGCTGCAGTGACCCCCGTGGTTCAAGCTCTGTCCCCCCGTCCGTCCGATCTCCTTTGTCAGACTCCCGGGCTGCTCCCCACAGCCCACACTTAACCCCCCCCCCCCCCCAGGCCTTTGTTCCCGAGCCGGGGGATGGGGCTCAGCCCCCTGCGGAGAGGCGGGACCACGTCTCTCTGGGTCGCTGGTCGCCAGGTGTCCACGTCCCGGCCAGGGGATCTGCCCTTGTCTTCTCGAGAGCTGCATGGAGCTGGGACCTAGGCCGCCAGGCGCCATCCACACCTGTGTCTTCACCTGCCCCAGAGCCCCCAGACCTCCCACCCGCGGGGGAACAGTGCCGCACACGGGGGAAACTGAGGCATGTACAGGACTCAGAAAAGCCTTTCTAACAATTCCCGCAGCGGCCTGGGACACAAGTCTGCGAACAGGCCCAGGAAGCCTCGCTCCTAGTGACAGCTCAGTACAGCGGGGCCATGCGGGTGGAGGGGCCCTGGGGCGGGGGGGGGCTGGGCTGCTCTGACCCCTCGGGTGGCTTTGCAGAACAAGAGCGAGCTGCTGCCGACAGTGCGCACGCTGGAGAGCCTGGGCTACAAGCTGTACGCCAGCCTGGGCACTGCCGACTTCTACACCGAGCACGGCGTCCAGGTACCGGGCCGGGGCGGGGGAGGGGAGGGCTGCTGGTGCCGCACGGCCAGTGCCTGGGTTACCAGCACGGGGTGACCCCCCTTCCATGCTGGGTCCTGGGAGCAGGGCCACCATTCCCTGGTCTCCCGGTCTGTCCCCGGAGCGAGGAAACCCCCCGCCCCGCCCCCAGTCTGGGCTGGGCCCGGGAGCAGGGCGGCTCCTCCTCTGCCCCCCCCCCCATCCACCCCCTGGTCCCCGGAGCGAGGAAACCCCCCGCCCCGCCCCCAGTCTGGGCTGGGCCCGGGAGCAGGGCCACTCCTCCTCTGCCCCCCATCCACCCCCTGGTCCCCGGAGCTAGAAAACCCCCGCCCCGCCCCCAGTCTGGGCTGGGCCCCGGGAGCAGGGCGGCTCCTCCTCTGCCCCCCATCCACCCCCGGGTCCCTGGAGCTAGGAAACCCCCGTCCTGCCCCCAGTCTGGGCTGGGCCCGGGAGCAGGGCCACTCCTCCTCTGCCCCCCCCCCCATCCACCCCCGGGTCTCCGGAGCGAGGAAACCCCCCGCCCTGCCCCCAGTCTGGGCTGGCCCCGGGAGCAGGGCGGCTCCTCCTCTGCCCCCCATCCACCCCCGGGTCCCTGGAGCTAGGAAACCCCCGTCCTGCCCCCAGTCTGGGCTGGGCCCGGGAGCAGGGCCACTCCTCCTCGGCCCCCCCCCCATCCACCCCCGGGTCTCCGGAGCGAGGAACCCCCCCGCCCTGCCCCCAGTCTGGGCTGGCCCCGGGAGCAGGGCGGCTCCTCCTCTGCCCCCCATCCACCCCCGGGTCCCTGGAGCTAGGAAACCCCCGTCCTGCCCCCAGTCTGGGCTGGGCCCGGGAGCAGGGCCACTCCTCCTCTGCCCCCCCCCCCCCATCCACCCCCGGGTCCCCGGAGCGAGGAAACCCCCCGTCCTGCCCCCAGTCTGTGCTGGGCCCGGGAGCAGGGCCACTCCTGCCCCAGTCCATGCCCAGGTCACGGCAGTGGGGCTCTGGTTCCCGCCGGGCAGGTGATGGCTGTGGACTGGCACTTCGAGGAGGCGGACGGCAGCGAGGCCGGGGCCAGGGAGACACAGCGCAGCATCATGGACTACTTGGCCGAGAACCACTTTGAACTGGTCATTAACCTCTCCATGCGCAACGCCGGGGGGCGCCGGCTCTCGTCCTTCGTCACCAAGGGCTACCGCACCCGGCGCCTGGCCGTCGACTACTCCGTGCCCCTCATCATCGACATCAAGTGCACCAAGCTCTTCGTGGAGGTGGCGTGGGGGCTGGCCAGCTGGGGAGGGGCTGGGTGGGGGCGGGGACTGGCCAGGTGGGCAGGGGGGGGTGGGGGCGGGGACTGGCCAGGTGGGGAGCGGCGTGGCTGCTGGGGGGGGGGGACTGCCTGGCTGTTGGGGGTGCGAGGGGACTGGCCAGCTGGGGAGCGGCGTGGCTGCTGGGGGGGGGGGGCTGCCTGGCTGTTGGGGGTGCGAGGGGGCTGGCCAGCTGGGGACTGGCCTGGCTGCTGGTGGGGGGGGGGGGCATCCGGGCAGTGGGGGGTGCGATGGGACTGGCCAGCTGGGGAGCGGCGTGGCTGCTGGTGGGGGGGGGGCTGCCTGGCTGGTGGGGGTGCGAGGGGACTGGCCAGCTGGGGGCACGACACTGGTGGGGGGAGGCTGCCTGTCATGGGGGCTCCCGGAGAGGCACTGATTGTCCAGACGAGTGTGTCCTGGCCCCAGGGGGCTGTGGGGCTCTGGGCCCTGGGGAAAGGGCAGTGGGGGGGAAGCCCAGCCCCAGCTGTCCTGTCCCAGCCCCCTGCCCCCCTCGGCTGGGTCTCCCCCCTCCCCAGCTGCACTGCCTCCCCCGCAGGCCCTGGGCCAGATCGGGACGGCCCCCCCGCTGAAGATGCACGTGGACTGCATGACCTCCCAGAAGCTCATCCGCCTGCCAGGTACTAGGGGCTCCCGGCAAGAGGAGGGGGCGGCTGGGGGCTCTTCCCCTGGCAGGGAAGCAGTGGGGAGGGGCAGCAGCGTGTGTGTGTGTGTGTGTGTGTGTGGTTCACCCCCTCTCCCCCCGCAGGGAGCCCAGGGTAAATCCGGGCAGGGTGGGGAGGGGAGGCGTCTGCGCCCCCCCAGTCAGTGAGAGTCCCTGGCCTGAAGCAGCTGCGCAGCCAGGGCCCTGTGGGCCGGGGACTGGGCCCCGCCTGTGGGCTCCGGCAGATTCGGGCCCGTCCTGCCCTGGGGGGCGGCTGTGTGGCCTGACTGGTGCTGCTCGGCCCCCTGGGATCCCCACCGCGTCCCTGCGCCATGGAGTGGGGGCTCCAAGCCGGCCGGGCTCGGGCTGCTCACGGGCACCATTCCCTAGGCTGGTACTAAGGCGTCCCGGGTACCCGGCGTTCTGGTACTTGCAGGACGGCGTGACCCCGGCGTACGGTGCGTGCGAGGGGGCGGCCGTACCGGCCAGCGGACAAACCGCGAGAAGCAGGACTGTCCGGGTTCACGCTGGCCCCTGGCCCTGCCCCCGCCCCCGTCGAGTCCTGAGGCCAGCGGCCCCTGCCCTGACCCCTCTCCCCCCTAGGGCTGGTCGACGTGCACGTGCACATGCGGGAGCCAGGCGGCACCCACAAGGAGGACTTCGCCTCGGGCACAGCGGCCGCCCTGGCAGGGGGCGTCACCATGGTGTGTGCCATGCCCAACACCCGCCCCGCCGTTGTCGACGCCAGCTCCTTTGCCCTGGTGCAGAAGGTGAATGCCCCTGCCCCCTCCCCATAGCTGCTGGGCAGAGACCCCCTTTGCCGGCCCCCCGAGCTGCTGTGCAGAGACCCCCCCTTGGCGGCCCCTTCAGGCCCCCCTGAGCTGCTGTGCAGAGACCCCCCCCAGCCAGTCCCCATAGCTGCTGTGCAGAGACCCCCCCAGCCAGTCCCCATAGCTGCTGTGCAGAGACCCCCCTTGCCGGCCCGCTGAGCTGCTGTGCAGAGACCCCCCCCAGCCAGTCCCCATAGCTGCTGTGCAGAGACCCCCCTTGACCGCCCCCTCACGCCCCCCTGCGCTGCGGTGATGAGACCGCCCCCGGCCAATCGGCCCCCTGAGCTGCTGTGAAGAGACCCCCCCCCCGGCCAGTCGGCCCCCTGAGCTGCTGTTATGTGACCCCCCCCCCGGCCAGTCAGCCCCCTGAGCTGCTGTGCAGTGACCCTCCCCCCCCCCCCGGCCAGTCGGCCCCCTGAGCTGCTGTGCAGAGACCCCCCCCCCCCCCCCCCGGCCAGTCGGCCCCCTGAGCTGCTGTGCAGAGACTCCCCGGCCAGTCCCCTGAGGGGCTGCGCAGGGCCCCCCCTTGGCCGGCCCCCCTGAGGTGCCGCACAGAGTCCCCCCGACACCCCAGGCCACGCACCTTCCCTGCCCTGGCAGGTGCCACTCAGAGACACTCCCGGGCATGGAGCTGGCAGCGCCAGGCGCAGCGCCAGGCCTGCCTCAGCCCCCTGGGGAATGTCGTATGGGCCATGTGGGCCCTGCAGCTGCTGGAGGATCTGGGGATGGCGCCTGTGCTGGGGGGCCCTGTGGGGGAGCTGCGGGCTCAGGGGGCCGATCCACATGCTGGCCCAGGCCCGACTTGGCACCCCATCGTGGGCCTGTCTCCCTGCAGCTGGCGGAGGCGGGCGCGCGCTGTGACTTCGCCCTGTACCTGGGGGCCACGTCCGACAACGCCGGCTCCCTGGGCCCCGTGGCCGGCACAGCTGCCGGGCTCAAGATGTACCTGAACGACACCTTCTCCGAGCTCAAGATGGACAACGTCTCGCTGTGGATGGAGGTGGGTCCTGCGGGAAGGGCTGGGGGTCCAGCCCCGTTCCTGGTGCCAGCAGCACAGCGCCCACCGGGGGCTGAGGGCCCAGCCTGCCCTCTGCATCTGCAGTGGGGACGCCCTCCTCCCCCAGCCTGCATTGCAGCCGCTGTCCTGTCCCCGTGTGCTGTGCTGTGCCCCCCGACCCTCCCCCAGCACCGCTGTCCTGTCCCCGTGTGCTGTGCCCCCCCGACCCTCCCCCAGCACCGCTGTCGTGCCCCCCCGACCCTCCCCCAGCACCGCTGTCATGCCCCCCCGACCCTCCCCCAGCACCGCTGTCCTGCCCCCCCGACCCTCCCCCAGCACCGCTGTCCTGTCCCCGTGTGCTGTGCCCCCCGACCCTCCCCCAGCACCGCTGTCCTGTCCCCGTGTGCTGTGCCCCCCCGACCCTCCCCCAGCACCGCTGTCCTGTCCCCGTGTGCTGTGCCCCCCGACCCTCCCCCAGCACCGCTGTCGTGCCCCCCCGACCCTCCCCCAGCACCGCTGTCGTGCCCCCCGACCCTCCCCCAGCACGGCTGTCCTGTCCCCGTGTGCTGTGCCCCCCGACCCTCCCCCAGCACCGCTGTCCTGTCCCCGTGTGCTGTGCTGTGCCCCCCCGACCCTCCCCCAGCACCGCTGTCCCTCTGTCCTGTCCCCGTGTGCTGTGCCCCCCGACCCTCCCCCAGCCCCGCGGTCCCACTGTCCTGTCCCCGTGTGCTGTGCCCCCCGACCCTCCCCCAGCACCGCTGTCCTGCTGTCCTGGGCCCTTGTGCTGTGCTGGGCCCCCCCGACCCTCCCCCAGCACCGCTGTCCTGTCCCCGTGTGCTGTGCCCCCCCGACCTTCCCCCAGCACCGCTGTCCTGTCCCCATGTGCTGTGCTGGGCCCCCCCGACCCTCCCCCAGCACCGCTGTCCTGTCCCCATGTGCTGTGCCCCCCCGACCCTCCCCCAGCACCACTGTCCTGTCCCCGTGTGCTGTGCCCCCCGACCCTCCCCCAGCACCGCTGTCCTGCTGTCCTGTCCCCATGTGCTGTGCCCCCCTGACCCTCCCCAGCACCGCTGTCCTGCTGTCCTGTCCCCATGTGCTGTGCTGTGCCCCCCGACCCTCCCCCAGCACCGCTGTCCTGTCCCCATGTGCTGTGCCCCCCCGACCCTCCCCCAGCACCGCTGTCCCCCTGTCCTGTCCCCATGTGCTGTGCCCCCCCGACCCTCCCCCAGCACCGCTGTCCTGTCCCCATGTGCTGTGCCCCCCCGACCCTCCCCCAGCACCGCTGTCCTGTCCCCGTGTGCTGTGCTGTGCCCCCCGACCCTCCCCCAGCACCGCTGTCCTGTCCCCATGTGCTGTGCCCCCCCGACCCTCCCCCAGCACCGCTGTCCTGTCCCCATGTGCTGTGCCCCCCCGACCCTCCCCCAGCACCGCTGTCCTGTCCCCGTTTGCTGTGCTGTGCCCCCCGACCCTCCCCCAGTACCACTGTCCTGTCCCCGTGTGCTGTGCCCCCCCGACCCTCCCCCAGCACCGCTGTCCTGTCCCCGTGTGCTGTGCTGTGCCCCCCGACCCTCCCCCAGTACCGCTGTCCTGTCCCCATGTGCTGTGCCCCCCCGACCCTCCCCCAGCACCGCTGTCCTGTCCCCATGTGCTGTGCCCCCCCGACCCTCCCCCAGCACCGCTGTCGTGCCCCCCGACCCTCCCCCAGCACCGCTGTCGTGCCCCCCGACCGTCCCCCAGCACCGCTGTCGGGCCCCCCGACCCTCCCCCCCCACCGCTGTCCTGTCCCCGTGTGCTGTGCCCCCCCGACCCTCCCCCAGCACCACTGTCCTGTCCCCGTGTGCTGTGCCCCCCCGTCCGTCCCCCCGCACCGCTGCCCTGTCCCCGTGTGCTGTGCCCCCCTGACCCTCCCCCAGCACCACTGTCCTGCTGTCCTGTCCCCATGTGCTGTGCTGTGCCCCCACGACCCTCCCCCAGCACCGCTGTCCTGTCCCCGTGTGCTGTGCCCCCCCGACCCTCCCCCAGCACCGCTGTCCTGTCCCCGTGTGCTGTGCCCCCCCGACCCTCCCCCAGCACCGCTGTCCTGTCCCCGTGTGCTGTGCCCCCCCGACCCTCCCCCAGCACCGCTGTCCTGTCCCCGTGTGCTGTGCCCCCCCGACCCTCCCCCAGCACCGCTGTCCTGTCCCCGTGTGCTGTGCCCCCCCGACCCTCCCCCCGCGCCGCTCGCCCGCTGTCCTGTCCCCGTGTGCTGTGCCCCCGCGACCCTCCCCCAGCACCGCTGTCCTGCTGTCCTGTCCCGCTGTGCTGTGCTGTGCCCCCCCGACCCTCCCCCAGCACCGTTGTCCTGTCCCCATGTGCTGTGCCCGCCTGAGCCTCCCCCAGCACCGCTGTCCTGTCCCCTTGTGCTGTGCCCCCCTGACTCTCCCCCAGCACCACTGTCCCGCTGTCCTGTCCCCATGTGCTGTGCTGTGCCCCCCCCGACCCTCCCCCAGCACCGCTGTCCTGTCCCCGTGTGCTGTGCCCCCCCGACCCTCCCCCCGCACCGCTGTCCTGTCCCCATGTGCTGTGCTGTGCCCCCCCGACCCTCCCCCAGCACCGCTGTCCTGTCCCCATGTGCTGTGCCCCCCTGACTCTCCCCCAGCACCACTGTCCCGCTGTCCTGTCCCCATGTGCTGTGCTGTGCCCCCCCCGACCCTCCCCCAGCACTGCTGTCCTGTCCCCGTGTGCTGTGCTCTGCCCCCTCAAACCCTCCCCCCCGTGTCCCGCCAGTCTGTCCTGTCCCGTCCCCCTCCCCCTCCCCAACGTGCTGTGCTCTGCCCCCGGCATTGCTGTCCGTCTGTCCTGTCCCCGTCCCCTGGTACAGCTGTCGGTTCCCCCCAGCACTGCTCTCTCCCCCCAGCACTTCGAGCAGTGGCCGAGGCACCTGCCCATCGTGGCGCACGCGGAGAAGCAGACGGTGGCGGCGATTCTCATGGTGGCCCAGCTGTACCAGCGCCCCGTGCACATCTGCCACTTGGCACGCAAGGAGGAGGTGGGGCGACCTGGGTGGGAGGCAGTGTCGTCCTCGGAGCTGGGGGGCTGGGGGGTGCGCTGGGGGGCCGGGAGAGGTTGTAGGAAAAGGCCCAGTTGGGCAGAGGTAGGTCTTAGCAGCACGATGAACCTCAGTGTGAATTGGCTTTTGTGAGCTCCCAGAAACACACACCCCCCCCCCCACCAACCTGCCCCATGGCTCCTCATCTGCCCTGCAAAGCCCCGGCTGGGTACCTGCCGTGCTCCCGTGCCGGCGCCCCCCACGGGCTCAGCAGTCCGCCCCCAGCGGCTGCAGGGACTCGACAGTGCGCCGGGGTGGGGTGGGGTGGGGTGGTATTTCCACCCCTCGTGATGGAGTTAAACCGACCCGGTGTCGTCGTGTAGCCCCGGCCTGGGGAAAGCCCCAGAGGGCTTTGGCGCTGGCTGGGCGGGTTACCTAGCGACTCCCAGCTCACTGCAGAGCCGCTGGGCCCCGCCGGGAACCCCCGAAACCTGTGTGTTAATGTGGGGGTGGCAAACGCTGAGCGAAACGCAGCGCGCCTGGGCCATGGGGGGCCCCGTCTCCCCTCGGCCTGGGCCCTGTGGGGTGGGGGGGTCACGGACTCACAGGACTGGTGCGTTCTCTCGGCTCCGTGTGGCCCCGGAGGAACCCCCCAGCGTGACAGCCTTCCGGGAAGGTGGCTCTCTTGCCGAGGGTCGGCCCTCAGGCCCTGCGCCTCCTGGGACCGTACCTCAGCCGTGGAACCCCCTCCCCTCAGGGAACCCCCTCCCAGGGAGCAACGTGTCCTCCCCCCGCCTGCAGGGACTCTCAGCCAGGGTAGCACAGGAGCCCAGTCCAGGCAGGTCTCAGGCCTGGCCAGTGTCAGCCCAGAACATCCAGGGGGGCTCTGGCTGCTCTCCCCTCCTGCCAGCTGAGCCCCCTATATCCCCTCCCCCAACAGCTCCTCCCCTGTCCTTTGTCTTCGGTCCCAGGCAAACAGGCCGCCTGAGCCTCCCCCCCCCCCCTCCCCGGCTGGGCAGGTCCCCGGGCCCCTCTCTCCGCAGCCGTTGTTCTCCCACTGGCCAGAAGCACCTGGCTCCCAAGCTGCCCGGGTCACCAGTCACTGGGTCCCCAGGCTGTGTCTGGGGTCCCGGCTGCTAGGCAAGGTCACACCTGGTCCTCTGCAACCCCCCTTCCACCCCCTCGCGACACATGCAGCACCCAGGGAAACTGAGGCACGCACCGTGTTCATGCAAAACACTAAGAAAATCCCCAACTTGGTTGCAGGGAGGATGGAGGAGGAGGATCTGGGATGGGGGGGTTGGGATGGGGGACGGTGTCTCACCCTCAGCCTGGCCTGCAGATCCTGATCATCAAGGCCGCCAAGCAGAAGGGCATCCAGGTGACGTGTGAGGTGGCGCCGCACCACCTCTTCCTGTGCCAGGACGACATTGGCCGCATCGGGGAGGGGCGCGCCCAGGTACGGCCCATGCTGGGCACCCGTGAGGACCTGGAGGCGCTGTGGGAGAACATGGACACCATCGACTGCTTCGCCACAGACCACGGTGAGGGGGGCCGTTCGAGAGCGCTGGGGCACCAGCTGGAGTGTCCTGGCACCCGTGGGACCTGGGATCCAGGGCCTGGCCCTGGCCCCAGGACGGGCATTGGTTGGGGCAGGGACTGGGACATGGGGCCTTTCCCCACTAGGGGGCACCGGCTCCCATCCCGCCCCAGGGCAGGGGACTGGCTTGGGGGTGGGGAATGGGGCACAGGGCCTGTCCCTGCTCTGGGGCACCGGCTCCCATCCTGCCCCAGGACGGGCATTGGTTGGGGCAGGGACTGGGACATGGGGCCTTTCCCCACTAGGGGGCACCGGCTCCCATCCCGCCCCAGGGCAGGGGACTGGCTTGGGGGTGGGGAATGGGGCACCGGGCCTGTCCCCGCTCTGGGGCACTGGCTCCCATCCCGCCCCAGGGCAGGGGACTGGCTGGCTGGGGGGGCGGGGAGGGGGCGAGGAATGGGACCCAGGGCCTGTCCCCACTTGAGGAGTGGGTAGTGGGACCCGGCACCTTGGGCCAGTACCAAGTGAGTCCGTTGGTCCCTCCCAGCTGATGCCGCCGGAGCTGGTGGACGTCTGGGCAGGGGCCTGGCTGGCCTCTCGCTCCAGGCCGGGCACTGGGGGGGAGCTGGCCCTGAAGGGGGTTCACACGTGCAGTGAGGGCGTGGGGCTTGCCCCAGGTCCCTCAGCCTCACCCCATGGAGCCCTCCCTGGGGGGGAGGAGGGGCAGGGCCCCCTGAGCACCTCCTTTGTGCCCATAGCTCCCCATACGATGGAGGAGAAGCAAGGGAAGGAGCCAGCCCCGGGCTACCCCGGCCTGGAGACCATGCTGCCCCTGCTGCTGACGGCCGTCTCCGAGGGGCGCCTCGCCATCGAGGATGTGGTCAAGCGCCTCTACGAGAACCCCCGCAAGATCTTCTCCCTGCCCGCGCAGGACGACACCTACATCGAGGTGGGGGTGTGCCCAGTGGGGGGTCGCGCCCCCTGGGAACGGCGCTGGCCTGGGCCCTGGGGACTCCGGGGGAGCTGAGGAGCAAATGGCTGGGCCCTGCCGAACAGCTGCCAGACATGAGTGCCCAGCCGGAGCCTGGGCCTGGCGTGGTGCTGCTGCCCCCCTGCCCTGCCCCGCCACCTGCCCTGCCCCATCCGCCCTCCTGGGCCTGGCCCCAATGCGCTGCCTGCCCTCCCCGGGCCCACCCTGAACAGCTGCCAGACACCAGAGCCCAGCTCCACCCCAACGAGCTGCCAGCCAGAGCCCAGACCCAACCCTGATGTGCCACCCACTGTCCCTGGGCCAGCTCCCAACCCCAGCCTGACCCGGCTCTGCCCCCCGGCCAGGTGGACCTGGAGCACGAGTGGATCGTCCCCAGCCACATGGCCTTCAGCAAGTGCCAGTGGACGCCGTTTGAGGGCATGAAGGTGAAGGGGACGGTGCGGAGGGTGATCCTGCGTGGGGAGGTTGCCTACATCGACGGGCAGGTAAGGGCTGGGGGGGGGGGGCGCCTCGGGGGTGACCTGAAACACTGGGCTGTGCTGCTGAGTGGGGGGGGGGCGAGTCAGCTGGTGCGGAGCCCAGCCCCCCACGACCTCCCCCCATCTCAGCCCGAGTCTCGGCTCCCTCCCCACTGAGTGTCTGTGTCCTGCAGGTGCTGGTGCCCCCTGGCTACGGCCAGGACGTGAGGAAATGGCCCACGGGGGCAGTGGCTGTGCCGCCTCCTGCCCCAGCCAAGGAGACTCTGAAGGTATGTGTGGGGGGGGGGGGGTGCTGCCAGGCTGTCACTCACATCTCCCTGTGCGGGGGAGGAGCCTGCCAGTGCCCTGATCCTGTCTGCCTGGTGATGGGCGTGGGGCTGGAGTGGGGGCACGGAATGGCCAGGGCGCCGGGAGGAAGCAGCATGTGGGATTGGGGGTCTGGCAGTGTGGGGGGAGGTGTGGGGGGGGGACGGGGACGGGCGGGGCAGTGCCGGGGGGCATTCCCCATGCCCAGTGCCAGCAGCACTGACCCCTCCTCACCACCCCACGGCGTTGCAGACCCCCGAGCGCCCCCGGCACACGGTGCAGAGCGAGACCCTGCGTAGCCGAGCGTCCAGCCCCCGGCGAGCGGGGCCCGTGGGAGACGGGCGCTTCCACCTGCCACCCCGCATCCACCGGGCCTCGGACCCCGGCCTGCCAGGTGAGGCACATGTGGGGCTGGAGCAGCGGGGCCAGGCGCTTCCCCGCCCCAGGGCTCTGGCTGAGGCCTCTGTGCGAATCCAGCCCCTCCCCTGGAGCCACATGGAATGTGCTGGGGCGGGGCCTGCCCGGAGTGACCTGAGCAGCAGCCAATGAGTGTGTGTGTCGCCCCCCCAGCCCCAGGGTGTCCTTGGGAGGGGGGATGGGCTCCAGCTGGAGGGGGGGTGTCTCAGCACCGCCCAGTGGTGCCAGCTGCTCATACTGAAGCTCCCGTTCCTGCCCCCCACCCTCCCACGGGATCCAGGCCTCCCCACTGGTGCCCTGGGGGAGGTGGCAGAGATGGGGCAGTTTGTGCCTCCATCCCTGACTGAGCTGTGCCCCCGGCACCTCCCGGACTCCCCTCCCCGGGCAGCGAGGGGGGTCCCAGCGCTGTGCTCCCGCGCCGGCCCCCTGGGCGGGTGTCTTGCTGGGCGTGGGGCCAGCCCCCCAGCTCCCCTCCCCGGGCAGCGAGGGGGGTCCCAGCGCTGTGCTCCCGTGCCGGCCCCCTGTGCGGGTGTCTTGCTGGGCGTGGGACCAGCCCCCCAGCTCCCCTCCCCGGGCAGCGAGGGGGGTCCCAGCGCTCTGCTCCCGCGCCGGCCCCCTGGGCGGGTGTCTTGCTGGGCGTGGGACCAGCCCCCCAGCTCCCCTCCCCGGGCAGCGAGGGGGGTCCCAGCGCTGTGCCAGCACTCTGCTCCCGCGCCGGCCCCCTGTGCGGGTGTCTTGCTGGGCGTGGGGCCAGCCCCCCAGCTCCCCTCCCCGGGCAGCGAGGGGGGTCCCAGCGCTGTGCTCCCGCGCCGGCCCCCTGTGCGGGTGTCTTGCTGGGCGTGGGGCCAGCCCCCCAGCTCCCCTCCCCGGGCAGCGAGGGGGGTCCCAGCGCTCTGCTCCCGCGCCGGCCCCCTGGGCGGGTGTCTTGCTGGGCGTGGGGCCAGCCCCCCAGCTCCCCTCCCCGGGCAGCGAGGGGGGTCCCAGCGCTGTGCTCCCGTGCCGGCCCCCTGTGCGGGTGTCTTGCTGGGCGTGGGGCCAGCCCCCCAGCTCCCCTCCCCGGGCAGCGAGGGGGGTCCCAGCGCTCTGCTCCCGTGCCGGCCCCCTGTGCGGGTGTCTTGCTGGGCGTGGGGCCAGCCCCCCAGCTCCCCTCCCCCGGGCAGCGAGGGGGGTCCCAGCGCTCTGCTCCCGCGCCGGCCCCCTGTGCGGGTGTCCTGCTGGGCGTGGGGCAAGGCCCCCAGCTCCCCTCCCCGGGCAGCGAGGGGGGTCCCAGCGCTCTGCTCCCGCGCCGGCCCCCTGTGCGGGTGTCCTGCTGGGCGTGGGGCCAGGCCCCCAGCTCCCCTCCCCCGGGCAGGCTGGGCTCTTCCTGGTGCTGTTTCTGTTGGGTGCCCCCCTCCCTCCCCCGGCACTGTGTCCCGCATGGAGCCAGCTGGGCCAGAGCAGGCAGGTTTCAGCGTCCCCAGGGCGCCCAGCCCATCCCCCTCCCGCTGCCTAGAGAAGGGCGGGGCCCCAGGGTGCCCGGGAGCCTCCCCGGGGCCGAGTGGTGCTGTGCTCGCAGCCGGCATGTCTAACCGTGTTGTGTGTTCCCACACGCCTGTCGCCAGCCGAGGACGTGAGAGAAAAGGTCACCAAGAAGGCCACCGAGCCAGGTTTGTCCCGTCCCACGTGGGGTCTGGGGACCTAGGTCCAGCGAGGTGGTGCCAGGCTGGGGCCCCTAGGGCCAGGGAGAGATGGTCTGAACCATCTGCCCAGGGGCCGGCGTGGGTCGCCAGATGCTGCTCTCGGGGGCAAGGGCAGCTGTTGCCGTCCCCAGGAATGTGCTTCAGGGGTCGCAAGGCCCCCTCCCCAACCCCAGGCTGCGGGCTGGTTGGTGACTGCCCCATCAGTGGCTGTGTACGCAGCTCCCCACTGGCCTCCCCCGCCCCCCGGGCCGGGGCCATCCCCTGGCTTAGCCCCAGGAGCTGGGCAGGTGGGGGCTGCAGGCCATGTTCTGGGGTGGGCGGGCGGGTGTGAGCCTCGGGCTGTGCCATGGGGCAGGGGTAGGGGGCAGAGCCTCCCCTCCTGCCACGCGGCTGGTGGGATGTCTCCCCCCTGCCCCATGGCCCCGGCGCTCGCTGATGCCTGCGCTTGGTGCTGTAGATCTGGCTGTGACCCAGGACAGCTGCTGCTACCCGCCGGGGCTGCTGCCCAGACAGACGTCGCCCCCGAGCGCGCCCCACCCACAGACCTCCCCCCTGCTGCACCCCCTCGTCGGGCAGCACGTCCTCTCCGTCAAGCAGTTCACCAAGGAGCAGGTAGTGTGCAGGGAGGGGCGGCTGGGGGCTCTCCCCGGGGAACAGGGCTGGGCTGGGGAACGCACGCGCCCCCGGCTGAACGCGCTCTCATTCCAGATGTCCCACCTCTTCAACGTGGCGCACAACCTGCGCATGCTGGTGCAGAAGGAGCGGAGCCTGGACATCCTCAAGGTGAGCCAGGCCGGCCGGGCACTGTGGGGGGAGGGATCTGGCCAGGGCTGGAAAAGCGGATCCTGGCCTCACTGCGGGGCAGGATCGGGCTGGGGGCTGGGGGGGGGGGGTTGTGATTGGGCCCCTGCCGTGAGGGGGGCTGGGGTGGAGGATTGGGACCTTCCTGTGGGGGAGCTGGGGGGATCGGAGCCCTGCCGTGGAGGGGGGCCTCACCATGCTCACGGTCTCCCCTCCCCTGCAGGGGAAGGTCATGGCCTCCATGTTCTACGAGGTGAGCACCAGGACCAGCAGCTCCTTCGCGGCGGCCATGTACCGCCTGGGGGGCTCCGTCCTGGCCTTCTGCGAGTCCATGTCCTCGGCCCAGAAGGGCGAGTCCCTGGCCGACTCGGTGCAGACCATGTGCTGCTACGCGGACGTGCTGGTGCTGCGCCACCCCCAGCCGGGGGCTGTGGAGGTGAGGGGCCCCAGGGGCCAGGCCGGGCCCCGTCCCCCAGGGAAGCAGGGGCCAGCAAGAGAGGCAATGGGGGGGGTGGGTTGTGGCTGGGCATGAGCTTCCCCCCGCTGAGCCCCGTAGGGTGGGAGGGAGATGGACTACCCGTGCCTGGGGGCGGGGGGATGGGCTGCAGCCACGCTGAGCCCCGTGGATCGGGGGCAGGGGAGGGGGGTTGCGGCCGCGCTGGGCCCTGTGGATCGAGGGGAGGGGGGTTGCGGCCGTGCTGGGCCCCGTGGATCAAGGGCGGGGGAGGGGTTGCGGCCGTGCTGGGCCCCGTGGATCGGGGGCGGGGGGATGGGCTGCAGCCGGGCAGGGCCCCGTGGATCGAGGGGAGGGGGGTTGCGGCCGCGCTGGGCCCCGTGGATCGAGGGCGGGGGGACGGGTTGCGGCCGCGCTGGGCCCCGTGGATCGAGGGGAGGGGGGACGGGTTGCGGCCGCGCTGGGCCCCGTGGATCGGTGGCGGGGGGACGGGTTGCGGCCGTGCTGGGCCCCGTGGATCGGGGGGAGGGGGGTTGCGGCCGCGCTGGGCCCCATGGATCGGGGGCGGGGGAGGGGTTGCGGCCGTGCTGGGCCCCGTGGATCGAGGGGAGGGGGGATGCGGCCACGCTGGGCCCTGTGGATCGGGGGCGGGGGAGGGGTTGCGGCCGTGCTGGGCCCCGTGGATCGGGGGCGGGGGAGGGGTTGCGGCCGTGCTGGGCCCCGTGGATCGGGGGCGGGGGAGGGGTTGCGGCCGTGCTGGGCCCCGTGGATCGGGGGCGGGGGAGGGGTTGCGGCCGTGCTGGGCCCCGTGGATCGAGGGGAGGGGGGTTGCGGCCGCGCTGGGCCCCATGGATCGAGAGGAGGGGGGTTGCGGCCGCGCTGGGCCCCGTGGATCAGGGGCGGGGGGGGGGACGGGTTGCGGCCGCGCTGGGCCCCGTGGATCGAGGGGAGGGGGGACGGGTTGCGGCCGCGCTGGGCCCCATGGATCGGGGGCGGGGGGACGGGTTGCGGCCGTGCTGGGCCCCGTGGATCGGGGGGAGGGGGGACGGGTTGCGGCCGTGCTGGGCCCCGTGGATCGGGCAGGCGGAGGGGTTGCGGCCGCGCTGGGCCCCGTGGATCAGGGGCAGGCGGAGGGGTTGCGGCCGCGCTGGGCCCCCCCCGTGCCCAGCCCGTCCCCCCCCCCGTGCCCAGCCCGTGTCTCGTTTGCAGCTGGCTGCCAAGCACTGCCGGAAGCCGGTGATCAATGCCGGGGATGGCGTCGGGGAGCACCCCACGCAGGCCCTACTGGACATCTTCACCATCCGCGAGGAGCTCGGCACCGTTAACGGCATGACGGTAAGGGGGCCGGGCCGGGCGCCCCCACACTGTGCCAGGCTGGGGGCTCAGGCCTGTCTGGGCAGGAGGAAGGGGGGTTTGCTGCGCTGGGTCTCGGCTCTGACCCCCCCCCCCCCCCGGGAGTCCCCTGCGAGCGCTGCCCCCTGCTGGCCGGGCTCCAGGGTGCGGCTCTCTCTCCCCAGATCACCATGGTGGGGGACCTGAAGCACGGCCGCACGGTGCACTCGCTGGCCTGTCTCCTGACGCAGTACCGCGTCAACCTGCGCTACGTCACGCCCCGCGACCTCCGCATGCCCGCCGACATCATCCACTTCGTCGCCTCCAAGGGCATCAAGCAGGTGAGCCCGCCCCCACGGTGCCCCCGCCCCCACGGTGCCCCCCGCCCCGCCCCGCGCTAACGCCCTCCCCTCCCCTCCCCAGGAGGAGTTCGACAGCCTCGAGGAGGCTCTCCCCGACACGGACGTGCTGTACGTCACCCGCATCCAGAAGGAGCGATTCGACTCCGTGCAGGAGTACGAGGCGGTGAGTGTCGGCGCTGCCCCGCAGGGCCTGCGAGCTGCGTCCGCTCTGGCCCTGGGCTGGGGCTTGGCTGCGGCAGCCTTGCTGTGTCTCTAGGCCCCTACACTGCTGCCCAGGGGATTGCAAAGGATGGAGCGGGGTGACAGTGCCCCGGGGGTGACCGGGTGGGGGAGGTGGCACGGCCCACGGGGGCAGTGGGGTGACCAGGTGGGGGAGGGTGTGGCACCTGGACCCCGGGGCCAGTGGGGTGACCAGGTGGGGGGAGGGTGTGGCACCTGGACCCTGGGGCCAGTGGGGTGACCAGGTGGGGGGAGGGTGTGGCACCTGGACCCCGGGGCCAGTGGGGTGACCAGGTGGGGGTCCCGGGAGCGGTAGGGCGCTGGGGCGGCCGTGCCAGGCAGGAGCAGTGATGCCCGTGGTCCTGCCCATCCTTGGGGTGCTAACAGCCTCTCCCCCCGGCCAGTGCTTCGGGCAGTTCATCCTCACCCCACACATCATGACCAGGGCCAAGAAGAGGATGGTGGTCATGCACCCGCTGCCTCGTGTCAATGAGATCAGGTGAGGGGCGCTGGGCTGGGGGCTGTGGCTCCGGGGTCCCTTCCCCCCGGCGGGGGGCTCCCCAGTTCCTAGCAGTGACTCTCCCCTTGCTCCCTAGTGTGGAGGTGGACTCGGACCCCCGGGCAGCCTACTTCCGCCAGGCTGAGAACGGCATGTACATCCGGATGGCACTGCTGGCCACGGTGCTCGGCAGGTACTAGGCCCCCCGCCTGGGCAGTGCCAGCTGCGGCAGGAACCCCCGGGCTCCAGACCTGGTTAGCGATGGACGGACCCACGGACGGACCCAGCTCCTTCCCCCCCCCACGTGCGACAGGGCCTGCGCCGAGCAAGGCCTCCCTCTGACCCAGGGGGCTGGGGCTGGGCAGCGGGCAGGGCCATGCCAGCTGGCTGGTTGAGGCTCAGAACGGGTCATACTTGTATCATTCCAGGGGCAGATCAGCCTGCATGTGCTGTGGGGAGGGAGTGATGTGGGGTGCGCTGCCCCTTCCCCAGACTTGGGGGCTCCCAAGCTCCCTAGTATCTGGGTTGAGGTGGCACCTGCTGGCTTCCCGGGTACCTGTCCTCCTCCAGCCGGGGTCCGGGGCTGGCTCCCTTCGGCGGCTGGTGGAGTCCAGGCTGTTCCCCGGCCCTCCTGGGCCACGGTTCATTGTGACGGTTCCTAGCCCGCCCCCAGGAGAATCTCCCTTCCCAGCATGGGCATGTTCTGTGGCTCCAGCTAACCCCGGCCCCCCCTGGCCTCCTCTGCCCCCCTCCCCCCCGCGGCTGTGGCGCCCCAGTCACAGGGGTCAGGGGCCTCTTTTCCCCTGGTCTCCCCCTTTCCTCCACTTGCTGAGCAGCCCCCGTCTCTTGTAGCAGGAGTTTGGTCACCCCCAAGCCGTGTCCCTGGGTGTGAGCCTGGCCTTGAGCACAGTGAGGGGCAGAGCACGTTCCGCCCTGCTGGCCCCATGGCAAGGGAGGGGGGTGAGCAGCATCTGTTCAGCAACTTTTCTACACCCACCACTGTGAACTGAATGGCTTTCCTTGGGTTTAATAAACTGAGCTGGATGCACCCCCTGCCCGTGTGGTCTGTGCGGAGGAGCGGGTGGGCCAGGCCGGCCGCCGCTGGGTGGTGCTCGAACGCTCGGCCTGAGTGCGAGCCCGGGGGTGAGTTCGTGCTGCAGCCAGCTCCAGCCAAGAAAAGGCACGTGCAGGAACGCGGCCAGGAAACTCCTGTTCCAGCCCTTGGGGTGAATGCAGCGAAGCCGCGAGTGCAATGACACGGCGCAGGGCCCTGTTTAGTCACAGAGGGATGGATGGAGAAAAGCAACGGGGTGAAGGGGAAGGAGCGGTGAACGGGGGTTACGCACCACAGGGCCCCCAAGCCCAGCGGTGCGAGTGGCCAGGGCCAACATGGGGCAATGGGCAGGAGTCCTGGGCGTGGTGCCAGTCGAGCAGTGAGGTTGGGTGCTAGTAATTGTCCTCCAGTGATGATGCTCCTGCCACTCTCCGTAACCCCCCCCCGTTGTCCCCAGTCACAGGCCCCAAGCTCCACCCGCTCTGGGCAGCGGCGAGATGGGGGCAGGGGGGCTGAGCCCTGCATGGGATGTCCCCGGGGAGGGGCGCAGGGCCTCAGCCTGGTTCCAAGCTCGTGTAGGGTCCGACTGGCCCCAGAGTTAGGGGTTTGGCCTGTGTCCTGAGCGATGTGAGGTCAGGCTGCAGCTTGTCCCAATATTTCGCACTGCGTTTGGGGGGGGGGGGGCGGTTGTGCTCTGCCGGCAGCCGCCCCCCTCCATGTGTGTCGATATTTTCTTCCTCTCAGGCAGTCCCCTAGGCTGGTGTCTGGCTCGCCCAGGCTCCAGGCCCTGGCCCGGCTCTGGGGTAAAGGAGCCGTGCTCTGACCCGGGGGGGGGGGGGCGGTACGAGCAGGGCTGGAGAAGGGCTCAGTGCTACCCAGGGGGGGAGCCCAGCCCCACCGCCCGGTCACACCCCGGGGGGGGGGGCACGTTACCCGACGGGGGGGGGGAGCCCAGCCCCACCGCCCGGTCACACCCCGGGGGGGGTTACTCTGCTGGGGGGGGGAGCCCAGCCCCACCGCCCGGTCGCACCCTGCGGGGGGGGCGTTACTCTGCCGGGGGGGGGGGAGCCCAGCCCCACCGCCCGGTCGCACCCTGCGGGGGGGGCGTTACTCTGCCGGGGGGGGGGGAGCCCAGCCCCACCGCCCGGTCGCACCCCGGGGGGGGTTACTCTGCCGGGGGGGGCGGCGCGGGGAGTCGGGGCCGGGCCAGGAGCCCCCGGGACCCCCCCGGCAGGTCGGGGGGGGGCTGTTGGGTGCCCGGCTCAGCCCCCCCCCGCCCGCAGGTGGGTCTTTGTCACGTGGTGAATAAATCCCGCCCAACTGCATGTGACCGGAAGTTATCGGACTCTAGTGCCCGAATAACCGGAAGTGCGTGTGGCGTCACTTCCCACTGCACCAATAGGCTGCGGAGGGGCGGGCCGGAGGCGGAAGCACAGGTACGGGGGGGATGGGCGGTGTTAATGACGTCACCGCGCCTCCTGTCCCGGGACCCGCGTGTTTTTCTCACCGGGGGACCCGGCGGGGGGTTGGTTAGCGTGGCGGGGTCACGTGGGTCAGGTCCCGGCGGGGGCAGGCTCAGGTCACGTGGGGCAGTGGAGGGGTCGGGGGCAGGTCCTGGGGGGGCTCGGGTCACGTGGGGGGGGTCGGGGGCAGGTCCTGGGGGGGCTCGGGTCACGTGGGGCAGTGGGGGGGTTAGGTCCTGGGCGGGGCTCGGGTCCCGTGGGGCGGTGGGGGTGGCCCAGGGGCACGGGGGGCAGGTCCGGGGGGGGGGGGTGTCTCAGGTCACGTGGGGCAGTGGGGGGTCGGGGGCAGGTCCTGGGGGGGGCTCGGGTTACGTGGGGCGGTGGGGGGGTTAGGTCCGGGGGGGGGCTCGGGTCACGTGGGGCGGTGGGGGGGTTAGGTCCTGGGGGGGCTCTCAGCCAGGGCAGCACGTTCAGTGCCAGGGCCTGTGGGGCTGGTCTCCGAGCTCCCCGCGAGCTGGGGGGGCTGCTGGAAATGAGGTGCTGGTAGCTGAGCGCAGCGCCCCAGGGCTCTCCCCAGGGCTCTCCCCAGCGCTGGCCCCAAGACCCCCGGGTCTGCAGCCCTCCCTGCACTGTTCCAGCTCCCCCAAGTACCCCCACCCCCTGAGACCGTCCAGAGACCGGGACCGCTCAGAAAGTGCCTCCCCTGAGCGGCCCTGCTTCTCTCGCGTGTGTCCTTCGCCAGTGGCAGCGTGCTGGGGCGGCTGGGTGACTGTGCCGGAGATGGGGCAGCGCCTGGGGCCCAGCACTGGGCTCAGCTTGCGCAAGGCACGAGGGGTCTCACCCCTTCCTGGGAGGCGCTGGTGCTCTCAGAGAGGAGAGACCAGGCGAGGTCTGGCCACCCCGCACTGCCTGGGGCCAGCCCTTCAGCTGCGGGGGGGGAAGGCGTCTGTTCTGGGCCCATGTGAGGTGCTTCAGGGCAGGGGGTGCAGTTTGAGGCCAGTCGCCTGGACACTTTTCCATTAAGAGCTTGAAAAGAAAATCCTCTTCCCTGGCTTCTCGTCTGCCCCCTCCCAGCCCCAGCACTGGGGCACGCGGGCAGGGGGAGAGACCAGCTAAGGGCATTTCGGCTCTCATTCGATCTCTGCCAGCCTGGGCAGGTGCCTCGCTGGGTGGATTTGTTGCCTGCAGCCACAGCCCTTGGACTCAAGAGACTTTAGGGCCAGACGGGGCCAATCGTGATCATCTTGGCTGACCTCCTACACATGGCAGGCCACAGAACCTCACCCCCATACTCCTGTGATAGGCCCAGAGCCTCTGGCTGAGTCACTGACATCCTCAAATCATGGTTTAAAGACTTCACATGACAGAGACTCCACCATTCACACAAGTTCAAACCAGCGAGTGACCTGGGCCCCAGGCGAATCACCCACCACCCAGGGTCTCTGCTAATCTGAGCTGGGGGAAATTCCTTCCCCGCCCTAAATCTAGGGATCAGTTAGTAAGTAGCATTTTCATTACTTTTTTTTTGGTAGCATTATTCAGAATCTTTTTTCATTTGTTACTGATTTGATACTGCGTAGTGCCTTTTGCTCGCATCAAAGACCTCAGGATTGCAAACCTGGGCCCAGATTTTCAAATTATTTTGCCTAACTTGAGACAACTAGACCCATATTGGTTGAAACTATAGTAAAGAACAGAATTACCAGACACATACATGAACACAATCTGTTGGGGAAGTGTCAACGTGGCTTTTGTAAAGGGAAAGCACGTCTCACCGATCTATTAGAATTCTTTGCACAAGGGTGATCCAGGGGATATAGTGTAACTTGGACTTTCAGCAAGCCTTTGACACGGTCTCTCACCAAAGGCTCTTAGGCAGAGTCAGCTGTCATGGAATAAGAGGGAAGGTTCTCTCACGGATCAGTAACCAGTTAAAAGAAAACAAAGGATAGGAATAAATGGTCAGTTTTCAGGATGGAGGGATCTATACTGGATCCAAGGCTGTTCAACATATTCATAAATGGTCTGGGAAAAGAGGTAAACAATGAGGTGGCAAAATTTGCAGAAGATTCAAAACTACTCAAGACGGTTAAATCCAAAGCATACTGCGAAGAGTAATAAAGGGATCTCACAAAACTGGGTGACTGGGTGTAACGATGCTGGTTCTGGTGGGACCCAACTGAGAGTGCCAATTCAGGATAAATTGTTTAAAGCCGGGTTTTTTCCATCTCTAAGGCAAACCAAACCAGGCAGCCAAAGAGGACTGTGGTTTTACCCCACTGACTTAAGCACAAGTCACACAAACAATTCCCTCAGACACTCTGGTTTCCCAGTATCACCACCAGTGCCACTTGTTATGGGGACAAATGGTTATGAAAACCAATACCCCAATAAAAGAAAAAAGGTTCTCTTGATCCCAAAGGACCAAGCCCCAGACCCAGATCAGTATACAAATCAGATCTTACCCACAAATCACGCTGTTGCCAATCCTATAGAATCTAAAATCTAAAGGTTTATTCATAAAAGGAAAAAGATCTAGATGAGAGCTAGAATTGGTTAAATGGAATCAATTACATACAGTGATGGCAAAGTTCTTGGTTCAGGCTTGTAGCAGTGATGGAGTAAACTGCAGGTTCAAATCAAGTCTCTGGAGTACAAACATCCCCCGATGGGATGGGTCCTTCAGTCCTTTGTTCAGAGCTTCAGTGTAGCAAAGTCCTTCCAGAGGTATGAAGCAGGATTGAAGACCAGATGGAGATGAGGCATCAGCGTTTTATAGTCTTTTCCAGGTGTAAGAACCTCTTTGTTCTTACTGTGGAAAATTACAACAAAATGGAGTCTGGAGTCACATGGGCAAGTCCCTGCACTTTGCTGAGTTACAAGGCGTATCTGCCTCCTCTCAATGGGTCAGTTGTAGCTGATGGTCCTTAATGGGCCATCAAGCAGGCTAGGCAGAGCTAACACCAACTTGTCTGGGTGTCACCCAGAAGCACAGCAGAAGTTTGAAATACAGACAGTACAGAGCCAATACTCATAACGTCAACTACAAAAATGATACACACACACAGACAGCATAATCGTAACCAGCAACCCATAACCTCTCCATAGACCCCTTACACGACAACCTTTATACAATATTTGCTGCAAATATAGAACAGTGGTCGCAACAGTGATCTCTACAGTTACAGATTATGTCAATAACGTGACACTGGGCAACCAATTGGCAGATGACATTTAATGTTGATAAATGCAAAGTAATGCACATTGGAAAACATAGTCCCAGCTATACTTACAAAATAATGGGATTGCCTGTTAGCACTGAGGAAAGAGATCTTGGAGTCACTGTGGAGAGTTCTCTGAAAACATCCACTCAATGTGCAGCGGCAGCTAAAAAAGTGAACAGAATGTTGGGAACCATTAGGAAAGGGATAGATAATGAGACAGAAAATATCATTGTGCCACTATATATTTCCATGGTACGCCCACATGCTGAATACTGCCTGCAGTTCTGGTCACCACATCTCAGAAAAGGTTTATTTGAATTTTAAAAGGTTCAGAGACGGGCAACAAAAATGATTAAGGTATGGAACAGCCTTAGATTGTGCAGAGAGATTAATAAGACTGGGACTTTTCAGCTTGGAAAAGAGACAACTAAGAGGGGATATGATAGAGGTCTAGAAAATCGTGAATGATGTGGAAGTGAATAAGGAAGCGTTATTTACTCCTTTACATAATAAAAAAAAAACAACGGGTCACCCAATGAAATTAACAGACAGCAGTTTTAAAACAAAAGGAAGTACTTCTTCATACAGTGGACAGTCAACCTGAGGAACTCATTGCCAGGGGATGTTGTGAAGGGCAAAACTATAATCGGGTTCCAAAAAGAATTAGAAGAGTTCATGGAGGGTAGGCCCATCAATGGCTATTGGCCAGGATGATCAGGGACACCCACATGCTCTGGGTGTCCCTTGTCTCTGATTGCCAGAATCTGGGACTGAACAACAGGGGATGGACCCTGGGCATGTGGGTGAGACCCACCAGCCAGACAGCTGGGAAAGAATTCTCTGCAGTGTCCCATCCCCGGCCGCTGGGGAGATTTGCTGCTAGCGGTTGCAGATCAGCTCCATGCCATCGTAGGCAGCCCCATCACACCATCCCCCCATAAACTGATCACGCTCCGGCTGGAAGCCAGTTCAGGGATTTGTCCCCACTGCTCCCCTTGGGCGGCTGCTCCAGAATTTCACTCCTCTGGTGGTGAGAAACCTTCATCTAATTTCAAGTCTAAACCTGTTGATGGCCAGTTTCTAGCCACGTGTTCTTGTGTCCACATGGGCGCTTAGCTTCAATAACTCCTCTCCCAGCCTGGTGTTTGTCCCTGGGGTGGATTTAGAGGGAGCGATTCGATCTCCCCTCGGCCTGCGTCTGGTCAGGCTAAACAAGCCGAGCTGGTTGCGTCCCCTCGCGTAAGGCAGGTTTCCGTTCCTGCCATCAGCCTCGTCGCCCTTCTCGGCTCCTCTTCCAGTCTGAATTCCTCTTTCCTACCCACGGCAGAGCAGCTGTGCTCGCGTTGTCCAGCCGAGGGCTCACCAGTGCCTGGTGTAACGGTACTAACACGTCCCGTCTCTCCGGGAAATCCCTCGCCTGATGCACCCTAGGACTGCGTTAGCTTTTATCACGGCCGCATCACACTGGCGGGCGGCTCATAGTCACCCCGTGATGGACCCAGACACCCAGGTCTCTCCTGCTCCATTGCTTCCAACGGAGACGTCCCCAGCTTAGAGCAGGGATTCCCCAAGTGTGTGACCTGGCACCTTGGCATGGGTATCTCCGCTCTCCACCCTCGGACGGGGCCTGCTTGGCATTGGGCTGGGGGAGCAGGTGGTGCTGGGGCACTTACACGCCCATGCCCAGTGTGGTGCTGTGAGCACGGCCGACAGGAGGAGTGAGCCAAAGGTGGATGGAGGGGCCCTGCCCTAGGCTCTGTCACACTCACGGCGGGCTGATTCTCCTCCAGTTCCTGCCCCGGGAGCCTGTGCCACCGTTAAACAGACGCTGTCTCTCGCCATGCTGGCAATTGGGAAGCCTGCAGAGGGCGAGGAGGGGGAACAGGGCCGTGGGACTTACCTCTGCCTTCTCTTGTCCAGCTGGCCGCAGGCAGGATGGCAGCGCTGTGGAGGTCGTACCAGCGGCTCATGGCCCAGCACCCCTGGAAAGTGCAGATCCTCACAGCTGGTAAGAGCCCCTGGCCGTTCCTTGGAGGGTCTCTGCATGGGGGGGTTCTCAGAGGCTGAGCACGGGGCAGGCCCCAGGCCCGGGAACTGCAGGGTGGAGTGAGGCAAAGGTCCGTGCAGTGAGCTGGGTCTCACGCTCTGGCGCTGGGACCCTTCTAGCCACAGCCCGCGCTCGGGTCTGTGGACAGAGAGTGCTGCGCCTCGGGGCTGGGGAGCTGGCCAGCTAGCCGTAGCCAGGGGCACGGGCTAGGCAGGGCTGGCCCAGCTCCTCCCCTTGATGCCTGGTGTTACACACACGCACGCCCCAGTACCTGGCTGAACACGCAGAGTTGCTGCTTCGGGGCCTAGAGCAAAGCTGGTGGATGGCCAGGAGCAGCCCTTTGGGAATCCTCTCGCCAGCAAGCGAGCCAGGGCCTCCCCCGTCCCCCTCTGTTTGGAGCTGCTGGGGACGGTGCTAATTCTGAGATGTGTCTGCCACTCACCCAGCCCAGCCCTGGCTGCAGCTTCCGCAGTGACTCTGCTGGGCCGTGTTGGGGAGGGTGGAGCCCAGGGACCCTTCCAGTATGGGTGCGACCGTGGGGCTGGGGCGCTGGCAGTGCCGGGCCGGAGGCCGCACTGGGGTGTGGGTTGGAGCCCCGCCCTTGTTGGAGCGCTGGGTGTGCCATGCCCAGTGGCAGTGGGTCCTGGCTGTGCTCTGGAACGTGAGAGGAGCCCCCAGCTGCATGTGGTGGGGCTGCCGGCCCATCAGTGAGCCGGGCAGGTGCTTGGCTCTGGTACGAGCCCCGATGCCCTGTCGGAGTCGCATTCCCCCTCCCCTGCTTGAGTGGCGGGGGCGGGGCGCTGAGGTGGGCAGCAGCTTTGGCCAGTCGAAGCTGTTCCCTCCCTGCCAGCCCCGCACCCCGCTGTTCCTCCCCCAGGCGCCGCAGGCCAGGCCTGAGCTGTCAGCTGCAGCCAGGAGAGGGCAGCACACACTCAGGTTTAGGCGCCGTCGGGGCTGAGCTTGCATCTAAGGGGTCTCTGGCGTCTAAGGGGGTCTCTGCTTCCGTCTGGGCCAGGCCCGTCACTCCTGGCTCTCCCCCGCCCCTCCGCTGGGCTGGGGCTGCAGCTGTCTCCAGGGGTCACTCCTGTCCTGCAGCTCCCCAGGCGTGAGTGTGGGGCTGGCTCGGCTCGGCCCTGGCCCCGGGGCAGGCTGGCTGGCCCGGGCTATGAGCTAGGCCAAAGACAGCCTGGCTAGGCTGGGCACTGTCCCGCCTGGAGATCTGCCAGGCTGGGCCCTGGAGCTCTCTGCTCCCCTTTATGCAGCATTGTGCCCTCAACTGGGCTCTGGATCTGTGTCCGCTGGGGAGAGAAGCCCTGGCCCCTTTCACCAGCCCTCCTGCTGCTCCTTGGTCTGCCCCGAGCAGGGTCCAGACGGGCAGCCCCTGCAGAGAAACAGGCTCCTGCCCAGAGCTGCAGCCATGCAAGGGGATGGCCCTGGGTCCCCAGTCCCTGCCAAGTCTGGGGACAGGGACCCTGAGTGAGTGTGAGGAGCTGGAGGACGATAGGGGCCAGGCTCCAGGAGCCCCGAGTGGGCTAGCGGAGGGGCAGTCTGGTGCTGGGGGGCAGGGACCCACCCTGGCAGCTGGCTCGGAGCAGGGTGAGCACCAGGGGGCTCTGGCAGGGAGCAGAGTGAGGCTACGTGGCTGGGACAAGCTGGGGCATTACTGGCACTAGCACAGGGTTCCCTGGCGTCCCTGGATTAACCCCTTTGTGCCGCGGAGCAGGAGCAGGGCTCGGGGCAAGATCCTGACACAAGGCCATTGGCTGAAGCCGCCTGGGGCATCAGGGGGGCGTCTTTCTGCCACTCTGCGACGGCCGACGGGGCCAGAGAGCAGACTTGGAACCAGAGTGCCCCTTCTTGCCCAGTCAGCACAGCGCTCAGATTCCTGCCCCCGGCCACTCCCCTGCTGCCGAGGGTCCCAGCCTGGTGCCCCGCTGGGCTGACCTCGCACGTAGCAGGCAGGGTCGTAACCTCTCCGGCGACCTCTCGGGAGGCCACGGGGGGCGCGGCTGTTCATGCGTAAGAAGATCAGTGCAGATCTTCGCAGCTCCCTGAGCAGTGACGGCCCCGCCGGTGTGGTGAGCAGGACACTCCGTGGCCTGTTGCCTTTTTGCTGGAGCGGGTGGGTGTGTGGTGGGGGGTTGGGGCTGCTGGATGCCCAGGCTGGAGTGGGTTTTCCGCCTCTCGGACTCGAGACTAAGAAGATGTGCCCCACAGCGGCCTGGTCTGTGTGTGGAGGCAGTGGCCGGGCGCTGGCTCTGGCCCAACGGGATGAACTGGCCAAGCACAGGCTGGGGAGCTCACCCAGGAGACATCTGGGGGTGGTTCTGTACCTGCGTGGGGAAAGGGCCTTGCAGCCTAGCAGGCAGAGGCTGGCGCCGTGGCTCGCAATCGTTCCAGACGACTGTGCCCCTCTCCCCAGGCTGGTTTGTCTCGCGTACCCCACGTTTCACCTCACTTACAAAATCAGACACAAAAACCCAGGAGTGTCCCAGCCACACTGTTACTGACAAACTACCGACGTGCTCGGTGTCACCGGCGAATCACAAACCGCGTGGAACGGAGCTCGTGTACTTACCGGTCAGTCTGTGGTGTGCCTAGGGCAGTAGGAACGAGTCCCTGGCTGACGGAAATGTTAGTTTGTGCTGACGTCGCTAGTGCTTTTTATGTGGCCTGTTGTAAGACTAGGGGAATCTCTGAAGGAGTGCGTGGTCCCGCTGGGTACCCCCTGGGTGCACGTCCCCCCGAGGTGCACAGCACAGAGCCAGAGAGCGCAGAGGTCTCACCGTGAGGGGTCTTTACCTCCGGCCTGGCTGGCTCTGCCTCGTGCTCAGCTCTGGGTCCCCAACAGGGCTGGCCTGGACCCAGGGCCCCTGTGGGAGGCGCCTGGGCCTGGACCATACAGGAGAGCAGGTCACAACTACCCCTCACGGCCTTCAGCTGGCCGACTGCCCCCTGCTGAGGCTGAATTGGCAGCAACCCTGGAGGGCAAAAGGCTCCTCCCGCCTAGGGCACGGAGCCAGTGGGAGCCTGGGGCTCAGAGCGCCAGGGGGCAGGGGCCGACCACCAGACCTGGGAGCTGCCCCCTGGGGCGGGCTCCTCATTAGTGTTACTGGAGCGCCCGGGACCCGCTGTGGGCACTGGCCCGACAGACAGACAGCTGGGCAGTGTCTCTGCACACCGCCAGCCCGGCCCATGGTTCTTTGGGGGCCTTGTGGTGAACGGGGGGCAGGGAGGGGCCAGGACCCCCCCCCATGTGGGGGGCAGCCGGGGGAGCACCGAAAGCCTGTTAGCAATGTAGCAGGTGGGCAGTGGAGCCGGCCCCAGCGAGCAGCCCCTCGATGGTAGGCTGGGTGGGGTCGGGCTGTGCCGGGCCATGGCAGTGATGTCTGAGGCGTTAACTAG
Source organism: Mauremys mutica (assembly GCF_020497125.1). Classification (NCBI taxonomy): domain Eukaryota; kingdom Metazoa; phylum Chordata; order Testudines; family Geoemydidae; genus Mauremys; species Mauremys mutica. The sequence goes on from NC_059074.1 coordinate 1,683,344, forward strand.
GCCTGGGACCGTGATCTTCCAGCAGCACCCTGACTGCTCTGCTCAGCTCAGCCGCCCCGGCCAGGGCTCGTGGGGGGTGCCTGGTGCGAGGTTGGGGTCCTGCGTTCCATTCCCAGGAGGCGAGTTGGGGGCGGGGGGGTTGGCTTGGTGCCTGGGCTGGCGGGGAGTCTTTTTCTGGGCTTGTGGCCTCCCGGCTCCAGGAGGGTTTGGGCCAGAGCCTGGCTGGACAGCAGCAGCATCCCCCCGACACCAGTTATTGGCAGGGCACATTCGCTGGGGTAGCTGGGCTGCTCTGCTGACGGGAGCCGTGTTAGCACAGAGTCTGCTCCCGCTCCAACTCTGGGGTCTCCAGCGCCCGTCCAGGGCAGGGGGCTGGCTCCCTTGGCTTTCACCTGCCTTGGGCAAGGCTGATGGCCAGGTGCCAGGCTTTGGGGCAGCAGGGGTGAGTCTGGCGGGGAGCAGGACCAGGGGCGTGCCTGGGGGCGGGCGCTGCAAGGCATCACAGTGCCAGCGGTGAAGGTGGGGCTGCAGCCCAGCTGCTCTCTGGCTAGAGGGAGCCAACGCTTGGCCCTTGCAGACATTTCCAGTGTGCTGTGTTTGACGCCCCAGTGACTGAGCCTGTTTGACACGCTGCCTTCAGGCTCACTGTGTAACTCCTGGGCATGAACCCCAAAGGATGCGGGTGCCTTGGCTGCCCATGCGGGTGCAGAGTTGGGAGGAATTCCTAGACCGTCAAGTCCACTCCCGCTCACCTGCAGCGCTGGGACGAGAGTCCTGTTCTAAGTTTAGGTTGGACATTAGGAAACAGTTCCTAACTGTCAGAGTGGTTAAACACTGGAATAAATTGCCTAGGGAGGTTGTGGAATCTCCATCTCTGGAGATATTTAAGAGTAGGTTAGATAAATATCTATCAGGGATGGTCTGGACAGTATTTGGTCCTGCCATGAGGGCAGGGGACTGGACTCGATGACCTCTCGAGGTCCCTTCCAGTCCTAGAGTCTATGAATCTATGAATAATGGGCTGGAGAGGAGCCGGCTGCTAGCAGCATCCTGCAAACAAGCTCTCACGGCGTCTCGAAGCTAGAGCCTGCTGCTGAGGGCTGCCTGCTGGCCGGGCATGGCTGGATCTCCAGCCTGTAGCATGACGACAAAATGCAGCTGTGAGCCAGGCCTGCGCTTGCCGTTCTCTGAGCATCCCTGGGACTTTCCCTCTGCTCAGTCTCCTCTCCTAGCTCTGGCAGCGCAGAGCGCCAGCCAGCCAGCCTGTGTCCTGAGTGGGGTCCTGTGAGCCTTCCTGCTCTGGCTGTCAGGGTGAGTCAGCAAAGCAGCTCCACCCTGCTCCTGGCACTAGCCCATCACGTGGCAGAGGCAGTGAGGTGCAGGGGTAGGGAGCCCTGTGTTCTACCCCGGCTGACCTGCTGTGCGACCTGCTTCCCTCCCTGCCCCCTTTGGCTGGCATGGTTGTGGGGCAGGGCTGGCTCTCACCCAGATATACTGTGCCTGGCAGGAGCGACACGTTGGAGGGACACAACAGGGAGCACCAGCTAACGGGGGGCACATGCCCCCCCACATGGCCTGCACATTGAGGACAGCTACATTATTCAGTTGCTTCTGTCCCATTGATGCCTAGAGATAGTTTTTAAATCTTCTGAAGCTGGAGAATGAGTTCAGGATGATACAGGCACAGTGAGAAGGATTCTTATACATTTGCAGTACTCTGGAAACATAGTGCTTCCAAAGTACTGAACATGAGTCCAAGATCTCTTTCTTGGTGTGTAACAGCTAATTTAGGCACCATTGTTTTGTATGTATAGAATCATAGAATCTCAGGGTTGGAAGGGACCTCAGGAGGTATCTAGTCCAACCCCCTGCTCAAAGCAGGACCAACCCCCAACTAAATCATCCCAGCCAGGGCTTTGTCAAGCCTGACCTTAAAAACCTCTAAGGATTGAGATTCCACCACCTCCCTAGGGAACCCATTCCAGTGCTTCACCACCCTCCTAGTGAAATAGTTTTTCCTAATACAGGCAGTCCTCCACTTTATGACATTTGAGTTACGGCCAACGGCACTTACGCTGTTTATAAAGGGACATCCTGTTTCGACTTTCCGACAGCAATTTCGACTTTATGATGCTTGAGCTGACGCAACGCCACGCCAGCGAACAAGTTCATAGGTGCGCATCGGCATTCTGCGCCGCTGATCTCCCTGACTCAAGACGCTCAGTAGCTGTTCCAACACCATTTTCACATGTTGATTCTTTGTGCTTCCAAACTTTTTCTTAAAAGTTAGTGTTTCTTTGCCCATAATAATGGCAGAAAAGCTAAAATCTCATGCAAGTGATGTTTCTTCTAAGGGTACGTTTATACTTACCGCGCGGGTCGACGCGGCGAGTTCGACTTCTCGGAGTTCGAACTATCGCGTCTGATCTAGACGCGATAGTTCGAACTCCGGAAGCGCCGCGGTCGAGTCCGGTACTCCACCGCGGCAGGAGGAGTTGGCGGAGTCGACCTTGGAGCCGCGGAGTTCGCTTCCGCGGCGTCTGGACGGGTAAGTCATTCGAACTAGGGTAGTTCGAATTCAGCTACGTTATTCACGTAGCTGAATTCGCATACCCTAGTTCGACCCCGGGGCTGTGTGTAGACCAGGGCTAAGAAACGTAGAACAATTACTATGGAAACAAAAATGGAAATAATTAAGAGGTCCAAGAAAGGTGAGACGCCAACTGAAATTGGTAAAGCTTTGGATTTCCCCTGAATGACTCTCTTAACCATCTTGAAAGACAAGGTATGAATTCAGGAACATGTTAAGGGCTTGGCTCCTATGCAAGCCACTGTGATAACTAAGCAGCATGTTGGACTTATCGCCCAGGTTGAGAAACTGTTAATTGTTTGGCTGGAGGATCAATCTCAAGGCCGGGCTCTGGTGAGTTCAGGCAGAATTCAGGAGAAGACCGGGAGTCTTTATGATGATCTAAAGAAACAAGGGGGGAGAGTTCCAGTGCTGAGCCTTTTCAAGTAGGGGGTGGTTTATGCATTTTAAAGCCAGGACCAATTTGCATAACATCAAGATCTCTGGTGAAGCAGCCAGTGCTGATGAGGAGGCAGCTCATGTTTTTCCTGAGACATTGGCTGAGAGCATTGAGGAGGCAAGGGTTGTGCTCAGCAAGTTTTTAATGTTGATGGAACTGGGCTCTTTTGGAAAAAAATGCCATTGAGAACCGACATGGCCAAAGAGGAGAAATCCATGCCAGGGTACAAAGCTGCTAAAGATAGGATCGCTCTTTTGCTCCGTGCAGATGCTGCAGGTGACTTTAAACTTAACCCTTTGCTTGTGTCTGTTCGGAACCCCCCAGGGCTTTCCAGGGATAGTCCCCGGCATTTCTCCCAGTGATATGGAAACCCCATCCTAAGGCGTGGGTCAATAAAAACATTTTTGGGGATTGGCTTAATCATCATTTTGTGCCAAGCATCAGGGATTATTGCAGCAAAAACAATCTTACATTTAAAGCACTGTTAACCCTCGACAATGCTCCTGGTCATGCACCGAGCCTTGATGACCTGCATCCTGACATCCAAGTGATTTTTCTGCCCCCAAACACCAATTCATTGTTGCAACCCATGGAGCAGGGGATAATTGCATCCTGCCCACTGTCTCAGGCGCACATTTGCCCAGGCCATCAGGGCAAATAAGAGGAAGGTGGCCCAACTCTGAAGGAATTCTGGAAGCGCTTCAACATTTACCATGCAGTTAAGAACACTGGTGAGGCATGGAATGAAGTCAAACAATCCAATTTGAATGGTGTCTGGAGAAAATTGTGTCCTGATTTTGTGTCTGACTTCCAAGGATTCACAAACACTGTTGAGGAGGTGACCAACGCTGTTGTTGAAATGGGCAAATAACTCAACTTAGACGTTGCACCAGAGGATGTTGTTGAGTTGCTGGCATCACATTCTGAAGAATTAACTAATGAGGACTTCACTGATCTGGAACAGCACAAAGTGGCAGAGGAAGAAGACGCACCCACTGTTGAAGAAACTCCTCCTTGTAAAGTCTTGACAACAAAAGTGTTGGCTGAGGCATTTCAACATTTGGAAGCTGCCATGTCCCTGTTTGAGGAACACGACCCCAACATTGAGTGCAGTGCATCTGTGAATAGGAGCATATCCAACATGTACAGGGAAAGAGGAGAATGTCTGTCCAAACTTCCTTGGACACTTTTAAGTCCTTCCAAATCACCTCAAAACCCCCTGAAAACCCCACCCAGTTAGACCCACCCATGAGCTCAGAAGAAGATGTCCCATCTCCTTCTTCATTCCTTCCATAGGTTTCTTAACCTACAAATCAAATGACAAGATCAGCAATGCCCGGGAACCGATTGTGTCATAAGTCTGAGGACTGCCTGAACTATATTTCTTTATGTATGTTTAGCTTATTATGTGATTGTTTTATGGCAGCATGATTGCTATTTACAATATAAATACGTTGATGTAGGTATATTACTCATGTATAATTGTATAATTTGGGGGATTCTCTGCAGTTTGAGGTCTTCAAACCACGATTTGAGGACTTCAGTGACTCGGACATGGGTTGGGGGTTTGTTGCAGGAGTGGGTGGGTGAAATTCTGTGGCCTGCATTGTGCAGGAGGTCAGACTAGATGATCATGGTGGTCCCTTCTGACCTTAAAGTCTATGAGTCTCTGAGTCTATTACTTTGCATTTAACATTGAATTTCATCTGCTGTTTTCTTGCCCAGTCACTCAATTTTGTGAGATCCCTTTGTAGCTCTTCACAGTCTGCCTGGGACTTCACCATCTGGAGTAGTTCGCCACTTCACTGTTTACCTCTTTTTCCAGACCATTTGTGAATATGCTGAAGAGCGCTGGGCCCAGTACAGACCCCTGGGGACACTGCTATTTTCCTCTCTCCAGTGTGAAAACTGAGCAGTTATTCCTAGCCTTGGTTTCCTGCCTTCTAACTGGAGAGCCTGGGGATGCTTTCAGGGTCATCTCAGGAGCCTTCATTTGATTTAAGGACAAGCCCTTTGTTATCTTCATCCCCCTGCCTCTGTTTGTAGACAAACCTCTGCCCAGGCAGCACAGAACTCTACATTCCACACTCAAGCTCTGACTGCAGGGGCTGCTGGGCCCTTGCCCCCTGCCGGTGATTGGGGAGGGGCATGTGACCCGCCTGTGAGGAAGTGGGACTGTGCTGGCTGTTCTGTGAATGCTGAGGGGGGAGTACGGACCTGGGAAGGTGGCAGGGGGTTGTGCCGGGACTGTCTGCACTGGGGAAGGGAGGTACCTGAGCATGTAACCTGAGAACCCAGGAGGGGGGTTGGGGGCCAGGCAACACCTCTGCCTGGGACACTGGACAAGGGACACACAGGCTGGGGGAGGAGCCAGGGGGAGGCTGAGTGAGAGGCTGGGGGGAGTTTCAGTTTGAAGCTGGCTGGGAAATGGAGGGGAGCCCCGACGGGGCTTGGGCTTCCCAGCGGGGCTGTGGCCTCCCTGGGGCCCCAGATGGACCTGACTAAAGGGGGTTCTGTTTTCTGTACCGGCAAGACCTGTTTGGGACCGTGTTCCTGTCATCTTAATAAACCTCTGTGTTACTGGCTGGCTGAGAGTCACGTCTGACTGCGACGTGGGGGTGCAGGACCCTCTGGCTTCCCCAGGACCCCGCCTGGGCGGACTCGCTGGGGGAAGCGCACAGAGGGGCATATGCTGAATGCTCCGAGGGAGAGGAGGCTCCCCAAAGTCCTGCCTGGCTTGTGGGGAGCAGTTCCAGAGCAGCGCCCAGGGACTCCGTGACACCGCCCCCCACATCCCCGTAGCTCCCTGCCCCCATGGCTGCGGCTCTTGTGGCGTGGATGCTGCTACGTACGGGGGGTGCTGAGAGCTCTGCCCAGGTCCAGCCGGGTCCCCCCGACGGCGCCTGGGCCAGGTTGAGAGGGTCTCCCTGTGGGCTTGTTTGGCCAAAGTGCCCGGGCTGGGGGCAGCAGTCAGCCAGCGCTCAGCCAGACCCCCATGCCGTGTTCTGGGGGAGTGGGGCCATGGGGCTGTCCCTGTGGGGCAGGCTGGGCTCCCCTGGCAGTGCTGCCCTGCGGTGGTTTTGCTTCATTCTTCCCTGGGATGCAGCGATTTAATCTCCCTAAAAGGGTTGGTGACGTGTTGTTTGCTGAGGGGGGGAGGTGGCATAAATCCTGGCGCGAGCCTGGCGCTGGGCCATGTTTACCCAGCGCAATCCCGCAAATGGCTTCTCGGCCTCAAGGACGCACCCGCCAGTTGTGCTGCCATCAGCTGTTTTGTGTGTCCTGGAGAGCCGCTGCTGTCAGTGGGGCCGTTAGCACGGCTCCTTGGGAGGGCACGGCAGCCTGGCTGTGGAGTACAGGGCCCGGGGCTGCAGAGTGCGGGGCAGGCGATGCGATAGGAGCTGCAGGCACGGGGCGCGTGGGCACCCCCACTCCTTCTCACCTCCGAGTGTGAGGCACCCCAGAGGGCTCTGTGCACGCGTGCGCGCACACACACACACACACACACACACGCACCCTGAGTGTGAGGAGCTCCAGAGGGCTCCGTGCACCCCCCCGCCCCAGAGGGCTCTGTGCGCACACACACACACCCCCTGCGTGTGAGGCGCCCCAGAGGGCTCTTTGCGCGTGGACACACACACACACACCCTGAGTGTGAGGTGCCCCAGAGGGCTCCGTGCACCCCCCCCGGCTCCAGAGGGCTCTGTGCGCACACACACACACACCCTGCGTGTGAGGTGCCCCAGAGGGCTCCGTGCACCCCACCGGCTCCAGAGGGCTCTGTGCGCACACACACACACACACACGCACCCTGAGTGTGAGGCACCCCAGAGGGCTCTGTGCACACACACACATCCTGAGTGTGAGGTGCCCCAGAGGGCTCTTTGCATGCACACACACACACCCTGAGTGTGAGGTGCCCCAGAGGGCACTGTGCACACACACATCCTGAGTGTGAGGTGCCCCAGAGGGCTCTGTGTGTACACACACATCCTGAGTGTGAGGTGCCCCAGAGGGCACTGTGCACACACACATCCTGAGTGTGAGGTGCCCCAGAGGGCTCTGTGTGTACACACACATCCTGAGTGTGAGGTGCCCCAGAGGGCTCTGTGCACACACACACACACACACACACCCTGAGTGTGAGGGACCCCAGAGGGCTCTGTGCACACACACACACACACACACACACACCCTGAGTGTGAGGAGCCCCAGAGGGCTCCGTGCACCCCCCTGGCCCCAGAGGGCTCTGTGCACGCGCGCACACACACACACACACACACCCTGAGTGTGAGGGACCCCAGAGGGCTCTGTGCACACACACACACACACACACACACCCTGAGTGTGAGGAGCCCCAGAGGGCTCCGTGCACCCCCCTGGCCCCAGAGGGCTCTGTGCGCACACACACACCCTGAGTGTGAGGAGCCCCAGAGGGCTCCGTGCACCCCCCTGGCCCCAGAGGGCTCTGTGCAGCACACACACACACACACACACACACACACCCTGAGTGTGAGGCACCCCAGAGGGCTCTGTGCACACACACACACCCTGAGTGTGAGGTGCCCCAGAGGGCACTGTGCACACACACATCCTGAGTGTGAGGTGCCCCAGAGGGCTCTTGTGTGCACACACACATCCTGAGTGTGAGGTGCCCCAGAGGGCTCTTTGCATGCACACACACACACCCTGAGTGTGAGGCACCCAAGAGAGCTCTGTGCACACACACACACACACACACACACATCCTGAGTGTGAGGTGCCCCAGAGGGCTCTGTGTGCACACACACATCCTGAGTGTGAGGTGCCCCAGAGGGCTCTTTGCATGCACACACACACACCCTGAGTGTGAGGCGCCCAAGAGAGCTCTGTGCACACACACACACACACACACACACACACACACACACACATCCTGAGTGTGAGGTGCCCCAGAGGGCTCTGTGCACACACACACACACACACACACACTCTGAGTGTGAGGCACCCCAGAGGGCTCTGTGCATGTACCCCCCCCCGAGTGTGAGGTGCCCCAGATGGCTCTGTGCGCACACACACACGTGCACACCCAGAGGGTGTGAGCAAGTGAGCTGGCTAAGAGACCTCAGCTGCTCACGAGTGCACTGGCCACTCTGGCTGGTCTCTGCTGGTGGCCCTGCTTCCCCCACTCCATCTCCCTGCCATGCGTCTGCTTCTCAGCCACTGTAGTCAGCTGTTTTCCCCCTGGTTTAGTTTTCTCCTGTGTGTGTGGGAGGAGACACGAGGGGCAGTGGCAGGCTGAGGGAGGGGAGGAGCGGTGTGCCAGCCATATGGGAGGAGACATGGTGGCGTGGGGTGCTGGAGAGGGCGGGGCGGGGGACGCGGCCAGCCAAGGAGGGTGGGTTGGGGGGCACGGCCGGGACGAGATTTTGTCTCTTCAGTAGACTCAGGGCTTCCTAGCTCATCCCAGCCGGACTCGGGCAGATTCTCTGATCCTGGCTCGTTCCTTTCCTAGGCTGCGTCTGCACTTGCCGCTGTGCTGACACGCTGCAGAGTCCCGGCCCTGGGCATGTGTCCTGCAGAGCGAGGGGGCCGGGCGTACAGCACCGACTTGTCTGGACCCGGAAGAAACAGGTTCCGTGTCCAAAGTCCCCATGTGGCCTTGGACAAGGGATGTCAGCTCGCTGCCCCTTACTCGTAACCCGGGCCTGGCCGTCCTCACCTCCAGGGGTGCTGCCACCTTAGATGTGTTCGTGTGTGAGCTGCTCAGATACTGTGGTGATGCGGCCAGAGCAAACAGGCAGATGAGGTGTAGCCAGAGAGACCCAGGCACGGACGAGCGGTGTGCACAGCATGGAGAGCATTGTACCGCAGCCAGCAGTAAGCATTTCACAAGGACCTGCGATCGCCAGTGGCATCGTCCGGTGCCGCGCCGTAATGTTACCGAGCAGAGCTGGCTTGGGCCACGAGGGGTCAGGACAGCAGCCAGGCTCTCCCAGGGCGGTGGGGCTGAGCAGTGGGGCTGGAAGATCGTCGCTGCCGTGTTCCGCGGCGCCATGCGGGTGGCCAGAGGAGGGGGCTGCTGCATTCGGCAGTGGCCCTGGAAGGATTTTAGAGGCACAGTGGGACGCGCCAGCTGCGGGCACTGGGTGAGCGTTGGCAGAGAGGGGCAAAGGGAAGGAGGTGGGGGAAGTGGCCTGAGGTTTGTGCCTGTTGATGGAGTTCGCTCTCTGCTGCCATCTATCGATGAACCGGGGGAAAGACTTCCTGAGCAGAGCTCGTTAGCAGAGACGCTCGTTGGGCCAGGGCGATGGGTTAAATCCGCTCGTCCGGGCCGCAGGGTGATGAGCGGTTCCTGCCCGTGCCGTGTGTGTGCTGCTGTCACCTGCCTGCTGAGTGTGGAGCCGGGCACTGGGGGCTGTGGGAGTTTGCCACATGCGGACAGGACCCTGCCAGTGGGGTGCTAAGGTGGGAAACTGAGGCAGAGGCTGTGGCCCAGGGTGCTGTGGTGGCTGCGGTCCCGCTGTCCGCCTCACAGGACCCAGTGCTGGCGAGGGGAGATCTCCGGCCGGGGTTTCTGGGTGGGCCCAGGCCGGTTCTGTTGGCGATGTTAAGAGGAATCCCTGGCAGTGGCCCCTGGCCCAGCCCGGGGGGGCTGGTGACACGCCCAGCGAAGGGTCACTTCCGTGCAGAGCAGCGTGTCCCGCAGCACCTGCAGCAGCTCCTGGCCGGCCCCAGAGGCAGAGCGGGGGCCTGTGGCTGCAGCCGTGCTGCTCCCTGCCCTTGGCCAGGAGCCGTCGGAGGCAGGAGTGTAATTTGGAAATGGATGGTGTAATTATGGATTAATAGCCACTGGAGAGGCACGCAGGGACCGCAGGGACTGTGGCCTACTTAGAGCTGGGCCTGCTTCAGAGTCCCGAGGCGAGGATGAAAAGCAGCCTGCAAGCTCAGCCCGCTGGGCCCTGGACATCTGGCTCATCCTCTGCTGGGGCAGGAGGAAGGGTACCAGAGTCTGGACCATCTCACTAGCCCAGCCTGCCCCACGAGAAGCCCCTGGGGCTCCTAGCGCCTGGGTCGGTCTGGCTGCCCCAGGGCCATTGCTTCTGGGGTCCCTGAGCCCGGCCTGAGAGCCCGAAGCTGGGGAGGTGCTGGGCAGGCTGCAGTGCTTGTGGGCCCTGGCCCCCCCGCTGTCGCGCTCGGACGTGGCAGGAGGCAGCACTGGTTGCTCTCGGCAGATCCCCGGGGGGGCCGCAGGCGGGCACGTGTTCCCAGTGGGTTTGGTGCCAGGCAGGCAGTGCTTGGGTAAGGCTGTGCCCAGCCTGCATTGGTGCCCCTAGTGCATCTCCGTGGCCTGATGCCCTGCGCAGGGGTGTGCGCAGCCCATGAGGGAGGCCGCCCGCAGAGCCTCCAGGCCGTGTCCTGGGCCTGAGTTCCTGGGGGCCGGCAATCGCCCAGCCCCGTGGCAGGGGAGTGGACCCGAGCACTAACCGGGGCTGGCAGCTGCCCAAGTGAAGTCATCGCGGGGGAGAGATTAATCGAATCTCCCCGGGGACGCAGGCTGCTTCCTGGCGCAGGGACCTGCGCATCCTATTCCACTTGGCAGCAGGTGCTGGAGGGGTGAGGTGCTTTGTCACTCACTCCAGTCCCTTCCCCCCGGCCGGGGCCCAGCCGCTCTAGGGAATGAGTCAATGAAGCCTGCCGGGGCGGCACTGAACGGCTGCACATTTATCAATGGAAGGGTGGAGAGGAGCTGTGGGAAGCGCTGCCCGGGGAGATGCAGCCAGGCAGGTTCTGGGTCCGCTAGCCCAAGCCCTCCTGTGACTTGGGCCCCCGTCCCGGCCACCCTCAGGGACACACACTGGAGTCCGGCCGCTCCCCTTAGCATCACCCACGGGTAACCAGCTTCCCCGTCGCCCACGGCAGGCCTGGCTGATCCCTCGTCTCTCTCCCTCGTGCGCCAGGCCTGGCTCAGGTGGGAAAGCCAGAGCCCGGCCGGCTGAGGGCCTTCTGGTCCTTCGGGGGGCGCAGGGGGGCTTCTGCCCCAGCTGTTCCCCAGGTGCCGATTGCTGCTGGTGCGGGGGGGTGATTGGCACTGTGGTGGCTGGTGCCTCTCCGGGCTGTTCTCCGGGCACTGTCCTGCTTTGGCCAAACCCCTGGGTTAGTGGGGCTGGAGCCAGGAGCCTCCCTGGAGCTGCTTCCTGAGCCAGGCTGCCTCAGGCCTTTGCTGGCCACCCCGCACGGAGCAGGAATGCCCCAGGCGTGGGACCGGGGTTTGCGCCCCTAGCACCAATCCGCAGGCCTCAGCAGCTGGACTGATGGTGCCAGCGGGAGCCTGCTCCTTGCGTGGCACAGGCCTCAGTCGCAGACGGTGTGAACGAAGCAGCAGTTCTGGGAAAGGACCTGTCCCGAGCTGCCAACGGCAGTGACCTATTTTAGAGGCTCAGGGTTTTGAATCCAAATGAGGCCGCAGACTCCTCTTGGCCCGGCCCAGCGAGCGGAGACGCATGGCCTGACGTCATCAGAGGCTGCGGCAGAGCCCGGGCAGCGTGGCCCCAGGGGCACTCGGCTAAGGCAGGAAGGGGGCAGGCTCTGCCCACCAGCTCATGCCCTTGGGGTACTTGAGACCCGCGGGCTGCCACTCGGGCCCATGGCTGGAGTTGGCCCACGGGCTGGTGTAGGGTCAGCAGGCAGGAGGGGGGCTGAGAGAGGGCCCTGAAAACACCAGGGCTCCCCCTCAGAGCCAGCCGGGGAGCTGCGCAGCCTGGGCCTGGCATGTCCCCAGCAGAGGTGTGGTCCCACCTCTGCGTTCTAGCCATGAACGAACCCCTGCTGGCTCAGGCCTTCCACCCGCTGGGCTTGAGCCAGGCCCCCGGCCGCTCTCAGGGTACGTTGGCACAGGGACGAAAGCCCCGCGGCCTGGGTCTAACAGCGGCTGTGTGGCCGTTAGCCTGAGCTCCGGGAGCCTCCAGCCTTGCGGGGACACGTCCGTCCCTCGTCCCCTCCGGGGGGCGGCAGCGCTTGCTCCGGTTTGCCTTTGATCCGCCCATGGCGTGCGGGGGGTGACCGCCAGGCAGAGCTCGGAGGGTGCTGTATGCGCAGCCTCGGGGGCCCTGAGCCTGGAGCTGGTGTTAAAGGGACGCGGCCGACATCTGAGAACTGCCCGGCAGCCCCTGTGACTAGCCGCCCCGGGGCTGCTTTGCTCTGCTGGCCCTGCGGTGCATGGGCAGTGATCGCTGCAGAGCGGGCCCCACAGGTTTGTGGATGGTGATTGCACTTGGTTCCTCATGCTGTGGGTCGCTGGGCTGCAGGGAGCAGTGGGGGCTCAGCAGGGGGCGCTCTCCCCAGCAGTCAGTGCTGGCCCCACTGCCCCAGTGTGGTGCTAGGGGACCTGTGAACATAAGAACGGCCAGACTGGGTCAGACCAAGGGTCCATCCAGCCCAGTGTCCTGTCCTCTAACAGTGGCCAGTGCCAGGGGCCCCAGAGGGAATGACCAGAACAGGGAATCATCAAGTGATCCATCCCCTGTTGCCCATTCCTGGCTTCTGGCAAACAGAGGCTGGGGACCCCATCCCCGCCCAGCCTGGCTAATAGCCATTGATGGACCTGTCCTCCATGAATGTATCTAGTTCGGTTTTGAACCATGTTATAGTCTTGGCCTTCACAACATCCTTCGGCAAGGAGTTCCACAGGTTGACTGTGCGTTGTGTGAAGAAATACTGCCTTGTGTTTGTTTTAAACCTGCTGCCTATTAATTTCACTGGGTGGCCCCTAGTTCTCGTGTTATGAGAAGGAGTAAATAACACGTCCTTATTTACTGTCTCCACACCAGACATGATTTTATAGATCTCTATCATATCCCCCCTTAGTCGTCTCTTTGCCAAGTTGAAAAGTCCCAGTCTTATTAATCTCTCCTCATATGGCAGCTGTTCTATCCCCGAATAATTTTTGTTGCCCTTCTCTGAACCTTTTCCAATTCCAACAGATCTTTTTTGAGATGAGGCGACCACATCTGCACGCAATATTCAAGGTGTGAGTGTACCATAGATTTATACAGTGGCAATATATTTTCTGTCTTATTATCAGTAATGGTTCCTAATATTTTGTTCAGATGTTTTCAGAGAACTATCCACAATGACGCCTGGTCCCAGAACAGAGCCCTGGGGGACCCTGCTTTTTACTTTTCTCCACTATGAAAACTGACCATTAATTCCTACTTTTGATTCCTGTCTTTTAACCAGTTACTGATCCGGGAGGGGACCTTCCCTCTTATCCCATGACAGCTCACTCTGCTTAAGAGCCTTTGGTGAGGGACCTTGTCAGAGGTTTTCTGAAAATCTAAGTTCACTATAGCCACTGGATCCCTCTGGTCCACCTGCTTGTTGATCCCCTCACAGAATTCTAGTAGATCGGTGAGGCAGGATTTCCCTTTACAAAGCTGGGTTGACTCTTCCCCAACAAATCGTGTTCACCTCTGTGTCTGACAATCTGTTCTTTACTATGTTCCAACCATTTTGCGCAGTACTGAAGTTAGGCTCACCGGCCTGTAACTGTCAGGGTTGCCTCTGTACCCTTCAGTCATCTGGTCCGGAGGCCTCTTTGGGGAAAGGTCCTCAGCCCAGCCGCAGGCCGCCTGCCCAGAGCCAGGCTGGGGTGCTGGCAGGCTGGGGCTGTGGGGAGCAGGCTAGCAGGGAAGGCAGTTGCTGACAGGCTAGATGATGTCTTTGCATTAGTCTGCAGAGAGGAGGCTGGGGGGACATTCCTGTCCCAGAGCTGCTCCAAGACGAGGCGCTGTCTGTCACGGAGTCCGGGCCCTGCACCCCCCCCCCACTTCCTGCGATTCCCCGGGACTCTCAGCCGGCCAGTAACACAGAAGGGTTATTAGACGACAGGGACACCGTCCCAAGCAGGGCTTGTAGGTACAACCAGGACCCCTCAGCCAGGTCCCTCTGGGGGCCAGGATCTTAGACCCCAGACTGGGGGTTCCCTGCCCCCTCCCAGCCAGCCCAAAACTGAAACCAAAACCCTCCAGCCGGCTCTCTTCGGGTGTTAACTCGCCCCACCCCCCTCCTGGCTCAGGTTACAGGCTCAGGTCCTGTCCCTCACCTAAAGTCACCCCCTGCTCCCCCACCCCCCATGCAGACAGTCCCTACTGCTGTCCCGCTGTCAGAGAGTGAGAGGTCAGGAGTAGGCGCCAGGCCTGGCTGCTCCATTCCCCGGGGCTGAGGCATGGGGTGGACGAGTGGCTGGCAGATCCAAGTATGTTGAGTGAAGCTCTGTTGCAGAGCCCTGGAGAGTAGCCAGTGTTGTACCTGTACTGAAAACGGCTCTGGGATGAGCCTGGGGAGCTGTTGAAATGATCAGTAAAAACAGAGCAGCAACCCCCTCAAAAGATCAGGGTCTGAGAGCTCCGCCAGCTCCGTGGCTTGGACACGCAGTCCTAGCCTCAGGTTGCATGTGAGCAGGATTCATCCCCGAATTGGGGCCGCTGGCTGGATCATTCGCTCCCGGCCCAGGCCAGGGACTGACGCTGCTCCGTGCTCCCTGGCACTGGGGTAAAGGAGAACTGGCTGACAGGATCTCGTCAGACTTTCAGACCTGGACAAGGGCCCGCCGAGGAGGCTGCTGAGGTGTCCAGGGGCTGAGGCCAAGGGCTGTGACAGAGCAGAGCCCGGCTCCGCGACAGGGGAATGGGCAGTGTTCGTTGTGGCTGGCAGCTGGCAGCAGGGTGTGGACCGGACCCCATGGCGGGTTCTGTAGTGGTGAATGATCTGGAAAGGGGGCAGCGTGCGGTTAGTCAGGAGGAGAGAGGCCTGCCAGGCACTGAGCGGGATTGAACAAGCCAGGGGACTGGGCCACGTACCAGTGAATGAAATTCAGTGTCGGTAAATGTAGAGTAATGGAGGGAAACATTTCAACTGGCCGGTCATCTGCCAGGGTCTGCACAAGCCTCGGCTCTGGGCAGAAGCGCGACTGCAGGGGCGGGATGCACACGGCCTGGGGAGAGATGGCGGACGCTGCGCAGGCTGGGACCCAGCTCACCTGGGAGCTGGAGGGAGTTTGCGGGCCTGGAAAGCTGCCTTGTGCAGAGGGAGTGATGAGCTTGGGATCGTCACCTTGGAAAGGAGCTGAATGAGGGAGGGGTCTGTGGAGCTCACTGCCCCAGACAGTCACTGAGTCAGGAAGATGAGCAGGATTCAGAAAGGGGCTGGACCTTTCTGTAGGTCACAGGGACATCCCGAGTGATGGTTAATGATACAGCGTCACACTAAACCTCCTGCTTCAGGCTTACACCACTGCAGGAAGAGCCCCGCGCCTGGCCCAGGGCAGCTGGCTCGGCCCCCAGGGCTCAGCCTGCGGGGCTATACAAGATGTTTGTCTCCAGCCCGAGCCAGCTGCCCTGGGCCAGGTGCGGTTGAGCCGCTGGTCTTTACTGCGCTGTAGCCCTGCCCTGAGAGACCAGCAGCAGGGGGGTGGGGGCTCAGATTGTCCCACAGCTGGGACTGAGGGATTCTCAGACCTGCTTCTCTCCTGGTGCAGCCACTGTCAGAGATGGGCCATGGGGCTGGATGGGCCAGGGGCCTGACCCAGCTGGGGGGGTGGGGAGGAGAGCAGGCGTCCGCGCTCCTAACCCAGGTGTGGGCGCGGGGGGGTGCGGGGGCAGCAGGCGTCCGCGCTCCTGACCCAGCTGGGGGCGTGGGAGGGTGCGGGGGCAGCAGGCGTCCGAGCTCCTGACCCAGCAGGGGGCGGGGGGGGGTGGGCAGGAGAGCAGGCGTCCACGCGCCTGACCCAGCTGGGGGCGTGGGGGGGTGCGGGGGCAGCAGGCGTCCGTGCTCCTGACCCAGCTGGGGGCGTGGGGGGGTTGGGGAGGAGAGCAGGCGTCCGCGCTCCTGACCCAGCTGCGGGCGTGGGGGGGTGCGGGGGCAGCAGGCGTCCGCGCTCCTGACCCAGCTGGGGGCGTGGGGGGGTGCGGGGGCAGCAGGCGTCCGTGCTCCTGACCCAGCTGGGGGCGTGGGGGGGGTGGGGAGGAGAGCAGGCGTCCGCGCTCCTGACCCAGCTGGGGGCGTGGGGGGGTGCGGGGGCAGCAGGCGTCCGTGCTCCTGACCCAGCTGGGGGCGTGGGGGGGGTGCGGGGGCAGCAGGCGTCTGCGCTCCTGACCCAGCTGGGGGCATGGGGGGGTGGAGGGGAGCAGGCGTCCGCTCTCCTGACCCAGCTGGGGGCGGGGGGGGGTGCGGGGGCAGCAGGCGTCCGCGCTCCTGACCCAGCTGGGGGCGTGGGGGGGTGGAGGGGAGCAGGCGTCCGCGCTCCTGACCCAGCTGGGGGCGTGGGGGGGTGGAGGGGAGCAGGCGTCCGTGCTCCTGACCCAGCTGGGGGCGTGGGGGGGTGCGGGGGCAGCAGGCGTCCGCGCTCCTGACCCAGCTGGGGGCGTGGGGGGGTGCGGGGGCAGCAGGCGTCCGCGCTCCTGACCCAGCTGGGGGCGTGGGGGGGGTGCGGGGGCAGCAGGCGTCCGCGCTCCTGACCCAGCTGGGGGCGTGGGGGGGTGCGGGGGCAGCAGGCGTCCGCGCTCCTGACCCAGCTGGGGGCGTGGGGGGGTGGAGGGGAGCAGGCGTCCGCGCTCCTGACCCAGCTGGGGGCGTGGGGGGGGTGCGGGGGCAGCAGGCGTCCGCGCTCCTGACCCAGCTGGGGGCTGTTTTGTGCAGGGTCCCTGGTGGGAGTCGGAGACGTGATCTCTCAGCAGCTGGTGGAAAGAAGGGGCCTGAGTGGGCACCGCAGTGGCAGGACGCTGAAGATGATGGCCATTGGCTTCTGCTTTGTGGTGAGTGCTGCCCCCCCAGGGCCTGCTGGGAGCAGAGCAGGGACCCGGCGCAGCAGGCTGTGCGCACACCAGCATGCAGAGCCGGCCTGGTGCCGGGCGTGCGAGGAGCAGGGCCCGGCGCAGCAGGCTGTGCGCACACCGGCATGCAGAGCCGGCCTGGTGCCGGGCGTGCGAGCAGCAGGGACCCGGTGCAGCAGGCTGCGCACACCGGCATGCAGAGCCGGCCTGGTGCCGGGCGTGCGAGGAACAGGGCCCGGTGCAGCAGGCTGTGCGCACACCGGCATGCAGAGCCGGCCTGGTGCCGGGCGTGCGAGGAGCAGGGCCCGGCGCAGCAGGCTGCACGCACACCGGCATGCAGAGCCGGCCTGGTGCCGGGCGTGCGAGGAGCAGGGCCCGGCGCAGCAGGCTGCACGCACACCGGCATGCAGAGCCGTCCTGGTGCCGGGCGTGCAAGGAGCAGGGACCCGGCGCAGCAGGCTGTGCGCACACCAGCGTGCAGAGCCGGCCTGGTGCCGGGCGTGCGAGGAGCAGGGCCCGGCGCAGCAGGCTGCACGCACACCGGCATGCAGAGCCGGCCTGGTGCCGGGCGTGCGAGCAGCAGGGACCCAGCGCAGCAGGCTGTGCACACACCAGCAGGCAGAGCCGGCCTGGTGCCAGGCGTGCGAGGAGCAGGGCCCGGTGCAGCAGGCTGTGCACACACCAGCATGCAGAGCCGGCCTGGTGCCGGGCGTGCGAGGAGCAGGGCCCGGTGCAGCAGGCTGCGCGCACACCAGCATGCAGAGCTGGCCTGGTGCCGGGCGTGCGAGGAGCAGGGCCGGGAGCAGGCAGCGGCTGCAGAATTCTCTCCATGGGGCTGGCAGGGCCTCCCGGCAGGCAGCCATGGGACTCTGCCATGCTGGGGGAGAGCCCAGGGTGGGGGGCATCAGCATAGCACCCCTCTGGGGCAGGAGGGCACTCCACGACCACCCACCACCCGCGCTCTGGCCCTAGGAGCTGCTCCCCGGCCCTGCAGTCTGCGCCGCGGTGGGTGAAGTGCTGAGTGGTGCTGGAACCGGCCAGGAGCCAATTTGATTCTGTGGCACTTGGCCGCTCAGCCGCTCCCATGCCCTTGTGTTGAGCAGCTCCTGGCGTGAGTCCTAGCACTGAGGAGCCTGGGGGAGGGAGCAGCTCCCTGGGACGGGCCCAGCAAAGCTGGCGGATGTGGGGCACCAGCGCTCAGCTCCCCACCTGCCCCCACCAGCTGCTCCCACTCAGGCTGCAGTTCTCACTCCGGAGCTCGGCCTCTGCCCAGCCAGCGCGGGCAGGCAGGCGGGTGTATCCGCGGCCTGGCGCACGGCCCAGGCAGCCCTTGGGGAGCCCAGAGACCTGACTGATGGTTACAGCCCAGCCCAGCTGCAGTGACCCCCGTGGTTCAAGCTCTGTCCCCCCGTCCGTCCAATCTCCTTTGTCAGACTCCCGGGCTGCTCCCCACAGCCCACACTTAACCCCCCCCAGGCCTTTGTTCCCGGGCCGGGGGATGGGGCTCAGCCCCCTGCGGAGAGGCAGGACCACGTCTCTCTGGGTCGCTGGTCGCCAGGTGTCCACGTCCCGGCCATGGGATCTGCCCTTGTCTTCTCGAGAGCTGCATGGAGCTGGGACCTAGGCCGCCAGGCGCCATCCACACCTGTGTCTTCACCTGCCCCAGAACCCCCAGACCTCCCACCCGCGGGGGAACAGTGCCGCACACAGGGGAAACTGAGGCTCTCCCTTGCAGCCTGTGCTGCAGGGAGAGGAGCAGGGACTCAGCAGGGGGCACTGTCCTCTCCCGGTCAGTGCTGGCCTTGCCTTCTGTCTGAGAGCTCAACACACTGCAGAGGCTCCCCTGCTCCCCAGCCAGGGGCTCAGTCAGGATCAGGTGGGGAAACTGAGGCCCAGAGAAAGCTGGGGACTCTCCCAAGGCCCATAGTGGCAGGCAGTGACGGAGCCAACAGAAGGACCTCGGCACCCTGGCATCCAGCCCTGTCTCTCCCATTCGTGTTTGTTTCGAGAGCCCCGGGGATCTGTACTGGCCGCAGCCGCCAGGGCCTGGTGCCCTCTGCAGGGTTCCTCCTCGCCCTGCTGGCTCCCGGTTGCACTGGGCGTCCCCCAGCCCGTGTGGTAGAGGTCTGTGCCAAGCCCTGGCTGCAGCGTGAGTTCTCAGGGTGCCTCCTTAGGCCGTCGCGGGGGCCGTTGTCTCCTCGGTGCCTGCAGCTGAACAGGACTTTGCTGGCTGTCCTGGGATTTGCTGCCAGGCTGCGGAACTGCGCTGGGCCCCAGGGGCTGGATCCAGACCCTCGATACCAGCATGTCACTCTCACCTCCGGATCTCTGCCTGAGCTCTCAGCACCTGCCGGCTCCATTCCCAGCCACTTGCTGGCAGTGTTGCCACAGCCTCCCCCAGTCCCTGTGCCTCGGTTTCCCCTCTGCACCAGGGCAGAATGGCCTGACCCTCCTGCAGGTGCAGGGGAGGCATTTTCTGTCTGTGGGGCCTCTGTGATGCCCGTCGGGGGCGCTGGCACGGGACACGCCCCCTCCCCTGCTGTAGGGAGTGTGTGTAGGGAAGGCCCGTCCGTCCGTCCGTCTGTCTGTGGGGCACGTAGCTCAGTGCACGGCCGCTGCCTTGAACCCGTGCTCTCTGCAGTCCCGTCTGAGCCCAGGAGGCGGAGTTCCAGGGACCACAGCAGGCCCCTCCTGGGCTGACCCCCTGACAGGAGCCTGGAACTGGGGTAGTGCTTTGCCCGCTGAACTCTCCAGCCTGGGCTGTCTCTCAAGGCTTTGCTAGTGACAGGCAGCAAACCCCTCCAGGTGCTGTGATCACTCAGCACGACCGCGTGTGGAGCCCCGCACCCAGCCAGAGGGCATGACTGCTCCCAGAGCCGCTCCCGAATCACACAGAGACAGGCGCCAGCTCCGAGCCTTGTACCTCAGGTCCTGCCCTGCTCAGAAGCCTGATGAGTGTGAGTGCGTGAGCTGGTCCGCCCACATCTCGATGTGGAGAGGACACACACTAGCCTTTGTAACCTAAACACTTCAAGCAAAAGACACTGTTTAAGGTAAAAGCGAAAAGCGGTTCATTAACTACAGACAGATGCTCTGTGATGATAAGTGCTCGGCACAAAGGGTCAGAGAGTTACCAGAGAAAAGAAAAGGTGAGCACACGGTCTAAATCAGTTCTCTCACTTCCCTGGATGCTGCAGCTCTCGATGCGCAGGCTTCCCCGTAAGCCTGGGACCAGTCTCCTCAGCTGAAGTCTTTGCTCAGTGTTCGTGTTGCTTCCAGCATAGGCAGAGGAGGAGAGAGGCCAAGACACGATCCCACTGTCCCTTATTTCATACCCTCAGTCCGTGTGCCTGGAAAACACTCGCCCAGCCGTGTCCTGGTGGGCTTTGCGGAGTCATGGCGTTGAGCATCCCCCATTGGGCGATGCCTGGGCAGCCCTCTTACAGCATTGTAAATCCCTTGCTGATTAATGGGTGACAGACGCCTTCCGGAGGGGGCTCACCTCTTGTGTTGTCACAGCGTAGTTCAGTAACAGCCCTGCGGCCAATCTCATAACGTCACACACGCGAGCGATAGACCAGCGGGTTCAGCAGATCATGGCCTGCTTTGTGTGAAATACAGTTCTATGACGAGGATGAATATGGGGGTTCCAGGGTGCTGCTGAGAGGTACAGAGCGCCAGACCCGCTTTCTCCTGCAGGGCCCTGTGGTGGGAGGCTGGTACCAGCTCCTGGATCGACTTATCCCGGGAACCACCAAGATGGTGGCGTTGAAGAAGATGGCGCTGGATCAGGTCTGCAAAGGAAGCGTTTCTGGGGGACGACTGAGGGGAGTGGGTGCGTGGGGTTGGGGGATGGGGGGAGGTGAGTGCCCAAGAGGGAAGGGGGGGGCTGTGAGAGGTGGGTGCCCAGGAGGTGGGTGAGGGATGGGGCTGCAGGAGATGGGTGCCCGTGGAGAGGGGGTACATCTGTGCCCTCGCAGCCATGTGCATTTGCACCTGCATTTCCTGGGCTGGGGCCTGCCTGCGCTCCAGGCCACGTAGCACACGCCCCGGCTCCAGCACTGCCTCGGGCTCCCCCCCGCCAGGCTCCCCTGCCCACGGCCGGTGCCAGCCGAAGGAAGGTGTCTCCCAGGCTGTACCCGCCCCGCGAGCCCTGGCCGTGGGCTGCCCCATGGACAGTGGGTCCCAGCATGCATTGTTCCATGCTCCGAGCAGCCCGCCTGCATTGCACGCTGGGGCCGGGGTCTCCTGGGGCAGTTCTGCAGCAGAGATGGGGGCAGGCTGGGCTGGAGCCCTGCAAGGAGCTGCATTTGGGCAAAGGGGGGCAGCCCCTCACCTCCTCCCCCCCCCGCCCCCGAGCTCAGGCCAGGCTGAGCCACGGGTTCGCAGTGGAGTGGGTCCAGCCTGGGGGCAGAGCGCTGGCCGGGGGCCTGCAGGGCACTCACTGCTGGCTCCCTTTCAGGGGGCGTTTGCACCTTGCTTCCTGGGCTGTTTCTTGGCCATCGCTGGGGCACTCAACGGCCTGTCCGCCGAGGAGAACTGGGCCAAGATCCGACGGGTGAGTCCCGAGCTGTGCCGGGGGCAATACAGCCCCTGGGAACTGCAGCTTGTGCTCACCACTTCCTGTCCCAAGCTGCGGGGTGCTGCCCGGCGGGAGCCCTGGGGGAGTCGCTGGGGGGCGGGGGGAGCAGGGGGGAGGGGGTGTTACTGGAGCCCCCTGACGGGACCCCTGGGGGAGTCGCTGGGGGGCAGGGGGACAGGGGGAGGGGGCGTTACTGGGGCTGCCCAGAGGGAGCCCTGGGGGAATCACTGGGGGAAGAGGGGAGGGGGCGTTACTGGAGGGGCCCAGCAGGATCCCCATGAGCCTTTGCCCTGGCTATCACCGGCCCCCGGGTGTCTGCCAGGTCCCCAGGAGGGGGTGGGCTGGGGCCCGGGGCCCGTAGATGGGCAGTGGCCTGGATCCCAGGTGTGCCGCCCTCCCGCTCCGACCCTGCTCCCCAAGGCCCAGCCAGAGTCGGGGTCTCCAGGCGGGAGGGTGTCGCGGGGAAGCTGAGGCAGGCTGGGCTGGGGAGGAGCAGCCCACACGGGACGTGTCTCTGTCTCCCTGGTGCTGGGGTGCGACACAGGCGCCTGCTCTGGGCTCTGGCTCCTGGCAAGGCGCCAGCAGGGCCCATGTGGCACCAGGGTGCCAGGGCCCCGTCTGCTGGGGGGAGGAGGGGACCTGTCTGCGTTGGCAGTTCCCTAAAGCCGTTAGCAGGTGGCTCGTCTCCACCGTGGTCTGAGACCAACGCAAGCGGCTGAGTCAGCAAGTGCCGAGTGTGAATCACCCGGCGAGCCGGTGCCCTGGCCCTCCCCCAGCGCCCTGCGCCGCTCCCCGGCTGTGAGTCAGTGCGCTCCCCACTCTGGCACCCGCACAGCCCAGTCCCTGCCATGAGTCACCACAGCTGGGAGCGGGGCCAGCCCGGCCGGGGAGGGGCTGCTCCCCCAGCTTGGCAGCGTGCGCTGGCTCTCGGCTGGGACCCCTCTGCCCAGCACACGGGGCCAGCAGGGCTGCCAGGCCCTCTGCAGTGAGTCCTGAGGGCACACGGAGACTCTGCCCGGGCTGCTTCCTCCTTCAGGAGCAAATGCTTCTTGCTGCTCCAGGGGCACCAGGCCACGTGCCTGCTGCTTGCCCTGGGTCCCAGGCACAGAGCCCCATCCCTCCTCTGCAGGCGATGGGGGCGCTGCTGAGTGAGGCTGGAGGGGGTGGGGGGGACCCCTCTCCCCCCCCAGCACTCCCAGGCTGGGCTCTGAGCCTGCAGCCCCTGCTCCTGCTGCCTGGCGCATTCCCTCAGCCGCCTGCCCCGTGCCCAGTGCTGTGAGCGTGCCTGGGTGCAGAGGGGGCTTGGCCAGGGGGGTCCATCCCTAAACTGCCTCCCTTGCCCCAGGGATCACCCTGTCCTGCCCCTCACTGACGCCGTGCTGTGCCCCATGTGATGAAGTGGGGATGTTCTTAATGTTCTTGTGGACTCGCAGGCCTGGGTGCTCTCAGCTCCCCACGATCTCCAGGAAGAACCCCTAGTGTGCCAGCCCTTCTCTGGGGCACCACCTCTCTGCCAGGGTCGAGCCGCAGACTCCTCTGCCCCTGAGACTGCTCCCTGCAGTTACCATAACAGTCCTTCTCGCTGGTCACACACTCCCAGGGGTTAAGCGTAGCTCCTCCGCCCCCCGAAACCGCTCCTCTTTGAGCCTTCAGCTCGCCTGGTCCTCGTCAATCCCCCTTCGTTTTACTGCTCCCCAGTCACTTACTGCAGGAAGCGCCATCCACGGGGTGCAGCACATCCCACTTCTGGCACCAGTTGTCACAGAGTCCCCGGGCGATGCTCTGGAACTGCTCCATACAAAGCCAGGCAGGACTCTGGGGGAGCCTCCTCTCTGTGAGCAGACTGTTTCCAGGGCAAGGAGCTCACACGGCTTCACCTTCCTGGGTCTGACCTCGGAGCATTCAGCATCCCCTTCTCATACCATTTGCTTCCCACAGCGATTCCGCACAGGCAGGGCTCCTGGGGAAGCCAGAGGGCCCTGCACCCCAACTCCGCAGCCAGACCTGACTCTCAGCCAGCCAGTAACACAGAAGGTTTATTAGAGAACAGGAACACGGTCCCAAGCAGGGCTTGTAGGTACAGAAACCGGACCCCTAAGTCAGGTCCATTTTGGGGCCAGGGAGGCCAGAGCCCCATCTGGGCCCCCCTCCATTTCACACTAGGGCTTCTTCCTGGAAACCGTGGGGAGCTGAGAGCACCCAGGGCTGCGAGTCCATGACAGCATTAAGCACATCCCCGCTTCGGCACACCCCACAGCACCCCGGCTCGGTGGGAACATGGCCTTTGGTAGCCATGGGCCAGGGCAACCTTCCCGGTGTGTGTCGGAGCTGGTGGGCCCCTGGCTGCCATGGCCACGGCTGCTCCCTGGATGGGCTCCCGTGGGCACCAGCCTGGGCTGCTGGCCTGGCAGGGCTGAGCCGATGTGCCCAGCCGGGGCACAGCCTGATGCTGGCTAGCGCTGGGCGGGTCCCTGGTGTGGACGCTCCAGAGCCGGCATGGGGCCATGTGAGCCTGGCGTGGCCCGGCGGGGGGTGGGGGGTGGGAGGCTGATCCACGCCCGCACACCGGGCTATAAATAGCCTGACAAAAATACACTCCAAGCCCAGCCAGAAAAGCGACAGTGGAACCTCCCCCCCGCCCCCGGATGACATCAGCAGCTTCGAGCTCCACAGCCATTGCGTCTCCTTGAGCCCGCGCCAAAGGTCGCCCCAGAGTGCATGGGCACCAGGCCAGGGGAGTGGACGTGCCCGGCCCACGTGCCCAGGCCAGGGGAGTGGACGTGCCCGGCCCACGTGCCCAGGCCAGGGGAGTGGGCGTGTCCCACCCGCGTGCCCAGGCCAGGGGAGTGGACGTGCCCAGGCCAGGGGAGTGGACGTGCCCGGCCCGCGTGCCCAGGCCAGGGGAGTGGACGTGCCCAGGCCAGGGGAGTGGACGTGCCCGGCCCATGTCCCCTGATGGCGCCTGGGCCGGCCTTGCGAATAACTGCCCTTGTTCACTCCCCACAGGATTACCCGGACGCGCTGCTCACCAACTATTACGTAAGTGCAGGTGCTGCACCGGCGCCGCGAGCCAGTTCCCCAGGTGCTCCAGGGCTGGCCCTGCAGGCTGGGGCCTTCCCTCTGCCCCGCACCCATGCTTGGCTAATGAGCTGGCGGAGCATCTCCTCCTGGAGCCCCTCCCACTGTCTGCATGGCTGTGCCCCACACCAGGGCCTTGCCAACCGGCCAGCCAGTGCTCCTGCCCCACGGGACTGCCCAGGCGCCCCTGTCTCCCCCTCCCCCCATTACGTATTTACCCACCAGGAATTTGGGTGAATTTTACTTAGCCAAGTATCCCAACCCCTGTGGGTGCCCCCAGTGCCGGGGGCGCGGGCTGGGGGGTGTGCTGGGGGGAGGGGCTGAGGCCGGGCATCCGGCTGGCAGCCCTGCTGCAGGGTCCCCATCGGCATGTGCCTAAGTGCCCCCCCCCACCCTGTCTTCTCTCTTTCAGCTCTGGCCAGCTGTGCAGATTGCCAACTTCTACTTCATCCCCCTAAACCACAGGTCAGGCCCCTGCCCTGCCCCCGCCTGCCCCCCACCCCCTGGGGTGCCCCAGTGCCCCCCCACCCTGCCCCCTGCCTGTGCCATGGCTCCCATCTGCCCCAACATCCCTGCCCCTCCCTGCCCTGGTTCCCCCACCCCCACCTGCCCCCTGGGGTGCCCCAGCGCCCCCCCACCCTGCCCCCTGCCTGTACCATGGCTCCCATCTGCCCCAACATCCCTGCCCCTCCCTGCCCTGGTTCCCCCACCTCCACCTG
The DNA here is from genome assembly GCF_020497125.1 of Mauremys mutica. NCBI lineage: Eukaryota > Metazoa > Chordata > Testudines > Geoemydidae > Mauremys > Mauremys mutica. The sequence goes on from NC_059074.1 coordinate 1,708,563, forward strand.
CCCCTTCCCCCCTGGGGTGCCCCAGTGCCCCCCCACCCTGCCCCCTGCCTGTGCCATGGCTCCCATCTGCCCCAACATCCCTGCCCCTCCCTGCCCTGCTCCCTCCCTGCCCTGGTTCTCCCACCCCCACCTGCCCCCTTCCCCCCTGGGGTGCCCCAACACCCCCCCACCCTGCCCGCTGCCTGTGCCATGGCTCCCATCTGCCCCAACATCCCTGCCCCTCCCTGCCCTGCTCCCTCCTGCCCTGGTTCCCCCACCCCCACCTGCCCCCTTCCCCCCTGGGGTGCCCCAGTGCCCCCCCACCCTGCCCCCTCCCTGTGCCATGGCTCCCATCTGCCCCAACATCCCTGCCTGCCCCCCGGCCCTGCCTCCACTTGCCCCAGCCCAGGGAGGCTGTGCGCTAGGGGACAGCGGGGGCCGGGACACCGAGTGGGGCGTGCAGCTTGGGGTTTCCCCTGCTGGGGTGAGAGCTGCTGCCCAGGGAGGAGCCTCCCGCTAGCCCAGCCCCTCGCTGTCTCCCCCGGAGCGCAGGGCCCAGCTCCGCCCCAGGCTAATGGGAGCCGCAAGGCAGCCTGGCCTGAGGCCTGGGGGCTGCCCCATGTGTGCGTCAGGCCCAGCCCGTCACTGACCCGGCTCCCGCCTCTAGGATCTGGGGGTCATAGTGGACCACAAGCTAAATATGAGTCAACAGTGTGATGCTGTTGTGAAAAAAGCCAACGTGATTCTGGGCTGCACTAAGAGGTGTGTTGTGAGCAAGACAGGAGCAGTCATTCTTCCGCTCTCCTCTGCGCTGGTCAGGCCTCGGCTGGAGCATTGTGTCCAGTTCTGGGCACCGCATTTCAAGAAAGATGTGGAGAAATTGGAGAGGGTCCAGAGAAGAGCAACAAGAATGATTAAAGGTCTTGAGAACATGACCTAGGAAGGAGGCTGAAAGAACTGGGTTTTAGTTTGGAAAAGAGAAGCCTGAGAGGGGCCATGATAGCAGTTTTCAGGTATCTAAAAGGGTGTCATCAGGAGGAGGGAGAAACCTTGTTCACCTCAGCCTCTAAGGACAGAACAAGAAGCAATGGGCTTAAACTGCAGCAAGGGAGGTTTAGGTTGGACATTAGGAAAAAGTTCCTAACTGTCAGGGTGGCTAAACACTGGAATAAATTGCCCAGGGAGGCTGTGGAATCTCCATCTCTGGAGATATTTACGGGTAGGTTAGATAGATGTCTATCTGGGATGGTCGAGACCAGTGGTCCCCAACCTTTCTGAGCCACGGAGGACCGTGGCGGCTGATGAGCATCCGCCGAAATGCCGCCAACAAGCAGCGTCATCCAGAGGTGTCGCCGCTGAAATTCAGCGACATTTGGGCGGATGCTCGTCTGCCAGCCAGTACACAGGCGCCATGGTGCCCACAGGCACCGCGTTGGGGACCCCTGGTCTAGACAGTATTTGGTCCTGCCATGAGGGCAGGGGACTGGACTCAGTGACCTCTCGAGGTCCCTTCCAGCCCTACAATCTGTGAATCTCTGTCCCAGGCTGGCTGTCGTGCAGGTGGTGGCTGTCGTCTGGAATTCCTACCTGTCCTGGAAGGCGAACCAGCTGTGAGGCCATGGGGCCGGCGCCCCTCCCATCCCCCCACCCAGCCCGTTCTCCCCCAGCCTTCCCCCCATGCCACACCCTCCTCTGTGACTGCCATAGTGAATGGCCGTGGGGCCGGCCCCCCCTTCCTGTGCCCCCCACCCAGCCGCAGGGCCCCCCCATGCCACCCCCTCCTCTGTGACTGCCATAGTGAATGGCCATGGGGACAGCCCCCATTCTCTTCCCCCCAACGCCACACCTTCCCCTGTGACTGCCATAGCAAATGGCTGTGGGGCTGGCCCCCCCTTCCTGTGCTCCCCACCCAGCCGCAGGGCCCCCCCATGCCACCTCCTCTGTGACTGCCATAGCGACTGGCTGTGGGGCCGGCCCCCCCTTCCTGTGCCCCCCACCCAGCTGTAGGGCCCCCCCATGCCACCCCCTCTGTGACTGCCATAGAGAATGGCTGTGGGGCTGGCCCCCCCTTCCTGTGCCCCCCACCCAGCCGCAGGACCCCCCCATGCCACACCCCCTCTGTGACTGCCATAGCGAATGGCTGTGGGGCTGGCCCCCCCTTCCTGTGCCCCCCACCCAGCCGCAGGACCCCCCCATGCCACACCCCCTCTGTGACTGCCATAGCGAATGGCTGTGGGGCCGGCCCCCCCTTCCTGTGCCCCCCACCCAGCCGCAGGGCCCCCCCATGCCACCCCCTCTGTGACTGCCATAGCGAATGGCTGTGGGGCCGGCCCCCCCTTCCTGTGCCCCCCACCCAGCCGCAGGGCCCCCCATGCCACCCCCTCTGCAAGGCCCAGCAGTGGCTCTTGGGGGCACTCCAGGGGGCCACATCACACAGCAACTCTCAAACTGGCCCCCTGGGCAGCCTCAGCAAAGGAAGCGTTGGCACGTGGTGCTGGGAGGCCCTGCACCCCATGGCTGTCCCCAGCACAGGGAGATTGATTCCTGCCCCACGGCTGTCCCCAGCACAGGGGGAGATTGATTCCTGCCCCACGGCTGTCCCCAGCACAGGGGGAGATTGATTCCTGCCCCACGGCTGTCCCCAGCACAGGGGGAGATTGATTCCTGCCCCACGGCTGTCCCCAGCACAGGGGGAGATTGATTCCTGCCCCACGGCTGTCCCCAGGGTGGCTGAGCTGCGCCCCATGGCGGTCCCTGGCGCCGGGGTAGACCGAGCCGTGCCCCAGGGATGCCCGTGGTGCTGGGGGCGATGGAGCCACTCCCCTGGCTGGAGAACCCCTGCCCCAACGGGCCCCGAGCCGTCGCCCTGGAGCCCAGGCAAGGAACTGGAGAAATAAACTCAGTGACTGGCCTTGCCGTGGCCCTGCTGCTGGGGTGGGGCTGGGGCTGGGGGCGCCTTGCTCCAGGGGCTGGGACAGGGTCTGCAGGAGCCAAGGGCAGCCGGCAGGAGCTGCTCCCCGGGAACCAGGCTCGGCACCGGCAGGGCCCATGGTCATAACCTGCTGCACAGGCAGGGCCGACGGGACGCAGCTTCCTGCAGCGCCTGCTCCTCACGGGACAGTGGGGCAGCCAGGGCCAGCACACAGAGCACCCGCCTGGCAATGCCACCTGTGCGTGGGCAGCACTGACCCGAGGGGTTTCCAGCCAGCCCCCTCGGCTCTGAGCTCAGACCCTCCCACCTCGCAGGGTCCTAGAGCCCGGGCTCCAGCTCGCACCCAAGCGTCTGTCCCGCAGAGAAGCAGCCCGAGCCCGGACATAGCCTGGGTCACCACACCGGTCTCTTTGGGCTTGGGGATCTCACATTGCAGCCTGGGTCGCTGTGCCAGGCCAGGCCCGAGCCCCACCTCCGCACTGCCATTGCTAGCCGTGCTGGTGCCATTGGTACCAGTCCCTCTGCACTCAGCCTGTCTGCACTGGGGCCAGCCTCAACGTGTGAGAGCTACGCCCCCCCCCCCACAAAGTCTCGGACAGGGGCAGGGGACGTGCAAAGCACATCCCTGCTTGGTGCCTCAGTTTCCCCTGAAGCATGGCTGCTGATGCTAAGCTGGAGCAGCCCTGGGCAGTGCCCGCCTGGGCGGGGGCTGCACTCAGGCCCCTCCGCTCTGGGCAGAGTGAGCGCGTTAACTCACCGGGATCTCCGTGTGTGGGTCAGGCTGCAGAGTCACTTCTGGGGCAGCTGGTGGCATTGGCTGCATCCCGGCAGGAGGTGGGCACGACGGGTGGGGTGGTGCATGTGGGGCCCAGCCACTGCCAGCCCTGCAGCAGGAACGTTCCCTCCCTGCCCTGCCAGCGCCCGGGGGCAACGGACAGCTGTCCCGGATCCCCGGGCCTGGGGCTCTCGCACGTCGGTTTGTCAGCCCCAGCAGGGTCACACACTCACTGGGGTCAGCCCCTTGGCTTCCCCACCTCCCGTGACCAAACCTCAGAGCCTTCGGCGCCCCTGGGTCACGCCTCGAGCTGAGTCCCCCCGAGCTGGACACGAGGGAGACTTGTCTGCCCAGAAGGAGCAATGCACCCCCACATTCTTACCCTGCAGCGACCCCCAGCCAGCGGGTAACTCCAAGAATATCCTTCCCAGGCCAGACACCATTCCCAGCTGGGGTTCAGTCCCCCCCCAACTTTGTCTTGGTTTCTTCCATGTCTCAAGCAGTCATCTTGGGGGAGTCAGTGAAGAAGGAACCAAGATGAACGCCCTCCCCAGCCTTACATGGGATTTGCGTATGTTTCCCACTTTGACCCCCGAGATGGTACCCAGTACCAGGTGACATGAGCACCTGACCCTGCAGTCTCAAAGCAGCAGCCCAGGAAACTTCTCAGGAAGGAGGGAGATTCGCATCTTCAAAGACCCTCTAATGGCCCACCCAGGCTGACTGCATTCTGCCTGGTGGGCGTTCCCCAGGGGAAACCCAGCTGTAACTGTTACATAGTCAATACTCCTAACTTCAGCTACAGAACTGACCCGTGCATACAAATTCCATAAAGCAGAACCTTCCCAGTGAGACCTCACATGAGCCATCTTGCATAAAATACAGCTTAGTTGTGCCATGTTCATCTCATAAGCATATTTCTATGAAGAATATGGGGCGTAATGTCACACCTCCCCCCTTAGATTCCTGCCAGAGGGTTGGTCACGGACTAATGCGAAGGCAGTGTGCGTAATATCCTCTTTAGGCCACAGTTAACTAACTTCATAGGGCTTGTCTACGTTACTGCGCGGGTCGATCTGAGATGTGTGTGTTACCAAGTGACAACGTGACTAGCATAGCTGAAGTCGATGGACTTAGATCTGCTTCCCACAGTGTCTTCACTGCAGTATGTCGACAGCTGACGCTCTCCCATCGACTCCACTTGTGCTTCTCGTTCTGGTGGAGTGCTGGAGTCGACGGGAGAGCGTCAGCGGTCGAGTTATCGCGTCTGTGCTAGATGTGAGAAATCAACCCCTGCTGGATTGATCACTACCTGCCAATCTGGCGGGTAGTGTAGACAAGCCTTTAGTGTTACCAAAAATTGTAGTGTTACCCACAGATGTTTTTACAAAGTTCTTGGTTTCTTTTTCCAAGTTGCCTGAAAGCCTTTGAATTACAGCGTTGTTACCACAATGTAGATATTAATATCTTCTAGAGCATAGGTGTCTTGGCATTTAGCCGCCAATGCCATGAGCCGCTGGGCCTCCATTTCCCCTTCCACCCAGCAATCTAGATTGGTTCTGCTTTCTCTGCTGTGCCAAGCTCCAAGCCTGTTCACAGGCCCTAGCTGAGAAACAGCATTCCGATAGGACTTCCTTGTTACCACTCCTAGCCCGTACAAACGTTTCTTCCAAAATCATGCGTTACACATTTATAAAGGATTTACCATCAGCACCAAATTCTTTGTCTCAGCCCATAGATTGTGAATGAAGAGGCATAAAATTACAGCAAATTCATGACCGGGCGGCGCTTGCAAGTGTGATGCTCATCCCACGCCTTCTGTTCAGACAGTCCAGTTCAGCATTGGCTGCGTTTCCCAACCCTTCCGGTCCCATCGTGTGTGTTCAGATACAGCTTTTCTCTTCCCTTTAGCACAGGTTCTTCATTCAGGCATGTCTTTGGGGTGTAAGGAGCCCTTGCATGTCACTGGCCCTCCCCCGGGGAGTTGCATTTCATCTCCAGGGCTACGTCCATGCGACGAATCCACCCCCTCCCACCCCCCGGGTGTCTTTGACGCCCATTACGCAGCGACCTGTGCTTAGCAGTTGGGAGGAGTTTACCTGCCTTGGAAGCGGCTGCCTCCTCCCCTTTGTCAGGTGGGTCATTAGCATTTTCACTGACACACCAGTTCCCAGAAAGACCCTCATCCTGCCTTAAAGAGACAGAGTTAGTTTTCAGAAATACAATCAGGAACAACATTTTGCAAAAGTGGGACTGGGATTGGGGTACCCTCTGTCACCCTTTTCTCTGTCCCTGGGAGGTCTGCTGTGTGACGACTCCCCTCGGGAAGGTCAGGTACACAGTTCCCTCTTAAAACCTGAGCCACCGGGAGGGTGCCTGGGAGCACGGATGCCGATCCAGCAAATTTCTCCTGGGTAAACCCTTCCATGTAATCAGTGAGGAGACATTCCGGTACTTCCCTGCATCCCTCCCTAACTTCCTTCTCTGGGCCTCCTTCTAAGGCACACACCCCTGTGCTCTCTAGAGTGGGATCCAGCCCCTATTCAGCCATGGGCTCACAGCTAACAGCCAGGTCAGCCCTTTCACTGGTAGGCACTGTACCCGCCTGCCCCTTTGAATTGGGTTTGCCTCCAGCTACAGAGCCGAGGGAACCCTACCCACTGCAACAGTTTCTAAATTCCACCACCCTCCTTTGGGCTTCTCTCCAGGACACGTCTCTCTATGCATTCTAGAGTGAGATCTGCCCTTGCTTAACTGCAACCTGGACAGCCTTCTCACAGATACACAAAACCAAAAGAAACCTGATGAGGTTCAACAAGGACAAGTGCAGAGTCCTGCACTTAGGAAGAAAGAAACCGATGCACTGCTACAGACTAGGGACCTCAACCTCCTCCACTGCAACTTGAGACCATTGCTCCTTGTTCTGTCATCTTCTACCACTGAGAACAGTCTAGATCCATCCTTTTTGGAACCCCCTTTCAGGTAGTTGAAAGCAGCTATCAAATCCCTCCCCATTCTTCTCTTCTGCAGACTAAACAATCCCAGTTCCCTCAGCCTCTCCTCATAAGTCATGTGCTCCAGCCCCCTAATCATTTTCGTTGCCCTCCGCTGGACTCTCTCCAGTTTGTCCACATCCTTTCTGTAGTGTGGGGCCCAAAACTGGACACAGGACTCCAGATGAGGCCTCACCAATGTCCAATAGAGGGGAATGATCACTTCCCTCGATCTGCTGGCAATGCCCCTACTTATACAGCCCAAAATAGGAGGTGGTGGAATCTCCTTCCTTAGAGGTTTTTAAGGTCAGGCTTGACAAAGCCCTGGCTGGGATGATTTAGTTGGGTTTGGTCCTGCTTTGAGCAGGGGGTTGGACTAGATCCCACCTGAGGTCCCTTCCAACCCTGATATTCTATGATTCTATGATCCCATTGTCACGGAGTCCCCGGGCGATGCTCTGGAACTGCTCCCCACAAAGCCAGTCAGGACTTTGGGGAGCCTCCTCTCCCTTGGAGCAGACTATCTTTAGGGCGGGAAGCTCACATGTAGCATTCAGCACGTGCCCCTCCGTGTGCTTCCTACGACGAGTCCACCCAGTCGGGGTCCTGGGGAAGCCAGAGGTTCCTGCACCCCCACCTTGCAGTCAGACGTGACTCTCAGCCAGCCAGTAAAACCGAAGGTTTATTTAGACGACAGGAACACAGTCCCAAAACAGGTCTTGCCGGTACAGACAACAAGACCCCCCTTAGTTAGGTCCATCTGGGGCCCCAGGGAAGCCACAGCCCCGCTGGGAGGCCTGAGCCATTAGTTGCCAGGTGACAGAGGGTCGGCCAGAGCTGAGGCCCCCCCACAGTATTCAGAGGGAACATTAAAACCAGTCCCACTTCGTCACACCCATAAACACTGTCTTACATCATCACTAGACATATTCAGGAAATGCTCCTGAGCAACCAGACCACACATTTCTTCAAAGCTTGAAATACTTTTCCTCTCACCCACTTATCCAGTAAATCTCTCATTTGGTTTACGTAAGCCACATTACTCAATCCAGCCCGTCTCTTAAGGCTTCTAAATTTTACTCTATAAATTTCAGGTGTAATCTGAAACTGTTTTAAAACTATTTCCTTGAATTCACCATAATTGGAAGCATCACCCATTTGCATCTTATTGAATATCTCCAGAGGTCTCCCAGAGAACTCTGCAACCAAAGTGGTCATCGTTTGTCCAACAGGAATCCAGCTTGAGAGGACTGCTCTCACGCCCCTGGGGAGGAGGATAAGGCTCTGGCACAGGGAGGACACTGGCTGCTGGTGACTCCTGGCAGCTCCACCCGTACTCCCAACCCCCCACCATGGTGAGGGAGACCCGTTACGCTGCCCTGGCAATGAGTGATGAGGAATCACCCCCAAAAGTTGGAGGGGAGAAGCCATGTACCCCCAAGGCTGGGAGGATCACAGACTCCACTCCCAGGAAGAACTGTAGGGTAATGGTGGTTGGAGACTCTCTTCTGAGAGGGGCAGAGGCACCCATCTGTCACCCTGACATGGCTTCCCAGGAGATATGCTGCCTGCCAGGGGCCCGTATCCGAGACGTGGCAGAGGGATGGTCAAGGATCATCTGGCCCTCTGACTGCTACCCCCTGCTACTCATCCACGTGGGCACTAATGATACTGCGAGGTCTGACCCTCCACAGATCAGAAGTGACTACAGGGCTCTGGGAGGAGGGTGAAGGAGTTGGGAGCACAGGTGGTGTTCTCTGTCTTCAGTCCTTCCAGTCAAGGGTAGAGCCCCAGGCAGAGACAGCTGCGTCCTGGAGGTGAATGCCTGGCTGCGAGGATGGTGTCACCAGGAGGGCTTCAGCTTCCTTGACCACGGGATGCTGTTCCAGGAAGAAGGACTGATAAGCAGAGCTGGGTCCACCTGTCGAGGAAGGGGAAGCGCATATCTGGCTACAGCCTGGCTAACCTAGTGAGGAGGCCTTTAAACTAGGTTCAATGTGGTCAGGTGACCAAAGCCCACAGATAAGTAAAAACATGGAGACCTGGGAGAAGGGTCAGGATCTGGGGGGAGCATGGGCTGTTAACTCAGGGGGAAATCAAATCAGTATCTTAGATGTCTGTATACTAATGTGTGAAGAATGGGGAATAAGCAGGAAGAACTCAAAATGCTAGTAAATAAACACAACTATGACATAGTTGGCATCACAGAGACCTGGTGGGATAATACGCATGACTGGAATATTGGTATAGAAGGATACAGCTTGCTCAGGAAGGACAGGCAGGGGAAAAGGGAGGAGGTGTTGCCTTATATATTAAAAATGTGTATGCTTGGCCTGAGGTGGAGATGGGAATAGGAGACAGACTTGTTGGAAGTCTCTGGGTAAAGATGAAAGGGGTAAAAAGGGTGATGTCATGGTAGGGGTCTACTACACACCACCTAACCAGGAAGAAGAGGTGGAGGAGGTTTTCTTTTTTAAACTAACAAAATCATCCAAAGCACAGGACTGGGTGGTGATGGGGGACTTCAGCTCCCCAGACATCTGTTGGGAAAACAACTCAGCAGGGCACAGATTATCCAACAAGTTCTTGGAATGTATTGGAGACAATTTTTTATTTTAGAAGGTGGAGAAAGCTACTGGGGGAGAGGCTGTTCTAGATTTGATTTCGACAAATAGGAACTGGTTGGGTGGGAGTGATCATGAAATGGTGGAGTTCATGATTCTAAGGAACGGTAGGCGGGAGAACAACACAATAAAGACAATGGATTTCAAGAAGGCCACTTCAGCAAACTCAGGGAGTTGGTAGGTAAGATCCCAGGGGAAGCAAGTCTAAGGGGAAAAACAATAGAAGACAGTTGGCAGTGTTTCAAAGAGACATTATGAAGGGCACAAGAGCAAACTATCCCCCTGCGTAGGAAAGACAGGAAGTCTGGCAAGAGACCAGCCTGGCTTAACCAGGAGATCTTCAATGATCTAAAACTCAAAAAAGAGTCCTACAAAAAGTGGAAACTAGGTCCAATTACAAAGGATGAATATAAACAAATAACATAGGTATGTAGGAACAAACTTAGAAAGGCCACGGCACAAAACGAGATCAAACTAGCTAGGGACATAAAGGGTAACAAGAAAACAGATTTAAACATTTTATTAAAGTTAATGTTTAAAATGAAATAGACACAAGTTAAGAGGGAAGGTCCTGTACATCTGGGGTCAAGCTTGAGTTATGGGGGATCACAGGTAGCGGTTACAAGGCTGAAGAGATACATACATATCACATAACCAGCATAGACCCAGATTGGGGCGCGAGGGGTTTTAGAGGGTCAGTGGATAAGTGGGCTCAGGTACGCCACCCATGGAATGTATTGAGAGCCCAAGTCAGTATCAGTGTGGCGAATAAGTACATGGGTGGGGTGTGTTCCTTGTTCGTCAGGGACGGAAGTAGGCTATTTCCCTGGTCAGCGGTCTCGATTACTCAACCTGGTACTGATGGTGTCCCGTGATGTGTTCCGTGTAGATGTCCCTGGACCACCTGATGGAGTTGGACACCATGAGCTGCCTCATGAGCCAGGGGTAGCGTCGACCAACTCTGCACGCTCTCAGTACTGGTTCGTTGTGGGGGTCCCCCGAGCCCAGGGCTCCCACGATCAGGGCGTGTATCTGGACCTCGTAGCCCAGGGCTCTCAGAGTGTACTTCAACGCCTTCTGTGCTTGGGCCTCGTGGAAGGCCGGTGACCTGTTTTCAAATGGCACCATGACGTCTACCATGAGAACCTTCTTCTTTTCTGCATCTGTCATGATCTCGGGTCGCAGTCAGTTGTCTGTCCCGGGGATGGCAGAGTCGACGGTGATCTTCCCCAGGGATGGTGGGATGGCTTTCACCAGCCGGTTCTGGATGGCATTGTGGCGGTGCCACCAGGCTCCAGAGTGCTGTTTGCATCTGCACAGGGCATGGGGCAGGGTCTCGTTGGCATAACCGCACTTCCTGCAGCGCTTGTCCCGGTTGCCGTGGTGGATGTCTCCGTTGAGGGGAACCACAGTTGAGTCGGGTGGACAAACCGTCAGTTGGTGAACCTGGTGAAGCTGCCCCCGGGAAGGAAGTGGTTGCTCACGTCCCACTTGCTGGACACCTCGAACACCTTGCCCTGGTCTGGCTTCCGCTTGAGGTTCTCGGCATAGTGGCAGTGGATGGCATCTTTCAGGGTCCTTTCCAGAATTGTTCTGGTGGTCAGGGTGATGATGGTGTGGTCCAGGGTCTTTATGCACAGCACTAGTACTCCCAGTTCCTGGCACTCCACGCACCACTTCCAGTGGCAGCCAATCCTCTTTCCCTGGCATCTCGAGGTGTTGCGGGAACAGAGAAAGGACCTCCCTCTCTCCTGAACTCAGCTTCCAGGGAGCCGCTGAGGTAAGTGGCGACATCCTGCTCAGAGGGGGCCCTGGCGATGCGTTTCCTGACCACATCCCATACGGCTTCCTGCGTGATGCACCTCACCATCAGGTCCGGGCATGTCAGGAGGCGGAAGGCGTGGATCATTATGGCCACGTCGCACAGGTCACCCATCTGAGGTGCGTTGGTGACACCCTGCCTGTGGGAGATGTAGATAATGTCAGTGCTGGCCCTCTGGGGAAGGTGGAGCCATTTCCTCACCAGCTGCCTGATGGTGCTGTCGGGCTTATTCAGGGGCACCTTGGCCACGGCCAATCCCCTGAGAACAAAGGAGATGCAGGGGATCAGGAAGGTGTTCACAAAACAAGATCAAACTAGACAGAGACATAGAGGGTACCAAGAAAACATTCTACAGATACATTAGAAGCAAGAGGAAGACCAAGGACAGAGAAGGCCTGTTAATGGGGGGCGAGGGGAGAACAATAACAGAAAATGTGGAAATGGCAGAGGTGCTTAATGACGTCTTTGTTTCAGTTTTCACCAAGAAGGTTGGTGGCGATTGGACGTCTAACGTAGTGAATGTCACTGAAAATGAGGTAGGATCGGAGTCTAAAATAGGGAAAGAACACATCAAAAATGACTTAGACAAGTTAGGTGTCTTCAAATCACCAGGCCCTGATGAAATGCATCCTAGAATATCCAAGGCGCTGACTGAGGAGATATCTGAGCCATTAGCGATTATCTTCAAAAAGTCCTGGAAGCTGGGACAGATTCCAGAGGACTGGAAAAGGGCAAATCTAGTGCCCATCTATGAAAAGGGAAATAAGGACAACCCGGGTGTGACGTTATTGACATGAACTGTGACCGTATAGATCATTGTTGCAACCACTGTGATATATTTGCAGCAAATATTGTACCAAGGTTGTTGGCTGAGGTGTCTGTGACAAGGTTCTGATTTGCTGGTTATGATCATGCTGTCTGTACGTGTGTACCATTTTTGTATCTGAAGTTATGAATATTGGCTCTGTACTTGTATCTCAATGTGTTTGATTCTAAGGAACACCAGTGAAGCATTTGGTCAGCTCATTGAGCAGGGACTCTTCAGATTAAGTGCCCAATCAAGAAACACATAACTGACAATGGACCTTGGGAGGCTCCAATCCACATCCCAGGAGTCTGCCTGGGGACGTGCAAGGCAGCATGTGAGCAATGGCTGCTCTCCCTGAAAAGAACTGAGTCATGCATGGACATGTGACTTGCCCATGTGACTCCAAACTCCATCTTGCTGCTGTGATTTCCACAGTAAGAACAAAGGGGTCCTTCCACAGGGCAGTGAATATAAAGGCCCTGGAAACCCCTCCATTTAACCCCTTCAATCCTGCTTCTTACCTCTGGAGGAACTTTGCTAGAACTGAAGCTCTGAACAAAGGACTGAATGACCCATCCCAGCTGGGGATGTTCCAGAGACTTGGCAGGAGAGAGATCACTTGTTCATTGCCTGTTAGGTTCACTCCCTCAGGGGCACCTGGCATTGGCCACTGTCGGTAGACAGATACTGGGCTAGATGGACCTTTGGTCTGACCCGGTACGGCCTTTCTTATGTTCTTATGACTTGATTTAAACCTGCAGTTTATTCCATCACTGCTACAAGCCTGAACCAAGAACTTTGCCGTTACTGTATGGAATTGATTCCATTTAACCAATTCTAGCTCTCATCTCTGTCTTTTTCCTTTTATGAATAAACCTTTAGATTTTAGATTCTAAAGGATTGGCAACAGCGTGATTTGTGCGCAAGATCTGATTTGTATATTGACCTGGGTCTGGGGCTTGATTCTTTGGGATCGAGAGAACCTTTTTCTTTTATTGGGGTGTTGGTTTTCATAACCATTCATCCCCATGACAAGTGGCACGGTGGTGATACTGGGAGACTGGAGTGTCTAAGGCAGGAGTTGGCAACCTTTCAGAAGTGCTGTGCCGAGTCTTCATTTATTCGCTCTAATTTAAGGTTTTGCGTGCCAGTCATACATTTTAACATTTTTAGAAGATCTCTTTCTATAAGTCTATAATATATAACTAAACTATTGTTGTATGTAAAATAAATAAGGATTTTAAAATGTTTAAGAAGCTTCCTTTAAAATTAAATTAAAATGCAGAGCCCCCTGGACCGGTGGCCAGGACCCAGGCAGTGCGAGTGCCACTGAAAATCAGCTCGCGTGCCGCCATAGGTTGCCTACCTCTGGTCTAAGGGAATTTCTTTTGTGACTTGTGGTTAGCCAGTGGGGTGAAACCAAAGTCCTCTCTGTCTGGCTGGGTTGGTTTGCCTTAGAGGTGGAAAAACCCCAGCCTTGGGCTGTGACTGCCCTGTGTTAAGCAATTTGTCCTGAATTAATACTCTCAGTGTGTCCCGCCAGAGGCAGCATCGCTACACCGGAGAATTGTGGACCAGTCAGCTTAACTTCTGTACCTGGTAAGATAGTGGAGCAAATAATTAAGAAATCAATGTGCAGATACCTAGAAGATAATGAGGTGATAAATAACAGTCAGCATGGATCTGTCAAGAACAAATCATGTCAAACCAACCTGATAGCCTGATAACAAGCCTTGTGGATGGGGGGAAGCAGTAGACTGGAATATCTTGACTTTAGTAAAGCTTTTGATACTGTCTCGCATAACCTGCTGATAAACAAACTGGGGAAATACAACCTAGATGGAGCTACTATAAGGTGGGTGCAAAACTGGTTGGAAAATCGTTCCCAGAGAGTAGTTATCAGTGGGTCACAGTCAGGCTGGAAGGACATAACGAGTGGGGTCCCACAGGGATCAGTTCTGGGTCCAGTTCTATTCAATGTCTTCATGAATGATTTAGGTAATGACATAGAAGGTACACTTATAAAGTTTGCAGATGATACCAAGCTGGGAGGGGTTGCAAGTGCTTTGGAGGATAGGATTAAAATTCAAAATGGTCTGGACAAACTGGAGAAATGGTCTGAATAGGATGAAATTCAATAAGGACAAATCCAAAGTACTGTATTTAGGAAGGAACAATCAGTTGCACACGTACAAAATGGGAAATGGCTGCCTAGGAAGGATACTGCGGAAAGGGATCTCTTATAGTGGATCACAAGCTAAGTATGAATGAAGAGTGTAACACTGTTGCATAAAAAGAGAACATCAGTCTGGGCTGTATTAGCAGGAGTGCTGTAAGCAAGACACAAGCAGTAATTCTTCCTCTCTACTCCGCTCTGATTAGGCCTCAACTGGAGTATTGTGTCCAGTTCTGGGTGCCACATTTCAGGAAAGATGTGGACAAACTGGAGAAAGTCCAGAGAAGAGCAACAAAAATGGTTAAAGGTCTAGAAATCATGACCTATGAGGGAAGATTGAAAAAACTGGGTTTGTTTATCCTGGAGAAGAGCAGACTGAGAGGGGACATGGTAACAGTTTTTCAAGTACATAGAAGGTTGTTACAAGGAGCAGGGAGAAAAATTGTTCTTAGCCTCTGAGGACAGGACAAGAAGCAATGGGCTTAAATTGCAGCAAGGGCAGTTTAGGTTGGACATTAGGGAAAACGTCCTAGCTGTCAGGGTGGTTAAGCCCTGGAATAAATTGCCGAGGGAGGTTGTGGAATCTCCATCATTGGGGATTTTTCAGAGCAGGTTGGACAAACCCCTCTCAGGGATGGGCTGGACAATACTCAGTCCTGCCATGAGTGCAGCGGACAGGACTAGATCTCTCGAGGTCCCTGCCAGTTCTATGAGTCTATGATAATCTCATGGAGCACACACAGCCTCTCAAAGGTGATGAACTATTCAGCAATGTCCCCAGACTCACTGTATGCAGGACACTTGTGGATTTTTGGAGAGGGGGGGCCCCCTGGTGTGGGGTTCTGGTTCTGCTTCTCTATCAAGGTGTCACAGAGTGTGGGGAAGTCAGGGCCCTGCACCCCCACTTCCTGCAATTCACCCTGACTCTCAGCCAGACAATAAAACAGAAGGTTTATTAGATGACAGGATCATAGTCTAAAATGGAGCTTGTAGGTACAGGAAACCGGACCCCTCAGTCAGGTCCATCTTGGGGGTGGGGAGCCCAGACCCAGGTTCTGGGCCTCTCCCGATTTCCCCAGCCAGCTCCAAACTGAAACTCCCTCCAACCGTCTCACCCAGCCACACACCCCGGCTCCTCCTCCAGCCTTTGTCCATTTCCCGGGCAGAAGGTGTCACCTGGCCCCAACCCCCTGCTGGGCTCAGGTTACGCAGGGCAGCCACCATCCTTTACATGCTGGCCGCCAAGTATCATCCCTCAGTGAAGTCACCCCCTTATTTCCCATCACCATCTAGTATTAAAGCAGACGGTAAACTAGTAAAGCGCCCATGCAACATTCCC
Organism: Mauremys mutica; assembly: GCF_020497125.1. Taxonomy (NCBI): domain Eukaryota; kingdom Metazoa; phylum Chordata; order Testudines; family Geoemydidae; genus Mauremys; species Mauremys mutica. Next base: position 1,724,011 of record NC_059074.1, read on the forward strand.
AGGTTAATCCTCCCTACTCCCTGCTCCGTCACATCTCTCCCCCCTCCGAGACTGAACTGAGCGGGGTCACTTTGCCCAGTGACCTGGGGAAGTTCAGGGCCCCCTCTCCGGGACAATGCGTCCGCTATCAGGTTGGCACTTTCCTTCACATGGACCATGTCCATGTCATAGTCCTGCAGGAGCAGGCTCCACCTCAGGAGCTTGGCGTTGGCTCCTTTCATCTGGTGCAGCCAGGTCAGGGGAGAGTGGTCGGTGTACACGGTGAAGTGGCGCCCAAAGAGATATGGCTCTAGTTTCTTAAGGGCCCACACCATGGCCAGGCATTCCTTCTCGATGGCCGCGTAGTTCTGCTCCCGGGGTAGCAACTTCTTGCTCAGGTACACGATGGGGGGAGGGTTAGCTCAGTGGTTTGAGCATGGGCCTGCTAAACCCAGGGTTGTGAGTTCAATCCTTGAGGAGGCCACTTAGGGATCTGGGGCAAAAATTGGTCCTGCTAGTGAAGGCAGGGGGCTGGACTCGATGACCTTTCAAGGTCCCTTCCAGTTCTAGGAGATTGGTATATCTCCAATTATTACCTTCATCCTCCTGCATTAACACTGCCCCCAGTCCCGTGTCTGAGGCGTCAGTGAATACCATAAAGGGCTTGTCAAAGTCTGGGTTTGCCAGAACTGGGCCACTAACCAGAGCCTCCTTCAGCACCCAGAGAGCCTGCTGGCACTGCTCGGTCCAGACCACCTTGTCTGGCTTCCCCTTCTTGCACAGCTCAGTGATGGGGGCGGCTATGGCACTAAAGTGGGGCACGAACCTCCGATAGTACCCCGCCATCTCAATAAAGGCCTGGACCTGCTTTTTGGTCTGGGGAGCGGGCCAGTCTCTGATCGCCTCCACCTTGGCCGGTTCCGGCTTTAGGCAGCCGCTCCCCACCCGATGGCCCAGGTAAGATACTTCAGCCATCCCCACCTTGCACTTCTCAGCCTTTACGGTTAACCCCGCCTCCCGGAGTCGGTCCAGCACTTGTCTAACCTGGGACACGTGGTCCTCCCAGGTCCAGCTAAAGACGCAGATGTCGTCAATATACGCCATGGCAAAACTCTTCATCCCCCTCAGTAGCTGATCCACCAGGCGCTGGAAGGTGGACGGCGCTCCCTTGAGGCCAAAGGGCAGGGTCAGAAACTCGTAGAGCCCCAGGGGGGTGATGAAGGCCGATTTCAGCCTGGCATCTGCGTCCAGCGGCACTTGCCAGTAGCCCTTGGTAAGATCCATGGTGGTGAGGTACCGAGCACCTCCCAGCTTGTCCAGGAGCTCGTCAGGCCTGGGCATGGGGTAGGCATCAGATACGGTGATGGCATTGAGCTTTTGATAGTCCACACAGAACCGGATCGACCCGTCCTTCTTGGGGACCAGCACCACTGGCGAGGCCCAGGGGCTGGCGGACGGCTGGATCACCCCCAAGGCTAGCATGTCCCTGACCTCTCTTTCTAGGTCCTGGGCAGTTTTCCCTGTGATGCGGAAGGGGGAGCATTTTATAGGAGGATGCAATCCTGTCTGCACCCAGAGGACAGTCAGATTAGTGAGTTCAGGCTGGTTGGAAAACAGCTGTCGGTACAAACGCAGCACCCCTCTGATCTCAGCCTGCTGGGCCGGGGTCAGCTGATCAGAGAACATAAGAACGTAAGAACATAAGAACGGCCATACCGGGTCAGACCCTGTGCAGCTCGCAGGCCTTCTCAAAGGCAATCAGGAATTCATCTATGTCCTTCCCCCGCACTCACCGCAGCCGGGTGCCCTCTGCTCCTCAGCCTGGCCAGCTCCAGTTCATGCTGCCGCTGTTTCTCCCGATCCTCCAGCTCTTTCAGTTTGATCTCCCTCTCCCATTCCAGCCACTTCAGCTCCAGCGACAGAGAGCTTCATCGTGAGGATCCTCTGCTGGCCCCAGGGTCTGCCGGGCTCCTTCCAGCCCCTCCCCAGCCATAGGTAGGAGGGGCCTTGGAGTGCCCTCAGCAGCAGTCTGACCCCTCCCAGCCGGGACAGACACTGGCACCGGGCTGCTTTTCTCTGGGGCAGGGATCAGCGCCTCCGAACAATCCTCCTCCTCCAGCTGGGCAATCAGCTGTTCTTTGGTGAGCCTCCCACTGCGCAGCCCCCTCCGCTTGCACAGCTCCACCAGGCCGCTCGTAAGGAGATGGTTCTACATCTCCCCGCTGTTCATAGACTCATAGACTTTAAGGTCAGAAGGGACCATTATGATCATCTAGTCTGACCTCCTGCACAATGCAGGCCACAGAATCTCACCCACCCTCTCCTGTAACAAACCCCTGACCTATGTCTGAGTTATTGAAGTCCTCAAATTGTTCCCAAGTTCTTGTGGACTCGCAGGCCTGGGTGCTCTCAGCTCCCCACGGTTTCCAGGAAGAACCCCTAGTGCACCAGCCCTTCTCCAGGTCACCACCTCTCTTCCAGGGTGAAGCCACAGACTTCTGAGCCCCTGAAACCACTCACCACAGTCCCCGGGGGACCCCCATTACTGCAACAGTCCTCACTGGTCACACACTCCCAGGGGTTAAGCGTAGCTCTTTCGCCTCCTGAAACCGCCCCTTTCTGAGCCTTCAGCACGCCTGGTCCTCGTCAATCCCCCTTCGTTTTACTGCTCCCCAGTCACTTACTGCAGGAAGCGCCATCCACAGAGTGCAGTAGATCCCACCGCTCCCACCACTTGTCACAGAGAGAGAGGGAGTCAGGGCCCTGCACCCCCCACTTCCTTCCATTCACCGGGACTCTCAGCCAGCCAGTAACACAGAAGGTTTATTAGACGACAGGATCACAGTCTAAAATGGAGCTTGTAGGTACAGGAAACAGGACCCCTCAGTCAGGTCCATCTTGGGGGTGGGGAGCCCAGACCCAGGTTCTGGGCCTCCCCCCATCTCCCCAGCCAGCTCCAAACTGAAACTCCCTCCAACCATCTCACCCAGCCACACACCCCGGCTCCTCCTCCAGCCTTTGTCCATTTCCTGGGCAGAAGGTGTCACCTGGCTCCAACCCCCTCCTGGGCTCAGGTTACGCAGGGCAGCCGCCATCCTGTACATGCTGGCCGCCAAGTATCATCCCTCAGTGAAGTCACCCCCTTATTTCCCGTCACCATCTAGTATTAAAGCAGATGGTAAACTAGTAAAGCGCCCATGCAACATTCCCAGGTTAATCCTCCCTACTCCCTGCTCCGTCACACAAGGCCAGTTCATGCTTGTGATGCTCTGTACCTTGGGGGAACACCCAGCACCCCATGTTCATCCTTGTAAAATGATTGTGTGGTATCCAATGCAAAGTTTGTCATGTCAGGTGTCTTTGGAAGGCTCATGATGCACTGATCATTGTTGTTATAGTAATGTTATAGGTTATAATTTCATGTATGTAGTTATGAGGCTGAAAATGTATCCCCATGGCTTAAAATAAGCCCAGGCAAAAACTCTCCAAGAGCAGAGAGGCAGTTCGCACCACATCAGGGCGCGGATGGGACAAACCCAGCCCGACCACGCAGGAACAAAGGGTAATGGCCTAGGCAGCAACAAAAGAATCTGTTAGACTCTTGAGAGAGTCGCCCCCCTTCCTTTGGTCAGTTTGGAACTGCGAGGAGGTAATGCTCACCTGACTCTGAAGTTGGGGGTGGGCGGGGGAGGCGGCAAAGCCAAGAGGGAAGAAAGGACATGATAAAAGGGAGAGACATTTGCCAGGCTCTCTCTCTCTCCCACCTACATCTACATACACCACCACCAAGCAACTGAAGTGCTGATCAAAGGGGAGAGCCTGGCTGAAGAGCAACCAGCCAGCCTGTGGTGAGAAGCATCTAAGTTTGTAAGGGCACTGAAAGTGTTAAGATCAGCTTAGAATGTATTTTGACCCAATCTGACTTGTGCTTTGACGTATAATCACTTAAAATCTATCTTTGTAGTTAATACATTTGTTTGTTTATTCTACCTGAAGCAGTGCGTTTGGTTTGAGATGTGTCAGAGACTCCCCTTGGGGTAACAAGCCTGGTACATATCAATTTCATTGTTAAATTGACAAACTCCTATAAGGGGGTAGGGATAGCTCAGTGGTTTGAGCATGGGCCTGCTTAAACCCAGGGTTGTGAGTTCAATCCTTGAGGGGGCCACTTAGGGATCTGGGGCAAAAATCAGTACTTGGTCCTGCTAGTGAAGGCAGGGTGCTGGACTCAATGACCTTTCAAGGTCCTTTCCAGTTCTAGGCGATTGGTATATCTCCAATTATAAAAATATAAAAAAGCTTGCAGCGTCCAGGGGGCATAACTGGACACTGCAAGACGGAGGTTCCTAGGGTTGTCTCTGGGACTGGAGATATTGGCTAGTGTCATTCCGTTGCAAGTAGCTGGGAGCAGCTTACATGCCAGAGGCTGTGCGTGAACAGGCCAGGCGTGGGGGTTCTCCCAGCAGAGCAGGGTAAGGCTGGTTCCCAGAGTCAAGGATGGGGGTGACCCAGCAGATCCCAGGTCCAGATGACAGCAGAGGGGAACACCGCAGCGAGCAGGGTGTAGGCGTGGCTTGCTATTCCAAGTGGAGTGCACACTTTAAGCACTGATAGTTGTGATTTTCAGTGCAGTGGCTAAGAACGGTCAAGAGGAGGTCACCGGTTTGTTATTTGCTGTTTGCTTATTTCGGGAAAGGGAAGTAGGAACGGAAAAGGAGTGAAAGCAGTGAAGTGATTGCAAAGTTGGAGCTTTTTAGGCTGCAGGTTGCGGAAAAGGCGCGGGAGCACCAGAGATTATTGCAACGGAAAGAACTGGAGATAAAAGAAAAAGAGGCAGCCAGGGAGGAGGCTGCACACAGAAGAGTCACGGAAGAAAAAGAGCGGGAAGGACGAGAGAGGGAGAAATCACCAACTGGACCTGCTAGAGAAGCAGAACCAGAACCCCTGACCCCAACGACTCCCATCACTCCAAACAGCCACATGTGGGAACACATGTCCCGCACACAGTGAGGACGATGATATTGCTGAATATCTGACTACCTTGGAAAGGCTGCGTGTAATACATGAAATCAGGGCCAACGAGAGAGGGCGGGGGAAGCCGGTACAAATTACCGGGGCCTGGCAGTCCCCAGGGCCCAGCTTCCCCGGCTTCGTCGGCCCTGTTTAGCCGGTCCACCCTTGCTGGGGGACCCGAAAAAATTTTTTCACCGGGGCCTGAACCCGCTCTTGGCGGCCCTGCATGAAATCCTGGATGATAAGAGAGTTCCTACCCTGATTGTGAAATTAACTGGTAAAGCTCAAAATGTATTCAGTGAAATGCCTATTGAAGATGCTTTAGACTATTGTAAATTTAAAGATACTGTTTTGTGAAGTTTTCAGATTGCCCCTGAAACATATAGTTAAATGTAGGACTCTTAAGGGGGATATTGGGATGAGTAATGGGGAATATGTAAACAAAACGAAAGCGTTGTTGGGGAAATGGGTGAGGGGTAAAGAGGTGGCAAGTTTTGAGGGAATGTTGGATCGTGTTGTTCAAGAGCATTTCCTGGGCAGGTGTGACCAAGTGGGACTGTTCGCACTGGGGGCTGGTTACAGATCCTAAGTATCTAGCAGCAAAAGGCCATGCAGCCAAATGCCTGAAGCTCTGTCTCCTAGCAACGGATGGCCGGGCCCCTCCCTGCAAAGGTGCATCTAGAGGTGTTGGAGACAAAGGGGTCAGGTGACCTCCTGGCCCGGGAGAGAAGCTGAGCAGAGAGGAGGGGCCGGAGGGGGCTGGGCAGACTGGAGCTGGCTGGGAACAGAGGGGAAGCAGGGAGAGAGGGCTCTGATCCCCAATGGGGGTTATGGGGTCCCAAGATGGACCTAACAGGGGGGGATCCTGTTATCTGTGCCTGCAAGACCTGTGTTGGACTGTGTTCCTGTCGTCTAAATAAACCTTCTGCTTCACTGGCTGGCTGAGAGTCCTGGTGACTCGGCAGGGAGGCCGGGGGTGCAGGGCCTGGCTCCCCCACAATCCGTGACAGCATGTGTAAGGCTGATGGACGCAGGGTCTGTGGGACAAAGCTGTAAAGTCTGTGGCTAAGGCGGCTTTTTTAGCTGATGCCTTTGAACAGACTCAGGCGTCTATTGAGGGCAGGCCACAGAGGGGTTTAGAACTGGTGGGAAGGGAGGATCCCATATTGCCCCTGGGAAGAGAGAAGGCGGCTGGGAGCCTAAACATTCTCTTACCCCCAAACATTCCTCACCCCAAATCTCCTGTAGGAGCAGAAGAGCCCAAGGAGCTATCAGTGTAATCCCACGGATCGTCTGAGGCATAAACGCCCTGTGCTAGGAGGAAGCCGGCAACCGATAGCTCATGTTAGTGCTGCCGTCCTCACCACAGAACCCCCCCCCAGGCAATCGAAACCTGTCGCATTGGTTCTGTGAGATTAGCCTCTGCAGAACCAGCCATGGAGCATGTTAAGGCTGCCCAAGCTGATGGCAGGGAAGGCTTGGGGCAGAGGGATACAGGGGCCCAGATCTCTCTGGTTACGCAGAGGGTGGTCCCAAGGCCAGTATGCTGCCTGGCCAAAGGGCAGAGATTGTGGGGGTGGGTGAAAGCAGATTCCTCGTACCACTAGCTAAGATCCATGTGGTTTGGGAAGGTTTGGAAAATATTTTAACTGGGGGGGTAATGGAAACAGAGAAGGGACAGGGAATCTCAGAAACCACTGAGGTGGGTGAGGATTCCCATGACTCTGTAGCACAGGTGTGACATTACTGACATAACCTGTGACCATATAAATCATTGTTGCAACCACTGTTATATATTTGCAGCAAGTAGTGTACAAAGGTTGTCATGTAAGGTGTCTATGGAAAGGTTCTGATTTGCTGGTGATGATTATGCTGTCTGTATGGGTGTATCAGCTTTGTAGCTGAAGTTATGAATATTGGGCTCTGTACTGGTATCTCCATGTGTTTTGATTCTAAGAAGCCTCAGTGAAGCATTTGGGCAGCTTCTTGAGAAGGGGCAATTCTCAGGAAGTGCCCAATCAAGAAACACTTAACGGACAATGGATCTTGGGAGGCTCCAATCCACATCTGAGAAGTCTTCTTGGGACGTTCAAGGCCGCATGTGAGCAATGGCTGCTCTCCCTGAAAAGAACTGAGTAATGCATGGACATGTGACTTGCCCATGTGACTCCAAACTCCATCTTGCTGCTGTGATTTTCCACAGTAAGAACAAAGAGGTGTCTTACCACCTGGAAGAGACTAAAAGGCTGCTGCATCTCCTCCATCTGATCTTCAATCCTGCTTCTTGCCTCTGGAGGGACTTTGCTACAAACTGAAGCTCTGAACAAAGGACTGAATGACCCATCCCAGCTGGGGATGTTCCAGAGACTTGATTTGAACCTGCAGTTTACTCCATCACTGCTACAAGCCTGAACCAAGAACTTTGCCATCACTGTATGTAATTGATTCCATTTAACCAGTTCTAGCTCTCATCTAGATCTTTTTTCTTTTATGAATAAACCTTTAGATTTTAGATTCTAAAGGATTGGCAACAGCGTGATTTGTGGGTAAGATCTGATTTGTATATTGACCTGGGTCTGGGGCTTGGTCCTTTGGGATTGAGAGAACCGTTTTCTTTTACTGGGGTGTTGGTTTTCATAACCATTCATCTCCAGGACGAGTGCACTGGTGGTGATACTGGGAGACTGGAGTGTCTAGGGGAATTGCTTGTGTGACTTGTGGTTGGCCAGTGGGGTGAGACCAAAGTCCTCTCTGTCTGGCTGGTTTGGTTTGCCTTGGTGTGCAAAGGACCCCAGCCTGGGGCTGTGACTGCCCTGCTCGGAGCAATTTGTCCTGCATTGTCACTCTCAGAAGTATCCCGCCAGAGGCAGCATTGTAACGACAGGGAAGCAGGGTGCTTCCAAGTATGGGACTGAAGTAAGGGACTGAAGCGCTGATCAAAGGGGAGAGCCTGGCTAAAGGGCAACCAGCCAGCCTGTGTGAGAAGCATCTAAGTTTGTAAAGGAATTGAAAGTGCTAAGATCAGCTTAGAATGTGTTTTGACACAAATCTGACTTCTTGTGCTTTGACATATAATCACTTAAAATCTGTCTTTGTAGTTAATAAATTTGAAGAAGTGTGTTTGGTTTGAGATGTGTCAGAGACTCCCCTTGGTATAAGAAGTTTGGTGCCTATCAATTTCTTTGTTAAATTGATGAACTCATATAAGTTTGCAGCGTCCAGGGGGCATAACTGGACACTGCAAGACGGAGGTTCCTAGGGTTGTGCCTGGGACTGGAGCTACTGGCTAGTGTCATTTGGTTGCAAGTAGCTGGGAGCAGCTTACATAGAATCATAGAATATCAGGGTTGGATGGGACCTCAGGAGGTATCTAGTCCAACCCCCTGCTGGCTACTAATTGTGACAAAGTGGGACTGGTCTTACTGGGGGCTGGGTACAGTTCCTAAGTATCTAGCAGCAAAAGTCCATGCAGCAAATGCCTGAAGCTCTGTCTCCTAGCAACGGATGGCCCGGCCCCTCCCTGCAAAGGTGCAGCTAAAGGTGTTGGAGACAAAGGGGTCAGGTGACCTCCTGGCCCGGGAAAGAGGCAGAGGGGAGAGGAGGGGCCGGAGGGGGGTGGGCAGACGGGAGTTGGCTGGAGAAGAGAGGGGAGGCAGGGAGACCGGGCTCTGATCACCGAGGGGGGCTGGGAGGCCCCCAAGATGGACCTAACAGGGGGGGATCCTGTTATCTGTGCCTGCAAGACCTGTGTTGGACTGTGTTCCTGTCGTCTAAATAAACCTTCTGCTTCACTGGCTGGCTGAGAGTCCTGGTGAATCGGCAGGGAGCCCGGGGGTGCAGGGCCTGACTCCCCCACACTCCGTGACACTAATACAGCCCAAAATGCCGTTACCCTTCTTGGCAACAAGGACACACTGTTGACTCATATCCAGCTTTTCGTCCACCGTAACCCCTAGGTCCTTTTCTGCAGAACTGCTGCCCAGCCATTCGGTCCCTAGTCTGTAGCAGTGCCTGGGATTCTTCCATCCTAAATGCGGGACTCTGCACTTGTCCTTGTTGAACCTCATCATATTTCTTTTGGCCCAGTCCTCTCATTTGTCTAGGTTCCTCTGGACCCTATCCCTACCCTCTAGTGTATCTACCTCTCCCCCCAGCTTAGTGTCATTTGCGAACTTGCTAAGGGTGCAGTCCACACCATCCTCCAGATCGTTAATGAAGATATTGAACAAAACCGGCCCCAGCACCGACCCTTGGGGCACTCCACTTGATACCGGCTGCCAACTAGACATGGAGCCATTGATCACTACCCGTTGAGCCCGACGATCTAGCCAGTTTTCTATCCACCTTATAGTCTGCGCAGTAAGTGGCTTGGCAGTGTGTAACCTTGGGAGTTACAGCGCAGAAAGCTGCTTTACTGCGCAGAAACTTGCCAGTGTAGACAAGGCCGGAATGACTGTTCCCCTGACAGCGAGCTGGGAGGGGGAGAGGCTTTGGGTGTGTTTATGTAAATATATCAGAGGGGTAGCCGTGTTAGTCTGGTTCTGTAGAAGCAGCAAAGAATCCTGTGGCACCTTATAGACTAACAGATGTTTTTGCAGCATGAGCTTTCGTGGGTGAATACCCACTTCTTCGGATGCAAGTGGTGGAAATTTCCAGGGGCAGGTATATATAAGCAAGCAAGAAGCAAGCTAGAGATAACGAGGTTAGATCAATCAGGGAGGATGAGGCCCTGTTCTAGCAGTTGAGGTGTGAAAACCAAGGGAGGAGAAACTGGTTCTGTAATTGGCAAGCCATTCACAGTCTTTGTTTAGTCCTGAGCTGATGGTGTCAAATTTGCAGATGAACTGGAGCTCAGCAGTTTCTCTTTGAAGTCTGGTTCTAAAGTTTTTTTGCTGCAGGATGGCCACCTTAAGATCTGCTATGGTGTGGCCAGGGAGGTTGAAGTGTTCTCCTACAGGTTTTTGTATATTGCCATTCCTAATATCTGATTTGTGTCCATTTATCCTTTTCCTTAGAGACTGTCCAGTTTGGCCGATGTACATAGCAGAGGGGCATTGCTGGCATATGATGGCATATATTACAATGGTGGATGTGCAGGTGAATGAACCGGTGATGGTGTGGCTGATCTGGTTAGGTCCTGTGATGGTGTTGCTGGTGTAGATATGTGGGCAGAGTTGGTATCGAGGTTTGTTGCATGGATTGGTTCCTGAGCTAGGGTTACTATGGTGCAGTGTGCAGTTGCTGGTGAGAATATGCTTCAGGTTGGCAGGTTGTCTGTGGGTGAGGACTGGCCTGCCACCCAAGGCCTGTGAAAGTGTGGGATCATTGTCCAGGATGGGCTGTCTCTAAGGAAAAGGATAAATGGACACAAATCAGACATTAGGAATGGCAATATACAAAAACCTGTAGGAGACACTTCAACCTCCCTGGCCACACCATAGCAGACCTTAAGGTGGCCATCCTGCAGCAAAAAAACTTTAGAACCAGACTTCAAAGAGAAACTGCTGAGCTCCAGTTCATCTGCAAATTTGACACCATCAGCTCAGGACTAAACAAAGACTGTGAATGGCTTGCCAATTACAGAACCAGTTTCTCCTCCCTTGGTTTTCACACCTCTACTGCTAGAACAGGGCCTCATCCACCCTGATTGATCTAACCTCGTTATCTCTAGCTTGCTTCTTGCTTGCTTATATTTACCTGCCCCTGGAAATTTCCACTACTTGCATCCGAAGAAGTGGGTATTCACCCACGAAAGCTCATGCTGCAAAAACATCTGTTAGTCTATAAGGTGCCACAGGATTCTTTGCTGCTTCTATGTAAATATAGTTTGCTCCTGCTCTGCTTTATATTCAGCAGATAGAGCGGTGTCAAAGTAATCAATTTTGGCTGGTGTTGGGTACGAATCACTTTAGTACTGAATGCAGGGGCAGTGAAATGCTGTTACCAAAATGTTGTAATTACTGTAGGAATGCAAAGAAGCAGGACTGTGCTTAGCCTGTCCCAAATGAGGGGGGTGACCTTCAGCTGAAAGCACCTTGTTAAGCCAGGGGCTCGAATGCCAGAGGCCTGTGAAAGGAAGAGTGGGTGGGAACAGATCTTCCAGCCAGGAGATGTGTGGCCTCTGCCTAGGAATCCCTAGACTGTTCCTCCCCCACTGTTCGACGACCACGCTACGTAAGGGCTGGTCTAGACTGAAAAGTGCTGCCCTGGCGCCAGCGCTCTAAACGCACCATCTGCCCAGGGGCGCAGCTCCCAGCGCTGGTGCCCTGTCTACACGGGTGCTTTACAGCCCTGAGAGTTGTGCTCGGGGGGTGTTTTTTCACACCCCTGAGCCATGCTGTAAATTGCCAGTGTAGACGAGGCCTCGGTTTCATTGGGAGCCTCTTTTGTTATTTTAAATGCTCCATCACTGAGAGCGGGAATCACTTGGGATGGGGCAGTGTCTGCCCAGCCAGCGGAGAGCTGAAAATCAGTAGGAGACGGCTGAGCAGAGGGTGCAGCAGAGAGGCAGGTGGCTGGCAGAGAAGTGGCGGGTGAGCGGCCAGATAGCTCTCAGGGGAGCATTCCCTCAGACCCCTGCTTAACGGGAAGTAGAAATGCAGGTGCTCAGGCATCACCACCAGACACTGGACTCTGATGAGTGGTTACTGAAAACCAATTTCATCACATATGTGGCCTCTAACCCCAGGAGAGCAGCCCCTTAGCCAGGTCAGGAGCCAGCTCAGATCTGCCCCAGTAACCGCACTGCTGCCATGCGGCGGCGTATTATCGCCTAGGCCAACAAGGCCTAGGTCTAGGGCAGCAAATTTCCTCGTGACCCCTCTCCAACTCCGAGCGTGCCACAACTCCCCTTGCCCCCTGCCCCCAGGCTTGCCGCGGGGGAGCGGAGGTGAGCTGGCGGGGGGGGAGGGATTTTTTGAGGGCCTAGGGGCGCCAAATTTGTTAATCCGCCACTGCTGCCACACCCGTAGGCACTAGAAGCCACAGGGTTAATGGCAAACGCAAGAAGAGCGCGACTAAGACTTAGCAGCTCACACGCAGCCCACCATTGCGACGCCCTCGTTTCCGGGCAGTGGCAGTGACGGAGTAGCCTGCTGGCTTGCAGCGTCCCGCTGGCATCTCCCAAAAGTCTGGGAGGGCCTCGGGCCATAGTTCAAAATGCTCCGCTCAGCTGGAAAGCCACAGGCCAGAGAAGCAGGGCCGGCAACGGAGGCCCAAACGGAGATTTCTCAGGGCCTTTTATATCCTCTGCCATGTGCCTGGAAATTCACTGTCTCACACAAGCCCACAGCCCAGGGGCATGGAAAGTTACTGGCCCAAGCTGGAGTCCAGGGTCGCATGGGCACATGCACATCCCCAGCAGCTGCCTGGCCTTGCAGGAAATCCATGGGGCTCGTCCCGGCAGCCGGCCCGTGTGTGATGCCAGGGCATTGCCAACACTCATTACTTCAGCCAGTCGCACCTTCCCCCGGGCCGGCGGCCAGGACAGGCTTGTACCAGATTTGCTGCAATTGTCGAACCCTGGCAGCAGGCACTCACCCAGCATCGCAGCCCGTCTGCCACGGAGCCGGGCTGCCAGGCGCCTGCGGGGGGCGCTGGCCGCGGAGCGGCTCCTTGAGCTGAGGGCTTGGCGGGGCCGGTGCCTGCAGGTGGGTGACTTGGGGGAGAGGCCGTGGGGGGAGGGGGTGCAGACGGGCGGGAGGTCTGGGCGTAAGGGGCGTGTGAGGTGGGAGCGGGTGGCTCCTATGGGGCATGCAGGAGGGGCTCGCAGCCAGGAAGTGGGGAGGCTGTTTGTGGACCCCCCCCCTCCCCACGCCCTGTGCCCCACACGCATGGCCTGCTGGGACGAGGCTGCAGCCAGCGAGGGCCCATGATTAACCCCTTCCTAACGGAGCTGTTCTGTTTGAGAACGCCGGGCCCCTTGTTCTGTGCTCGTGACAGATTCTCACGCGGGTAAATCATCGGCCCCCTTCCCTCTCTCACTCGCCATGGCTGATGGGCCGAGCTGAGGGCAGGGGGCTCATCACACAGACCCCTCCCCTGATCCACACCCCTCCCCTGACCCCCGGCCCATCACACGGACCCCTCCCCTGATCCCCACCCCTCCCCTGACCCCTGGCCCATCACACGGACCCCTCCCCTGACCCACACCCCTTCCCGCCCCATCACACAGACCCCTCCCCCATTGCACAGACCCCCTCCCCTCCCCATCACACGGACCCCTCCCCTGGTGATCCCACACCCCACACCGCTCCCCGCCCCATCACACGGACCCCTCCCCTGATCCCCACCCCTCCCCTGACCCCTGGCCCATCACACGGACCCCTCCCCTGACCCACACCCCTTCCCGCCCCATCACACAGACCCCTCCCCCATTGCACAGACCCCCTCCCCTCCCCATCACACGGACCCCTCCCCTGGTGATCCCACACCCCACACCGCTCCCCGCCCCATCACACAGACCCCTCCCCCATTGCACAGACCCCTCCCCCATTGCACAGACCCCCTCCCCTCCCCATCACACGGACCCCTCCCCTGATCCCCACCCCTCCCCTGGTGTTCCCACACCCCTCCCCGCCCCATCACACAGACCCCTCCCCCCTCGCCCACACCCCCTCCCCTCCCCCACCCACCGACCCCTCCCATGACCTCCACCCCTCCCCTGGTGATCCCACACCCCACACCGCTCCCCGCCCCATCAAACTGACCCCTCCCCCATTGCACAGACCCCTCCCCCATTGCACAGACCCCCTCCCCTCCCCATCACACGGACCCCTCCCCTGACCCACACCCCTTCCCGCCCCATCACACAGACCCCTCCCCCATTGCACAGACCCCCTCCCCTCCCCATCACACGGACCCCTCCCCTGACCTCCACCCCTCCCCTGGTGATCCCACACCCCACACCGCTCCCCGCCCCATCACACAGACCCCTCCCCCATTGCACAGACCCCTCCCCCATTGCACAGACCCCCTCCCCTCCCCATCACACGGACCCCTCCCCTGATTCCCACCCCTCCCCTGGTGATCCCACACCCAACCCCGCCCCATCACACAGACCCCTCCCCCATTGCACAGACCCCATCACCTCCCCATCACATGGACCCCCTCCCCGGCCCCCAGCCCCATCACACAGTCCCCTCCCCTGACCCACACCCCTTCCCGCCCCATCACACAGACCCCCTCCCCCATTGCACAGACCCCCTCCCCGCCCCATCACACCGACCCCCCCCCTGACCCCCACCCCGTCCCACCCCATCACACAGACCCCTCCCCCTCACACAGACCCCTCCCCATCACACAGACCCCTCCCCCATTGCACAGACCCCCTCCCCTCCCCATCACAGGGACCCCCTCCCCTGACCCCCTCCCCATCACACAGACCCCTCCCCTGATCCCCACCCCTCCCCACCCCATCACATGGACCCCTCCCCTGACCGCTCCCCCATCACACGGACCCCTCTCCCATTGCACAGACCCCTCCCCTGACCCCTCCCCCATCACATGGACCCCTCCCCTGATCCCCACCCCTCCCCGCTGCATCACACAGACCCCTCCCCTGACCTCCCCCCCTGCCCCATTGCACTGACCCCTCCTCCCCATCCAACAGACCCCTCCCCTGATCCCCACTCCTCCCCTGACCCCCGCCCCATCACACGGACCCCTCCCCTGACCCCCACCCCTCCCCACCCCATCACACAGACCCCCATCCCCCCTCCCTATCACACAGACCCCTCCCCTGACCCCCGCCCCATCACACAGACCCCTCCCCTGACCCCCACTCCTCCCCACCCCATCACACGGACCCCCATCCTCCCTCCCTATCTCACAGACCCATCCCCTGACCCCCGCCCCATCACACAGACCCCTCCCCACCCCACCCTGAACAACACAGACCATGAAACTTCCCCAAAATAATTCCCAGAGCTGATGTTTTAGGAAAACATCCAGTCTTGATGGAAAAACAGCCAGTGCTGGAGAACCGCCCCCACCCCCGGCCCCTGTTCTGATGGTTAATCACTCTCACAGCTACATTTACACTGTATTTACAGTCTGAGATTGTCTGGCTTCAACTTCCAGCCCTGGGCTGTGTCAGACCTTCCTCTGCTCGATTGAAGAGCCCATTAGCAAATATTTGTTCCCCATGTAGAGCCTGATAGACCATGGCTCTTCTCTGACCCTCACCAACTGATCAGCATCCTCCCAGAATTGTGGCACCAGACCGGGACACAGGATCCCAGCAGCAGTCACATCAGCACCAAATCCAGAGGGAAAAATAACCTCTCAGCTCTGACGCAAGATTCCCCTGTTTGTCCAGCCCAGGATCACGTTAGCTGTTTTACTGGAGTCATAGACGATTAGGGTTGGATGAGATCTCAGGAGGTATCCAGTCCAACCCCCCTGCTTAAAGCAGGACCAACCCCAACTAAATCATCCCAGCCAGGGCTTTGTCAAGCCTGACCTTAAAAACCTCTAAGGAAGGAGATTCCACCACCTCCCTAGGGAACCCATTCCAGTGCTTCACCATCCTCCTAGTGAAAAAGTTTTTCCTAATGTCCAACCTAAACCTCCCCCACTGCAACCTGAGACCATTACTCCTTGTTCTGTCATCTGCCACCACTGAGAACAGCCGAGCTCCATCCTCTTTGGAACCCCCTTGCAGGTAGTTGAAGGCTGCTATCAAATCCCCCCTCACTCTTCTCTTCTGCAGACTAAACAATCCCAGTTCCCTCAGCCTCTCCTCATAAGTCATGTGCTCCAGCCCCCTCATCATTTTTGTTGCCCTCCGCTGGACTCTCTCCAATTTATCCACATCCTTCTTGTAGTGTGGGACCCAAAACTGGACACAGCACTCCAGATGAGGCCTCACCAACGTCAAATAGAGGGGAATGATCACATCCCTCGATCTGCTGGCAATGCCCCATCTTATACAACCCAAAATGCCGTTAGCCTTCTTGGCAACAAGGACACACTGTTGACTCATATCCAGCTTCTCATCCACTGTAACCCCTAGGTCCTTTTCTGCAGAACTGCTGCCTAGTCATTCGGTCCCTAGTCTGTAGCAGTGTGTGACGTTATGTGTCTGATCTAATATCTCATTGAAGGATGACAGGGCCAGAAAGAGTTAATTACCTCCCAGACTGACCTGACCCAGGGCCGAACTTTAAAGACTTGTTAGGAAGATCTGTAAATGACCAGAGCTTTGAAATGCAGCCGGCATTGTTAGAGGTAGAAGGGGAGGTGTTTGCTCAGGGCTTGGGATGTCAGCAAACAAGGCTTGTCTATTGCTATAGCTTTGATTTAAAGCTCAAAAAAGGAATATTAACATTTAGGAAGACACTTGAATGAAATAGTGTTATTGTCTATGTGTCTCTTTGAAGGTTGTGGTGACCTGTATCTGAACTTGTGGCACCTTGGAGACTAACAAATTTATTTCAGCATAAGCTGAAATAAATTTGTTAGTCTTCAAGGTGCCACAAGTACTCTTGTTCTTTTTGCGGATACAGACTAACATGGCGGCTACTCTGAAACCTGTATCTGAACTGTTAATGGATAAATTACCCTGTGCTAATTGCCAGGATGTTTGGGAGAAGGAGAGTTAAGCCCATTGTTTTCTCAGGCCAAAAGGCTGCTGGAAATGTATAAAAACCCTGGGACAGGATCCTGCTTCATCTCAGATCTGCTCTGGGTTTCAAGGGGGGGAAACCTTAAGCCACAAGGATTGAGATCCCCAGTCACTGACTGGAGTCACCCTGAATATGGACACTGGACTGTAACCTCTGGACTATTTCTAAAAGGACTTTTGGTGACTACAAGCTCATCTCTGCTGTGTCTGAACCTCAAGAACTGAATTCAAGTCTGTCTGTATATAGATCTTTTAACCAACACTCTCGCTCTTTTCTTTTTTAATAAATTTTAGCTTAGTTAATAAGAATTGGCTGTAGCGTGTATTTTGGGTAAGATCTAAGTTATAATTGGACCTGGGTGTGTGGCTGATCCTTTGGGGTTGGAAGAACCTTTTCTTCCGCTCTCCTCTGCGCGGGTCAGGCCTTGGCTGGAGTCTTGTGTCCAGTTCTGGGCACCGCATTTCAAGAAAGATGTGGAGAAATTGGAGAGGGTCCAGAGAAGAGCAACAAGAATGAGTAAAGGTCTAGAGAACATGACCTAGGAAGGAGGCTGAAAGAATTGGGTTTGTTTAGCTTGGAAAAGAGAAGCCTGAGAGGGGCCATGATAGCAGTTTTCAGGTATCTAAAAGGGTGTCATAAGGAGGAGGGAGAAACCTTGTTCACCTCAGCCTCTAAGGATAGAATGAGAAGCAATGGGCTTAAACTGCAGCAAGGGAGGTTTGGGTTGGACATTAGGAAAAAGTTCCTAACTGTCAGGGTGGTTAAACACTGGAATAAATTGCCCAGGGAGGTTGTGGAATCTCCATCTCTGGAGATATTTAAGAGTAGGTTAGATAAACGTCTATCCGGGATGGTCTAGACAGTATTTGGTCCTGCCATGAGGGCAGGGGACTGGACTCGATGACCTCTCGAGATCCCTTCCAGTCCTAGAGTCTATGAATCTATGATGAGATCAGATGTTCAGGAATCATCAGCATCTCTGACAGGTGTGTCTGGATGGAGGCCTGAGGCTGGGCACTTCAAGGGAACTGCGGGGTTTGGACTCTGAGTAACCAGTGAGGTGCTACAGAAGCTGTTTTGTGCTGGTTGGTAAATCTAAGTATTGGAATAACCACCAGCTTCTGGGGTTTGTCTGCCCGGTTTTGTTTGCAGTTCACCCTAATTAAGTGACCTCAGCTGGCTCCCACGGGCAGCACCATCACACAGTACATGGGATTCTTCTGTCCGAAGTGCAGAACTCTGCACTTGGCCTTGTCAAACCGCATCAGGTTTCTTTTTGGCCACAGCATTGCTCTGGGAGCTCATGTTTGTCTGTCGTGGGCCCCAAACGTTTCCAGAGTCCCTGCTGCCCAGGACCGAGTCCCCCAACCTGTATGTACAGCCGTATCCTTTGTTCCTAGATGGACACATTTACACCTGTTTGCTTAACATAAGAACGGCCAGACTGGGTCAGACCAAAGGTCCATCCAGCCCAGTATCTGTCTACCGACAGTGGCCAATGCCAGGTGCCCCAGAGGGAATGAACAGAACAGGTCATCATCAAGTGACCCATCCCCTGTCGCCCATTCTCAGCTTCTGGCAAATTGGTTAGGGAGACCCAGACCATTGGGTTGCATCCCTGCCCATCTTGGCTAATATCATCCAGGAACTTATCTAATTTTTGTTGAACCCAGTTATACTTTTGGCCTTCACAACATCCCCTGGCAATGAGTTCCACAGGTTGTGTGTTGTTTGAAGAAATACTTCCTGTTCTTTGTTTTAAACCTGCTGCCTAGTAATTTCATTGGGTGCCCCCCGGTTCTTATGCTATGTGACAGGGTAAATAACACTTCCTCTTTCACTTCTTCACATGATTTGCCTCTATTGTATCCCCCCTCAGGCAGTTCCTTTCCAAGCTGAAAAGTCCCAATTTGTTTTCTCTCTCCTCATACGGCAGCTGTTCCATCCCCCGAATCATTTTTGTTGCCCTTCTCTGAACCGTTTCTAATTCCAACAGATCTTTTTTGAGATGGGGCAATCACATTTGCACACGGTGTTCAAGATCTGGGTGTCCCATGGATTTATACTCAGGCAATATATTTTCTGTCTCATTATCTGTCCCTTTCCTAATGGTTCCCAACATGCTGTTCGCTTTTTTGGCTGCCGCTGCACATTGAGTGGATGTTTTCAGAGAACTCTCCACAGTGACTCCACGATCTTTCCTGAGTGGTAACGGCTAATTTAGCCCCCAGCATTGTATATGTAGCATTGGGATGATGGTTTCCAATGGGCATCACTTTGCATTTATCAACATTGAATTTCATCTGCCATTTTGTTGCCCAGTCACCCAGGTCCCTTTTTAACCAGCGCAGCGTCTTTGTGACTGTTGGATTGTGGATTGTGGGGCCCCTGGTACGGTGTCTTACATGATTTCCAATTCTCATTCACATTTTTCTGATTAAACTCTTCCTCCCAGCTGATCTGGCTCCGAATTGTTTTCAGCTCTGTCAAATTGGCCCTGTTGAAGCCCCAGATGTGCATATTACTGGTCCGGGCTTTATGCTGGTTGCGCATTATAAATGTGATCAAGTCAGGATCACTGTTACCGAAGCTGCCAGGAATTTTTCGCTCTGTGATCAGTTCCCCTCTGTTAGGACCACAGGAGCCAACTTTCCTTGGTGCCGGTGGGTGCTCGTACCCCCCTGCCCCTGGTCCCGCCCCTGGCCCACCCCGACTCCGCCCCCTCCCTACTCCTATTGTACCCCTCCCCAAATCCCTGCCCCGCCTCTTCTCCGAGCGCCGTGTTCCCCCTCCCCCCCAGCGCTTGCCGCGTGAAACAGCTGTTTTGTGGCGCAAGCGCTGGGAGGGAGGGGGAGAAGCAGGACTCAGCGGCGCCCCAGGGGAGGCTGCGGAGGTGGAGCGGAGGCGAGCTGGGGCGAGGAGCTGCCGGTGTCGGAGTCGGCGCCTATGGTTAGGACCAGGTCTAATGTACAATCCCCCCTGTCGGCTGCAACCCTTTGGAAGGTAGGGACTTGCCATCGCCATGCGCAGCCATTCCAAGGACGTTTCGCGCTGGCAGGACGAGCCCTCCAGCAGGTCACTCAGCATGAAGGCGCCAGCGGTCACGGCTTGTTCCCCTGCAGGCTGTAGGTAGGTGCGTACGGCGCGGGTCATCCTGGGGTCTGTAACACACACCAGCTCACGCCCTGTCCTGTGCTTCGGCTGCTAGGACATCGAGCCAGAAACATCTACCACCATTTTCTTCTGAGTTATCCGTGACTTGGAGCCAGGTAATGCCCCTCCCTCTCCCCTGCCTGGGTGGGGTGCACCACTGATTGTGACACGCGCGTTTTCCCACCAGCTCTGTGTCAGAACAAGGAACAGGCTCAGAAATCAGCAGTCCCAACCCCCCTGGCTCCGCGCCGTGCTGCAGCGGCACAGGGAGGAGAGGAGCCCTTCTCGCCATGGCCTTCGGCTCCTGAACGAGTTGTGTTCTCAGCAGCTCCAGCCTGTGCTGAGCGCTCGGCTCTGCTTACCCCTCCTGTGCGATTAGCTGAACCCCGCAGCTCCTCCAGCCAGCCCGTCCCGAGGAGAGCGGCCCCCCTCCAAGGTGCAGGCCAGGCAGCCCGTATCGCCCCCTCGCCCTGGAGAAGGGGCCCCATATTCCACTCCCACAAAGCCCTCCCCCTACATGCCTCACCCAGCCAGCGATTCCCCTCCTGCCTCCTCTGGCTCCTTGCTCGTGGGACAGGAGGGCGCTCGTGGGACAGGATGGCCTGGCCATTCCTCGTCAGCAGGCTGCTGCGTGCTCTGACGTCTCCCCCGTACCCGTGAGCCCGCCCAGCACGGGGTGTCATTGGGATGCACAGGCCCGAGCCCCGGGGGCCCCTGTCTGTGGCCATCAGCCCCTGGCCAGTCTTCGCTCCGGGGAGGGTGCACCCCTTGGGGCCAGGGTCGCCGGGGGGGGAGAAGGGGGGCCATTTGCCCCAGGCCCCCAGGAGAATATCGTATTCTATAGGATTGCAACTCTTGTTTATGGAAGGGGCCCCCAAAATTGCCTTGCCCCAGGCCCCTGAATCCTCTGGGCGGCGCTGCCTGGGGCCTGGGGAGCGATGGTGCATGTGGGTGCATTGCTGGGGGGCGGAACATCCCTGTGGGTGCATTGCTGGGCAGGGCAGGTAGTGTGTGTCAAGGGATGCGCTATGTGGGAGGGGTGGGATGTGCTGGGTGGGGGGGAGCTGTGCCATGTGGGGGTGAGATGCACTGTATTGCTTGGCAGGATGCACCGTGCGGGGGTGGGGTGATCTGTGTGGGGGTGGGATGTGCCATGTGGGGGTGGGACACACTGTGTGGGGGGTGGGATACAGTGTATTTCTTGGCAGGATGCACTGTGTGTGGGTGGGATGTGCCATGTGCGAGTGGGATGTGCCATGTGGGGGTGGGATGGGTTGTACTGTGCTGGGGGAGCGGGATGCATCACGTGGGAGTGGGATGCAACAGATGGGTTGTACTGTGCTGTTGGGGGGGGGGGCTGGATGCACCATGTAGGGGTGGGATGCACTGTGTGAGCTGGCATGGGTTGTACTGTGCTGGGGGGGGGGCGGGATGCACTGTGTAGGGGTGGAAAGCATTGTGTGGGGTGGGATGCACAGTGAGGGGGTGGGATGGGTTGTACTGTGCTGTGGGGGGGGGGAGTGCACCGTGTAGGGGTGGAATGCACTGTAAGGGGGTGGGATGGGTTGTACTGTGCTGGGGGGGGTGGGATGCACTCTATAGGGATGGAATGCACTGTGTGGGGGGTGGGATGCTCTGTGACGTGGTGGAATACACTGTGAGGGGGTGGGATACAGTGTATTTCTTGGCAGGATGCACTGTGTGTGGGTGGGATGCACCTTGTGGGAGTGGGGTGCACCATGGTGGGGTGGGATGGGTTGTACTGTGCTGTGGAGCGGCAGGATACACCCCGTGGGAGTGGGATGCGCTGTGAGGGGGTTGGATGGGTTGTACTGTGCTGTGGGGGGGATGCACCATGTGGGCTGAGATGGGTTGTACTGTGCTGGGGGGGTGGGATGCACTGTGAGGGGGTGGGATGCAGTGTATTGCTTGGCAGGATGTGCCATGTGGGGGTGGGATGCACTGTGTAGGGGTGGGATGCACCATGTGGGCTGGGCTGGGTTGTACTGTGCTGTGGGGGTTCAGGATGCGCTGTGTGGGGTGGGCTGGGTTGTACCATGCTGTGTCGGGGGGGATGCACCGTGTAGGGGTGGGCTGGGTTGTACCATGCTGTGTCGGGGGGGATGCACCGTGTAGGGGTGGGCTGGGTTGTACCGTGCTGTGTCGGGGGGGATGCACCGTGTAGGGGTGGGCTGGGTTGTACCGTGCTGTGTCAGGGGGGGATGCACCGTTATGTATCTCTGGCACGCCCCCGCCCGCCCCCCCCCCACCCCGGCCACTGTCTCTGGCTCCCTGCAGGGCAGAGGACCCCGTGATTCAGGAACAGGCTGGCGAGGGCTCCGGCTTGCTCTGGAGCAGCGGGTGGGGAACAGCCCCTCCAGGTGTTGGCCGGAATCCCAAGGGCTGCAGGTGGTTTGTGCAAACTGGAGGGACGAGCTGCTGCCCCCTCTCTGCCAGCATGTAGGGGAGACCCCCGCAGGCACCTCGCTGCTCCCCGGGAGCCAGGGCCTGGCCGAGCTGGTGCCGGCTCCACAGAGTGCAGGTCACAGGCCCAGGCTGCTCCTTGGCCACTGGCACAGGGCTCTCCAGGGAACGCCGCAGCCTGAGCCAGCGGGTCCCTCCCCGCCTGGGCTTTGACTGCCCCCCAGGATGCTCTCAGCCCCCGAGCCTGCTGAGACAGGAGCAGAAGTGTCCCCCTGGATGCCCAGATCCATAAACGTCCCCCCATGACCTCACACCGGGGTCAGGGGGCCAGGGCCCAGGAGCAATGGGGCTCAGGGCAGACAGCCCGGGGGGGATTTTGCTCCCCAGCAGAGACCCATGGGGTGCTGCCTGCCCTGGGCTCACCCCAGCCAGGGACAGGAGCGCCCAGCCCCACAGGGCCCTGGCTGGCTCTGACCTCGCCCAGCGCCCTGCGGCTGAGGGCGGCAGCACCGTATGCTGCAGGGGAAGGGGTGAGAGCCCCTGGCAGGTAGCCATTGCCTTCAGCCCCGAAGCAGGGTGTTTTCTCTCTGTTACGGCATTAATGGGGCTGGATCCTCCGGGGATCCCTAGAAACGGCTGGTCCCTTGCAGTCACACTCAGTTCTGGCCCTCAGCGACTCCCAGTGGCAGCGAGTTCCACAGGCTACGTACACCTGGGCTGGAGAAGCGTTTCCTCTTCTCACTTTGAGCCTGCCACCGTGTGCGCCACTGACTGTCCCCTTGTCCTTGTGTTCAGTGGCTGGAGAACAGACACTCCCCTCTCCGCCAGCCACTGGGGCCAATGCATGTGTCCTGGCCTCCCTTATCCATCTCCCCACCCGTCCCGCCCTCCCTGCCTGGCAGTTTTCCCAGCTCCTGATCACACTGGTCACTCGTCGCTGGCCCACAGCTCTGTGCTGGCCCAGGGCAGGTGGGGGCCGTGCTGCGGTGGCAAGGGGAGCTGCCTGGCGCTCGGACCCACATCCCGCAGCCACCCTCGCCCGCTTCCCCCCAGCTCTGGGCAGCGCTCACCAAACCCCAGCAGAGCAGAGAGACGGGCACCGACCAGCCCCCGGCAGCGCCCACCCGGGGGCACGGCTGATGGACCCCCAGTGCGGGCAAGACCCGGGAGCCCCTGCGCCCGGTAACCGCGGCAGCCACTTCCCTGCCCCTGGGGTTCGGGGAGCGGAGCGGCCGGCAGCAGAGCTCAGCACCATGGACAGCAACGCGCGCAGGCCCGGGCTTCCAGCCCGGGGGGGGGAGACATAAGGGGCGCAGGCCCGCGCCTCCGGCCCCGGGCTATGGGGGGCAGTGAGTGTAGGGGGCTATGGGGCAGTGGAGGGGGGCTATGGGGGGCAGTGAGTGTGGGGGGCTATGGGGCAGTGGAGGGGGGCTATGGGGGGCAGTGAGTGGGGGGGTCTATGGGGCAGTGGAGGGAGTTTTGGGGGAAACTGAGTGGGCGGGCACTATGGGGACAGAGGAGGGGGCTATGTGGTCAGGGTGTGTGGGGGGGGCTTTGGGGCAGAGAGTTTGGGGGGCTATGGGAGCAGTGAGTGTGGGGGGCTATGGGGCAGTGGAGGGGGGCTATGGGGCAGAGAGTGTGGGGGGCTATGAGGCAGTGGAGGGGGGCTATGGGGCAGAGAGTGTGGGGGGCTATGGGGACAGTGGAGGGAGTTTTGGGGGGCAGTGAGTGGAGGGGGCTATGGGGGCAGTGAGTGTGGGGGGGGCTTTGGGGCAGAGAGTGTGGGGGGCTATGGGAGCACTGCAGGGGGATATGGGGGCAGTGAGTGTGGGGGGACTATGGGGACAGTGGAGGGAGTTTTGGGGGGCAGTGAGTGGAGGCGGCTATGGGGGCAGTGGAAGGGGGCTATAGGGGGCAGTGAGTGTGGGGGGCTATGGGGCATTGGAGGGGGATATGGGGGCAGTGAGTGTGGGGGGCTATGGGGGCAATGTGTTATGGGGGCTGGCTCTAGGGGACGGCTGTGGGTACATGGGGCTGTGGGTGGAGCGGTTATAGCTGGGGGGTTGCTCTGGGGGGCAGTGCGGGGGGGCAATACGCTATGGGGCTGGTTATGGGGCGGCCCAGGAGGGGGCATGGCCATGCAGGAGGAACTGAATGGGGGCCACATACCTATGGGCTGGCTATGGGGGGGGAGGCTTTCTGGCCGCTGCGCCCCACCGGCAGCTAAGAATCTGAAAATAAAGCGCAGGGAGAGGAGAGACGCAGGGCCTGGGACCGGCCCAGAACGAACCGTCCCCGAGCCGCGGCGCTCGGTGCCCCCGGGGCTCAGGCTCGCCAGGTGCCAGCGCTGCGCGGGCCGGTCCGAGGGCGGGGGGCGCGTACCGGGCCGGTCCGGCGCTGGCCCAGGCCGGACCCTGAGTCGCTCCATCTCTAATCAGTTCATGTCCCACTGACGTCAATGGAGCTCCCGGCTCTATATAAACATCCCGCGAGCCTCCGGCTCAGCGCGCTCGGGACGGACCGGACCGGACCCGACTCACCCCGCACGGCACCACTCGGTGAGGCCGCCGGAGGGGCCGCGCGCCCCGCCCGATTCCCCAGGACCGGGCTGGCCGCGGGACCCTGCGCCGGAGAGCGCAGCCTGGGACGGGGGCGGGGGCTCGTTGGGGCAGCCCAGGGCGGGGTGTGGGGAGGGGGCTCGGCGGAGCGGGGGGAGGGGCTCGGGGGGGAGCGCAGCCGGGGCGGGGTGTGGGGAGGGGGCTCGGCGGAGCGGGGGGAGGGGGGGAGCGCAGCCCAGGGCGGGGTGTGGGGAGGGGGCTCGGCGGAGCGGGGGGAGGGGGGGAGCGCAGCCCAGGGCGGGGTGTGGGGAGGGGGCTCGGCGGAGCGGGGGGAGGGGGGGAGCGCAGCCCGGGGCGGGGTGTGGGGAGGGGCCTCAGCGGGGCGCGCAGCCCGGGGCGTGGTGTGGGGAGGGCGCTCGGCGGGGGCTCGGGGGCAGCCCGGGGCAGGGGATGGGGTGGGGCTTGGGGTCTCGGCGAGGCAGCCCGGGGTGTGGGGAGGGGGCACGTAGGTGCGGGGGTAGGGGCACGGGGGGGGGAGCGCAGCCCGGGGCAGGGGGGGGGGAGGGGGCTCGGCGGGGCGGGGGGAGGGGCTCGGCGGGGCGCGCAGCCCGGGGCAGGGTGTGGGGAGGGGGCTCGGCGGGGGCTCGGGGGCAGCCCGGGGCGGGAGTCGTTGGGGCAGCCCGGGGCAGGGGATGGGGTGGGGCTTGGGGGCTCGGCGAGGCAGCCCGGGGTGTGGGGAGGGGGCTCGGCGGGGCGGGGGGAGGGGCTCGGCGGGGCGCGCAGCCGGGGCAGGGTGTGGGGAGGGGGCTCGGCGGGGGCTCGGGGGCAGCCCGGGGCGGGGTCCGGTTCCCGGTCACCTTCGCGGTCTCTCCGCAGGTCCCGGACCGCGCCCGGCATGAGGCGGGCGCTGCTGACCGCGCTGCTGGCGTCGCTGCTGCTCTCCCCGCTGCGCCCCGCCGGGCCCCGCAGCAGCGCCGAGGCCGCGCCCCGCCCGAGCCGGTCCCTGCGGGGCCCCGCGCAGCGCCCCGAGCCGGTCCCGCTGCTGCGCGCCCTGCGGCCCGTGGGCGGCCTGGCGCGGGCCAGGCGCGAGGAGCCGCCGCTCTCCATCGACCTGACCTTCCACCTGCTGCGCCACATGCTGGACGTGGCGCGGGCGCAGAGCCAACGCGCGCAGGCCGAGCAGAACCGGCTCATCTTCGACTCGGTGGGCAAGTGAGGCCACGTGCGCGGGCCGCTGCGCTGCGCCGGGCAGGGCCGGGCCGCCGGGGGGCGCGCAGAGAGCCCGGCCCCGCAGCGCCCCCTGGCCCGGCCCCGCAGCGTTTCGCGCCAGGGCGCAGCTGGAGGCGCGGCTCGGGCGCTGCGATTTTCTAATAAAATGTCTTGGGAAAAGCCCCGGCGTCTGCGCGTCTGTGCTGGGCGGGGGTGCGGGGCTCTCCGGGGCGCAGGGGCGGGGGTGCGGGGCTCTCCGAGAGGCAGGGTCTGTGCGGGGCGGGGGTCCAGGGCTCTCCGGGGGCGGGGGGCGGAGCTCTCTGGGGGGCCGGGTCTGTGCGGGGTGCGGGGGTGCGGGGCTCTCCGGGGCGCAGGGGCGGTGCGGGGGGCGGTGCGGGGATCTCCCGGGGGCAGGGGCGGGGGTGCGGGGCTCTCCGGGGGCGGGGGGCGGAGCTCTCTGGGGGGCAGGGTCTGTGCGGGGTGCGGGGGTGCGGGGCTCTCCCGGGGGCAGGGTCTGTGCGGGGTGCGGGGTGCGGGGCTCTCCCGGGGGCGGGCGGCCTGGGGCTGGAGCCGCAGGGCCGGGGACCGCCGAGGGCTATGGGGGGGATGCGGGGATCCGGGCGGGGCTGGGCTCTGCTGGGGCGGCGCTGCCCGGGACGGGAGCGGGGCCGCGGGGGGCCCCCTGTGTGCACCCCGGACCCGAGGGAGCGGGCGGGAAGCGAGCTGGCCCGGAGCGCCGCAGCGGAGCTGACTGGGGTCCCAAGGACCGGCCGGGCCGGGCCCCCACCGGCCGCAGCGGGTCGTTAGCCTGGAGCCGCCGACACCAGCCCCCGGCCGAGCCCGAGGAGGGGGAAGGGGAGTCTGGCGGGGGGGGGAGCCCAGGGGGCCAGACCCCGAGGGGGAGCGGGCGGAGTTGGGCCAGTAGCTCCGAGGGGCTCCAGCCCCATTGCTCGGACCTCACCCCCGGCCCAGGGTCAGTCCCGGGGGCCCCGCCTGTCTGGGGGAGCCGGGGCCTGAGGGGGACCGACAAAGGGGGGAGGGGCGCTGCCCCCAACACCCAGCCGGGCTGGGGGCGGGGACCGAGACCCGGAACATTGGCCTGGCCCGCGGGGGGCGGGGGGGCGGGAGGTCAGGCGGGAGGCGCCTCCCCCCGTGCGCAGGGCAGAGCGGGCTGCTGAGCCCCGAGTTCGGTCCGCCTCCCCCTTCCGGGTGCGCCTGCAGGCGGGGGGCGGGGGAGATTTCTATGGGCCAGGGGCCTGGGGGAGGGCAGGGGACCCCGACGGGCCAGGGGCCTGGGGGAGGCGTTGGCCGCCCCCTCCCATTGCAAAGTCGCTATTGAGCCTGGTGTTTCGTGCTGCCCGTCTCAAGGTCCCTGGGTGCCCGGGGAGGCGGATCCTGTAGTTGGGGGCTCGGTGGTGCCTGCTCAGAGCCCCGGGGAAGGCAGCGGGGTGCCCATGGGGCTGGGTGCCCATGGGGCTGGCCCCTGCCCCTGCTTCCTTTCTCCCAGGGGGGCAGGCTTTGTTCGGGTGGTTCCCTGGGCTCCAGAGGGGCCCAGCCCCCAGCGTACCAGGAGGGGCAGGGACTGGGGCGCCCGGGTGGGTGGGAGACAGGGCAGGGCCCGGCCCTTTGTGGCGCGGTGCCCAGGGGTGCCCTACGGTGCTGCTGGCAGGGTGCTGGGGCCCAAGACAACCCAGACCCCGGCAACCTGCCGCAGCCGTGCGGGGCAGAGCCGCGTGGGCTGCAGCACCAGCCCCTCTGCGCAATGAACCCCCTGCAGATTCCCTGGGCGCCCGGCAGCTCTGCACGGGCCTGGGGCTGGGGCTGGACGGGTTTGCTTGGCTGCAGGCGCGGAGAGTGGGTCTAGCCCCCTGCATTGGGGGAAGCAGCTTGTAGGGCCCAGGTCTTGCTGGGTGGCACAGGGTTTGCAGCATGGGGGACACGGGGGGGGGGCATGGGAAGGGAGGAGTGGTGGATCTGGGGGGCACAGGGTTTGCAGCACAGAGACAGAGGAGTGGGGGAGGTGGGGGGACAGGGACAGAGAAGCGGGCAGCACGGGGACAGAGGAGCGGGGGAGCTGGGGGGCACGAGGACAGAGGAGCGGGCGGCACTGGGCCGTACGGGGACAGAGGAGCGGGCGGCACTGGGCCGTACGGGGACAGAGGAGCGGGCGGCACTGGGCCGTACAGGGACAGAGGAGCGGGCGGCACTGGGCCGTATGGGGACAGAGGAGCGGGCGGCACTGGGCCGTACGGGACAGAGGAACAGGGCAGCTGGGGGGACACAGGGACAGACGAGCGGGCGGCACTGGGCCGTACGGGACAGAGGAACAGGGGAGGTGGGGGGACACAGGGACAGAAGAGTGGGCGGCACTGGGCCATACAGGGACAGAGGAGCGGGCGGCACTGGGCCGTACGGGGACAGAGGAACAGAGGAGGTGGGGGGGACACAGGAGCGGGGTGGCACGGGGCCGTACAGGAACAGAGGAGCGGGCGGAACTGGGCCGTACGGGGACAGAGGAACAGGGGAGGTGGGGGGACACAGGGACAGAGGAGCAGGCGGCACTGGGCTGTACGGGACAGAGGAACAGGGGAGGTGGGGGGGACACAGGGACAGAGGAGCGGGCGGCACTGGGCCGTACGGGGACAGAGGAACAGAGGAGGTGGGGGGGACACAGGAGCGGGGTGGCACTGGGCCGTACAGGAACAGAGGAGCAGGCGGAACTGGGCCGTATGGGGACAGAGGAGCGGGCGGCACTGGGCCGTACGGGACAGAGGAACAGGGGAGGTGGGGGGACACAGGGACAGAGGAGCAGGCGGCACTGGGCTGTACGGGACAGAGGAACAGGGGAGGTGGGGGGGACACAGGGACAGAGGAGCGGGTGGCACTGGGCTGTACGGGACAGAGGAACCTGGGAGGTGGGGGGGACACAGGGACAGAGGAGCGGGTGGCACTGGGCCGTACGGGACAGAGGAACAGGGGAGGTGGGGGGACACAGGGACAGAGGAGCAGGCGGCACTGGGCTGTACGGGACAGAGGAACAGGGGAGGTGGGGGGGACACAGGGACAGAGGAGCGGGTGGCACTGGGCCATACGGGGACAGAGGGACAGGGGAGGTGGGGGGACACAGGGACAGAGGAGCGGGTGGCACTGGGCCATACGGGGACAGAGGGACAGGGGAGGTGGGGGGGACACAGGAGCGGGGTGGCACTGGGCCATACGGGGACAGAGGAACAGGGGAGGTGGGGGGGGACACAGGAGTGGGCGGCACTGGGCCGTACAGGGACAGAGGAACAGGGGAGGTGGGGGAGACACAGGAGCGGGGTGGCACTGGGCCGTACAGGAACAGAGGCACGGAGGAGCTGTGGGGCACGAGGACAGAGGAGCAGTTCCAGAGCATCGCCCAGGGACCCCATGACAGACCCACGGTTGGACACCTGTGGGGCCGGGCCCATGGGGGTGAGCCCAGGGCTGGGTTCTGGGGGCACTGGCAGGCACTGGGCGTCCCAAGGCTTCTGACCTGAGCCCCTGGCTGGCCTGGGCTCAGGGTTCCTCACAGGCCGCAGCGCCACCCGCTGCCCTTGGAAGTGGCTATAAAACTCTACTGCTCCATGGGGCTGACACTGAGGGCCTGGGGGGGGGGGGGGACGGACCCAGCTGCGCAGCTGCCCTGACGATCCCATGGCGTCCTGCAGCCCCAGAGCCGCTTGCATTGGGTGTGGCAGCTTGTACAGGGGTGAGCGGCTGCAGACTGGAGGGGCCACCAGTCCCCCCACCGAGGGCCAGGCCCTGCCATGGCTGGTGTCTGGGGGCCACAGTTCAGCTGGGCCCCTGGCCCCAAGAAGCAGAGGCCGCTCTGGGGCAGACTCCTGCCTTTCTGGGCACCAGCAGTGAGCTGGGGAAGAGGATATCAGCTTCCGGCAGCCACAGGAGAGGGGAGGCCAGGCCTGGTGTGAGAACTGGGACTGTTCTTACTGGGGGCTGTGATTGCTGAGTGGGGGGTCTTGGCCTGGGAGGACAATCTGCATTGGGGGATGGGAGACTGGCTGGAGGGAGGAGACCTGAGCGTGTAACGTGAGAACCCAGGAAGGGGTAGAGGCCAGGTGAGGCCAGGTGACACCTCTGCCCGGGAAGCTGAACAACGGCTGGGAGAGGAGACGCTGGGGGGAGTGAGAGAGTTTTCAGGAGCTGGCTGGGGAATGGAGGGGAGCCCAGATGGGGCTCTGACCCCCCAAGGGGGCTGTGGTGCTCCTGGGACCCCAAGAGGGACCTAATTGGGGAGGATCCTGTTATCTGTGCCTGCAAAACCTGTCTTGGACTGTGTTCCTGTCGGCTAAATAAACCTTCTGCTTTACTGGCTGGCTGAGAGTCCCCGTGAATCGCAGGAAGCCGGGGGTGCAGGGCCCTGACTCCCCCACACTCCGAGACACCTTGCCCCCCCATGGGGGTATTCAGAGTGGGGGGCTGAGCCCCCCCCCCCCTGCTATTAGTTCTGTGCTGATCCGCCTCGGCAGTGGCGTCAGAGCCCAGCTGGGGCCGTGCACAGAGCTCCGCCCGAGCGCCTGCAGCTGCCCCCCGTGTGTGCTGAGCCGGGGCTGGCTCCTGCGTCACTGGGCCTGCCGGCGGCTCCAGGGCCAGGGTCAGGTTTGTGGAGCCAGCGTGAGCTGCTGCAGGCACAGCGCCGGGGGCAGGCAGGGGCACATCTCCCAGCTCACGGCAGTAATTGCACACAGCCCCACGCTGCTGGGTGCCTGCTTGGCCGAGCCCTGTTTGCCCACTGCCGCCAGAGGAAATTGCATGAGACACAGCACCTGCCCCATCTGCACAGGCCCATGGCAATGGAGGGCTGCGGGGGCTCCGTGCTGCTCCCCCTCCCCGGCCGTGCCCACAACTCCTTCCCATGGGGGAGCCACCACCCCCACAGCCGCATACAACTGGAGGCCCAGCAGGCTAAGGCGGCAAAGCCAGAGCCCTGCACCCCAGGCAGCGTGTGCAAGGTGAGCAGGACACCTGGCTTCTATTCTCCACCACCCCCGCAGGATATTAATACCTCACAGCACTGACCCCAGGCTGGTGCCAGGGAGCAGCTCAGCAGGGGGCGCTCTCCCCTGGCAGGCAGGGCTGGCCCCAGGGCGGCGCTAGGGGGCACTGGGCTGCAGGGAGTGGGGTGGGGCACTCAGTAGGGGGCGCTGTGCTGCAGGGAGTGGGGTGGGGCACTCAGTAGGGGGTGCTGTGCTGCAGGGAGCAGGGTGGGGGGCTCAGTAGCGGGCGCTCTCCCCTGGCAGGCAGGGCTGGCCCCAGGGCGGCACTAGGGGGCGCTGTGCTGTAGGGAGCAGGGTGGGGGGCTCAGCAGGGGGCGCTCTCCCCAGCAGGCAGGGCTGGCCCTTGGGCAGCACTAGGGGGCGCTGTGCTATAGGGAGCAGGGTGGGGGGCTCAGTAGCGGGCGCTCTCCCCTGGCAGGCAGGGCTGGCCCTGGGGCAGCACTAGGGGGTGCTGTGCTGCAGGGTGCAGGGCTCAGCAGGGGGCGCTCTCCCCAGCAGGCAGGGCTGGCCCTTGGACAGCACTAGGGGGCGCTGTGCTGTAGGGAGCAGGGTGGGGGGGCTCAGTAGCGGGCGCTCTCCCCTGGCAGGCAGGGCTGGCCCTGGGGCAGCACTAGGGGGCGCTGTGCTGCAGGGTGCAGGGCTCAGCAGGGGGCGCTCTCCCCAGCAGGCAGGGCTGGCCCCGGGGTGGCACTAGGGGGCGCTGTGCTGCAGGGAGCGGGGGGGGGGGCTCAGCAGGGGGCGCTGTGCTGCAGGGTGCAGGGCTCAGCGGGGGGCGCTCTCCCCGGCAGGCAGGGCTGGCCCCGGGGTGGCACCAGGGGCCCATGATGCAGGGAGCGGGGCAGGGTGCACTGGGGTGCGCTCCTGTTGCAATTAGCGTGGTGCTATCCAGTCTTTCCCTGGTGGAGGCGCCATTGCATGGCGGGGATGTCGGATCGGGGGGGGGTGTGACAGGCCTGGTCATTGAGCTCGGGGGGGCTGTGATGGCTCCCTCCCCCCCACACCCCCGTATGTGACCAGGGCTCTGCGGGACGGGGCCTGATGGCCCTCTGAGCTAGCGCAAGTGGTGACGCAATGGGAAGATCCGGCCCCCACCTGTGTCATCTGAACCCCAGCCCCCTCCACCCCACCCCACCCCACCCGCAGCACCACCCAGCCAGTGACACCAGAGGGTTTTTCACATGCTTTTAACAAAATTACAAACAAAATTCCATTATTCTTGGAATATAGAAAACCTGAGGGAAGGGGGCCAGGAACGCGGCAGGGACTTAGATGGGGGGGTGGGGGTGGGTTCAAGTGGGGGCCGGAAACGCGGGGCCTCGGCCAGTGGGAGAGGGGGCCAGGAACGCGGCAGGGACTTAGCTGGGGGGGGGTTCAAGTGGGGGCCGGGAACGCGGGGTCTCGGCCCGGGGGAGAAGGGGGCCGGGAATGCGGGGTCTCGGCCGGGGAGAGGGGGCCGGGAACGCGGGGTCTCGGCCGGGGGAGAGCGGGCCGGGAACGCGGGGTCTCGGCCGGGGAGAGGGAGCCGGGAACGCGGGGTCTCCGCCGAGGGAAATCGGTCGCTGTTGACACCACGTCCTGGGGGTCTCACTCGTGGGCTCCTCCTGCAGTGCCGGCTCTCAGTGCTGACCTGGCGCGGGGAGAGGGGGATCAGCACCCGCTCCCTGCGCTGGAGCCCCCTGGGCGGGCACTGGCTGAAATCCCAGAGGGTCAGGCCTAGTGCCGGGCTGAGCACATGGCGAGGTGCTGGGGGGCAGGGGCTGGAGGCTCCTGACTCAGGGTCCGGGGCAGGGTCCGGGGCAGGATCCGGGGCAGGGTCCGGGGCAGGGTCTGGGGCAGGGTCCGGGGCAGGTCTGTCCTGACAGTCGGGGCTACAGGACTGTCCCCCGGCTGGTTCCTAAGCATGTGAGCAGCAGGGCCTCCGGCTGCCCTGGGAGACGTGTCCCCGGCTGCCCCCATCTCCCTGCCGGGGAGTTTGCAGTTCCACCCAGTCACCCCCTAGCCCCCCTCCCCCCATGGCCTTAGCCATCTTCTCAGCCCCTGCCCCCATCTACACGCTCCCCTGTGGGTCGGGACCTCCAGCTGGACGTCAGCTGCCCCCGTGTAGGGCCCCCCCGGCCCCCAGGCTGGCCCGGCTGCACCTCGGCCCAGTGGGGGCCTGGCCGGGAACGGCACTTACCATGCGGGGAGCTCGCTGGCTTCTGCCTGGACCCCACTGCTAGGGAGGGAGGGAGAGAGGGCGGGTGAGCTGGAGCAGGAGGCTGCCTGCAGCTGCCCCTCCCCAAATATTCCCCCCACCCCCGCAGCCCGGCGCCCCCACCCAGCCCCGCTGGGGAGCCTGGGCCCGGTGAGCTGATGGAGGAGGGGTCAGTGGCAGGCCAAGAGTGGAGCCAGGCAGCGGGGCAGCGAAGGCGCGTGGGGCCCGGGGCTCAGGACTCTCCAGCCAGACCCACCCTAAGTGCAGGCCACGCCTTCCCCTCCCACCTCCCTGTGGCCCAAGTCGCAGCCTCTGACCCTTGCGGGCCCCAGGCTGTCAGGCTGGGACTAGGGGGCATTTTCTGTACGATTTTATGAGCCCTGCGTGTGCCTCAGTTTCCCCTCGATGCTGCGTCGTTACCGAGTGGGTGGAAAGGGGCTGTGTGCTCCCAGGGCAGGGGGAGACGGGGGTGGGTGTCACCCAGCTGCCCAGGCCCCCTCCCAGCGGAGCTCTGCGGGTGACAGTGGCAGATCCAATCGCCAACGCCCCAGAGGGAGAGGGATGTCCTGCCTCTCCGCAGGGAGCTGAGCACCAGTCCCCAGCTCAGAACAGGCTGGGGGGGGGGGGGTGGCAGCTGGAGGGGGGGGCTCGGACCAGGGATTTGGACCAAGGAGTGAGATGGAGACAGACAGAGCTTGAACCACGGGGGTCACTGCAGCTGGGCTGGGCTGTAACCATCAGTCAGGTCTCTGGGCTCCCCAAGGGCTCCCCGTGCCGTGTGCCAGGCCGCGGATACACCCGCCTGCCTGCCCGCGCTGGCTGGGTGTCCCCGCAGACGCTGGCGGGGGGGTGCTGCTCCCCCAGATTGTACACGTCTCCCCCAGGGTCTGTCCCAGACTCGCTGCCCGGAGCTCCCGGGGGGGGGGGGGCTGCAGCCCCAGGGGGCCAGTCTCAGGAGATGGGGAGGCCGGGTGGCTCACCCTGGGGGAAGAGTGAGACCCCCGGGGGTCAGGGTCACTGCAGGTCCCTCCCAGGGACTGTTAGAATCATAGACTTTAAGGTCAGAAGTCCTATACGTAAATGTTTATGACTTCTCACTCATTTTTTAATCTGTATGTGATCCTCTACTCTGACCTCCTGCACGAGGCAGGCCACAGAATCTCACCCCCCACACCTGTAACAACCCCCTAACCTATGTCTGAGTTACTGAAGTCCTCAAATCATGGTTTAAAGACCTCAAGGGTCAGAGAATCCTCCAGCAAGTGACCCGTGCCCCACACTGCAGAGGAACGTGAAAACCCCCCAGGGCTCCTGCCAATCTGCCCTGGAGGAAAATTCCTTCCTGACCCCAAATATGGCGATTAGTTAAACCCTGAGCATGTGGGCAAGACTCACCAGCCAGCACCCAGGAAAGAATTCTCTGTAGTAACTCAGATCCCACCCCATCTAACATCCCATCACAGGCCACTGGGCATATTTACCACTAGTAGTCAAAGACCAATGAATTGCCTGCTCGCAGCCTGGGGCGTACCTGGCGCTGGGCGGTGGCAGAGGGTCAGACATGCACTAGGAGGCCGGGGGTGAGCTCAGGAAGGAGGCTGATACACTGGAGAGGGGTCAGGGAAGAGCCGTGGGACTGATCGAAGGGGTAGAAACCTGCCTCAGGGACATGCCAGGAGCTCGAACTAGACCAAGGGAAGGTCTAAGGGGTGACGTGCTCCCAGCCTAGAGCAGTGGCTGCTTCCCCACCTGTGTAAATGTCGCGACCCAGGAACTAGTCTGGGGGTGGGGGCCCTGGGGTGGTGGTGAACGGGGGGGGTTGGGTCCTGCCCGGCTCCTGCAGCTCCTGTGCTGGGGGCAGGGGGGTTGGGCTTGGCTCTCTGCTCGGGCCCTTGCACCTCGGGGTGGCAGTGCCGCCCTGGCTCACGGGTGGCAGCGCCAGCCACTCAAACCCGGCCCACCCAGACTGAGTGGGGCAGGGACCCGAGGTGCCGGGACGGGGGGAGCACAAGGTGCCACAGCCCCCCCCGCTGCTGAAAGTGAACAAGCCTGGCCTGACCCCGCCCCCCAAGGCCTGCCCACAGGCTGGAGCCCAGCCCGGCTCAAAGCAGCTGTGGGGAGCCACGGACCCGCTACTGCCCAGGGCATGAGAGCAGCCCCTGGCCTGTGTCCCCACCCCATGGTCCAGCTGCGGCTCTTGGGCCCCC
Organism: Mauremys mutica; assembly: GCF_020497125.1. Lineage (NCBI taxonomy): Eukaryota > Metazoa > Chordata > Testudines > Geoemydidae > Mauremys > Mauremys mutica. Next base: position 1,759,414 of record NC_059074.1, read on the forward strand.
AGGGGCCCGCCCCCCCCAGCCAGGCTGGACGTCGGAGCCGGGCCAGGGTAAGAGCAGGCAGCTGTGATGAGCCGCAGCCCCTCCCTCCACCTGCCCTGGGCGGGGGCCCCGGGAGTCGGGGACACAGGCTAGGGGCTGCTCTTGGGCTCTCCCCCCCGAGCAGGAGGGGCAGGGCCAGGGCCACGGAGGGGGGCCTCGTGGCCCCCCCGCCTTTAGGAAGAATCTGTAGCCCCTGGCAGGGACCACGAGGGAGCCCAGCCAGCCCCGTGGGACAGGAGCTGCCACACGACCCTTCGACACAGTCTGGGGCGGACGGTGGGTCCCGACGCCCGTGCGGAGAAGCCCTGCTCTGCCAGTGCCTCCGCGGAACAAGCCTTGCCCAGGGGCTGTGCGGGCAGGTGGGGGACGGGCGAAGCCGAAGCGGGACAGATCCCCACTGGCAATGGGGGTCGGTGTTTAACGGGGAGGTAATTAGCCATTGGACAATCCCCCAGGCCGGGCAGTTCTCTGGCTCTGACAGCTGCTCAGTGCAGCCAGCTCTGCTCTGGGGCAGGTCTCTGGCCCGGGTCGTACAGGGGGCGAAGCACATGGTCACGGGCCCTGCTAGCTGGGGGCTCTGGGGGGCTCTGTACAGCAGGAGGAGGCTGTTACATCGTGTGGCCCGGGGTGACTCTCCCTCACTCCAGGCACTCACCTTCGGCCCCCTCTAGCGCCTCTGGCTTGTCCTCGTCGGCTCCAGCGTCTCCTCCATCCCCGCCCGCAAACCCGTCCGTGTCGTCCTCACCCAGCGAGTCTGGGAGAGCGAGGGAATCCAGAGTCAGCACCCGCACCGGTGGGGGCTGAGCCTGCCCCACCCTCCCCGCTGAGGGTCCCTGGCCAGGCTGCCCCAGAGAGCCCAGCGGGGCGGAGGATCTGGCCATGCCACCTGCCCCCAGCACACAGCCAGCTGCGCGTGGAGAGGGGCAGAAGCCGGGACCCACTGCCAGGGAGGGGCCGAGCTGGCAGCCACCCCAGGAGGCTGAGATCAATGCTCTGCCACCCCCTCCTGCACCCCCTCTGAAAGCCCATATGCCCTGGTCCCCACACCCCTCGGAGGGGTCCCCCTGCCACAGCTAACACCAGCCGTGCCCCTGCCTTGGTGCATGTCAGACAGACACACAGACGGACGTCTGGGCCGAGGAGCGGCTCTGCCCACCCCGCACAGCACCCAGGGCCGGGGCTCGCACCATGGCCCCAGCAGGACCCGCCGGTGCCACCCCCCCCCACCCTGCGGCACCCCCTGGGTCACCTGTCTGGAACTCGATGGTTCTCAGCATCTCGGCCAGGTTGTCCACATTGACAGAGAAGTGGTCCATCTTCTCGTAGCCGGGCTCTGGGCGGCTACTCATCGACACCTTCGACATGTCCGTGATCCTGCAGGCAGAGCCGGGGGCAGGTCAGCCTCATTCACAGCCAGTGCGGAGCACCGAGCCTGACTCCGTGACACCCCTGCACAGCCCGACCAGCTCCCCCCACACTCTGGGATTGGGGACCCTGGCCGAGCTGTGTGCGAGGAGCCCAGGGCTGGGGCACCACGGGGCTACAGGTCAGGATTTTTGTGCTCACCCCCCCGCCAGAGACACAGGCATCGCCTCATGGGATCCCAGCCAAGGTCCGTCCAGCCCAGTGAGAGTGGGACAACCTGCCTGTGATGAAGTGGGGATATTTTGTAATATTTTATTAACCCTATGTGTGCCTCTGTGTGCTGTGACATTCCTGACATAACCTGTGACCAGACAGATTATTGTTCCAACCACATTTATATATTTGCAACAACTACTGTTCAAAGGTTGTCGTGTGAGGTGTCTATGGAGAGGTTCTGATTTGCTGGTTGTAACTATGCTGTCTGTACGTGTGTATCAGTTTTGTAGTTGAAGTTATGAGTATTGGCTCTGTACTGGTATCTCCATGTGTTTGATTCTAAGAGGTCTCAGTGAAGCATTTGGTCAGCTTCTTGAGAAGGTAAGTGCCCAAACAAGAAACACTTAACTGACAATATAACCGCATCTGCTCCAACCCCTCAGACAGAGCCCAACACCTACAAGATCTTCACCAAGCAGTCTCAGAACTCTGATACCCGCACGAGGAAATAAGGATACAAATCAACAGAGCCAGACGTGTACCCAGAAGTCTCCTGCTGCAAGACCAAGCCCAAGAAAGAAACCAACAGGACTCCACTGGCCATCACATACAGTCCCCAGCTAAAACCCCTCCAACGCATCATCAGTGATCTACAACCCATCCTGGACAATGATCCCTCGTTTTCACAGGCCTTGGGTGGCAGGCCAGTCCTCGCCCACAGACAACCCGCCAACCTTAAACATATTCTCAGCAGTAACTGCACACCGCACCATAGTAACTCTAGCTCAGGAACCAATCCATGCAACAAACCTCGATGCCAACTCTGCCCACATATCTACACCAGCAACACCATCAGAGGACCTAACCAGATCAGCCACAACATCACCGGTTCATTCACCTGCACGTCCACCAATGTAACATACACCATTATGTGCCAGCAATGCCCCTCTGCTATGTACATCGGCCAAACTGGACAGTCTCTACGGAAAAGGATAAATGGACACAAATCAGATATTAGGAATGGCAATATACAAAAACCTGTAGGAGAACACTTCAACCTCCCTGAGCACACAATAGCAGATTTAAAGGTATCCATCCTGCAGCAAAAAAACTTAAAGACCAGACTTCAAAGACTGTGAATGGCTAGCCAACTACACAAGCAGTTTCTCCTCTATTGGTGTTCTCACCTCAACTGCTAGAGGAGGGCCTCATCCTCCCTGACTGAACTAACTTCGTTATCTCTAGCCTGATTCTTGCCTGCATATTTATACCTGCCTCTGGAAATTTCTACTACATGCATCTGATGAAGTGGGTATTCACCCACAAAAGCTCATGCTCCAATACATCTGTTAGTCTATAAGGTGCCACGGCTACCCCCCTCTGATACTTAACTGACAATGGACTTTGGGAGACTCCAATCCACATCTGAGCTTTCCTGGGAACATTCAAACTAACATGTAAACAATGGCGTTGGCCTGTAAAGAACTGAGTCATCATGGACATGTGGCTTGCCCATGTGACTCCAGGCTCCATCTTGCTGCTGTAATTTTCCACTGTAAGAACAAAGAGGTTCTTACACCTGGAAGAGACTATAAAAAGCTGCTGCCTCATCTCCATCTTGTCTTCAATCCTGCTTCTTACCTCTGGAGGGACTTTGCTACAAATGGAAGCTCTACACAAAGGACTGAATGACCCATCCCAGCTGGGGATGTTCCAGAGACTTGATTTGAACCTGCAGTTTACTCCATCACTGCTACAAGCCTGAACCAAGAACTTTCCCATCACTGTATGTAATTGATTCTATTTAACCAATTCTAGCTCTCATCTCTACCTTTTTCCTTTTATGAATAAACCTTTAGATTTTAGATTCTAAAGGATTGGCAACAGCGTGATTTGTGGGTAAGATCTGATGTGTATATTGACCTGGGTCTGGGGCTTGATTCTTTGGGATCATGAGAACCTTTTTTCTTTTATTGGGGTGTTGGTTTTCATAACCATTCATCCCCAGGACGAGTGCACTGGTGGTGATACTGGGAGACTGGAGTGTCTAAGGAAATTGCTTGTGTGACTTGTGGTTAGCCAGTGGGGTGAGACCAAAGTCCTCTTTGTCTGGCTGGTTTGGTTTGCCTTAGAGGTGGAAAAACCCCAGCCTAGGGCTGTAACTGCCCTGCTCTGAGCAATTTGTCCTGAATTGACACTCTCGGTTGGGTCCCACCAAGGGCAGCATCGTTACAGCTGCATCGTTACCCAGTGAGGGGAGGGCTGAGCACCCCCAGGCAGGCTCGGGCACAGATGGGAATGGCGCCCAGGTGTCTGGGACTACGTGGATCATTGGAAAAGGACTGGCTGACTCCGTATCAATGGAGAATCCATGGCAACGCTGGCAAATCTAATTGCTGGGACATGGACACCTGGCCCCACCTCTCAGCAGGAGCCGAGCAGCATCTCCCCAGCTGGGGAACAGGGGCTGGGAGGTGCGAGGGGGGGATAAGAGCTGGGGGCTGGGAGGAGTCGGGGGCAGGGCTCTCACCTGGAGTCTGACCAAGGAGGGTGGACGGAGAGACAGACAGAGCTGTCTGGGGGGGGGTCACTGCAGCTGGGCTGGGCTGTAACCGTCAGTCAGGTCTCTGGGCCGCCCGAGGGGCTGCCTGGGCCGTGTGCCAGGTGACCAATAAACCCGCCTGGTTTCACAGGGCTGGGTGAGTGTCCCTGCAGGCGCTGGGCGAGGGGCACTGATCCCTGAGGAGAGGACACGTCCCCCCAGGCTCTGTCCCAGAGCTCCCGGGGTGGGGCCCCGTCTCAGGAGGTGGGGAGGCCGCGTGGCTCACCCCGGGGGAAGAGTGGGACCCCGGGGCGGGCGGGGGGGGTCAGGGTCACTGCAGGCCCCTCCCAGAGCCTGTTCCCAGGCTGGGGGCTTAGCACTGACCCCGTGGGTCTGTGACTCTGCCCCAAGGGCCCCCCACCCCTACAGAGATGGGCTCCACCCAGAGGTTCCTCTCCTCTGTTGTCTCCCCCCACCCCTCCCCCCAGACTTACTTTTGAAGCAGCTCCTTGGATTGCTGCAGGGAGGGAGAGGCAGAGAGCTTGGTTAGCGTCAGCACCTGCTCCTGGAGCCCAGCCCCCGCCTGAGCCCATCGGCCTGCCGGCTGGCACTGGCATCGCCGCCAGCGCTGGCTAGGGGCTCACCAAGCGGCCTGTGGGATCGGGCTTTACCCCTCAGCCAAGCAGGGCCTGGCTGGGGGCACGGCGGCAACCACAGGCACCTGTGGCCTAGCAGGGCCCTGCCCCGACCGAGCCCTTTGCCCAGGCCCTTGTTCCAGGAGGAGGGTGCCCACGGCTTGGCCAGATCCCAGCATGGTGAAGCCCCTCTCCTGCCCTCCCCTTCCCCCACGGACCTGCAGGTACGCGGCCATCTGGGGCTCCTCCATGGCCTGGATGGCCGACTCCACCAGCTTGGCGGAGAGCTCCAGGTGCTCCCCGTACTGGCGGATGAGGGAGCGCACGTGGCTGACCCGCTCCTCCTGCTCCCGGCTGATGCGCTGCACCAGCTCCTTCTTGCGCTCCTCCAGGGTGCTGTAGAGCGAGTCGAAACGCTGGCTCAGGTGCTGCTTCTGCCGCCGACTGTTCTCCTGCAGAGGGAGCCGCACGCACATCACTGGAGGGGCTCGGGGGCCACCCCTCCTCCAGCCCCACATTCCCAGGTCAATCCACCCCGCTCCCTACTGCGTCACCCTCCCCCACTGCAACTGGAGACCACTGCTCCTTGTTCTGTCATCTGCTACCACTGAGAACAGCCGAGCTCCATCCTCTTTGGAACCCCCTTTCAGGTAGTTGAAAGCAGCTATCAAATCCCCCCTCACTCTTCTCTTCTGCAGGCTAAACAATCCCAGTTCCCTCAGCCTCTCCTCATAAGTCATGTGCTCCAGCCCCCTAATCATTTTTGTTGCCCTCCGCTGGACTCTCTCCAATTTGTCCACATCCTTCTTGTAGTGTGGGGCCCAAAACTGGACACAGTACTCCAGATGAGGCCTCACCAATGTCGAATAGAGGGGAACGATCACATCCCTCGATCTGCTGGAAATGCCCCTACTTATACAGCCCAATATGCCGTTAGCCTTCTTGGCAACAAGGGCACACTGCTGACTCCTATCCAGCTTCTCGTCCACTGTAACCCCTAGGTCCTTTTCTGCAGAACTGCTGCCCAGCCATTTGGTCCCCAGCCTGTAGCAATGAATGGGATTCTTCCGTCCTAAGTGCAGGACTCTGCACTTGTCCTTGTTGAACCTCATCAGGTTTCTTTCGGCCCAATCCTCCAATTTGTCTAGGTCCCTCTGTATCCTGTCCCTACCCTCCAGCGTATCTACCACTCCTCCCAGTTTAGTGTCATCTGCAAACTTGCTGAGGGTGCAGTCCATGCCGTCCTCCAGATCGTTAATGAAGATATTGAATAAAACCGGCCCCAGCACCGACCCTTGGGGCACCCCACTTGATACCGGCTGCCAACTAGACATGGAGCCATTGATCACTACCCGTTGAGCCCGACGATCTAGCCAGTTTTCTATCCACCTTACCGTCCATTCATCCAGCCTAGACTTCTTTAACTTGCTGGCAAGAATACTGTGGGAGACTGTATCAAAAGCTTTGCTAAAGTCAAGATATATCATATCTATTGCTTTCCCCATATCCACAGAGCCAGTTATCTCCTCATAGAAGGCAATTAGGTTAGTCAGGCATGACTTGCCCATGGTGAATCCATGCTGACTGTTCCTGATCGCTTTCCTCTCCTCTAAGTGCTGCAGAATTGATTCCTTGAGGACCTGCTCCATGATTTTTCCAGGGACTGAGATGAGGCAAAATCTACTCACATTGGCCACTTTGGGTTTACCTCAGTCCCACTTCCGGGGCGTCTCCATGTCCCTCTCCCAGCACCCAGGCTTAGGCCCGTCCCCTTCGGGTCTCTCCATCCCCAGACCGACTGTCCCCAAAGTTGTGACGAAGTGGGACTGGTCGCACTGGGGGCTGGGTACAGTTCCTAAGTATCTAGCAGCAAAAGGCCATGCAGCCAAATGCCTGAAGTGCTGTCTCCTAGCAACTGATGGCCCGGCCCCTCCCTGCAAAGGTGCTGGCTTAAAGGTGTTGGAGACAAAGGGGTCAGGTGACCTCCTAGCCTGGAAAAGAAGCTGAGCAGAGAGGAGGGGCCGGCGGGGGCTGGGCAGTTTGGAGTTGGCTGGAGAACAGAGGGGAGGCAGAGAGACCGGGCTCTGATCCCCGAGGGGGCTGGGAGGCCCCCCAAGATGGACCTAACCGGGGAGATCCGGTTATCTGTGCCTGCAAGACCTGTCCTGGACTGTGTTCCTGTCGTCTAAATAAACCTTCTGCTTTACTGGCTGGCTGAGAGTCCTGGTGAATCGCAGGGAGACCGAGGGTGCAGGGCCTGGCTCCCCCACACTCCGTGACAGCTGGTGACCTCTGACCCCAGGCTCCTGAGTCCCTGTCCCCCCTGGGTGCCTGGCTCAGTGAGGGGCTGGGAAAGAAGCTGAGGAGAGCGGAGGGGGTGGGGCAGACTGTTGTTGGCTGGGGAAACAGGGGAGCAGGGAGACCGGGCTCTGATCCCCGAGGGGGGCTGTAAGGCCCCCAAAATGGACCTAACAGGGGGGATCCTGTTATCTGTGCCTGCAAGACCTGTCCTGGACTGTGTTCCTGTCGTCTAAATAAACCTTCTGCTTTACTGGCTGGCTGAGAGTCCTGGTGAATCGCAGGGAGACCGAGGGTGCAGGGCCTGGCTCCCCCACACTCCGTGATCTGCCCACCGGCCTGCGCGGCACAGACCCTTTGGCTTCCTGTCCACTACCCACAGCCTAGGCTCGTAGGGACACATCTCCTGGAGTTGTTCCGACCCAGCCAGGTTACACAAATCCTCCAGTGCAGTGACCCCTCCCCGCACCCCATTTGTGGGGACCTCCTCCCAGCGGGGGGGGGGGGGGAGCTTCCATGTGGGTCACCCCCGGGGTCTTCTGCACACCCCAAAACCTGTTCCCATAAGCCTCAGGTGCCCATTCAGACGTGAGCAGCGGAGCCTGGTTGAACTGTTCCTAGTCCCCGGTATTGGCTCCGCCCATCTGGCTGGGCGCCCCTATGGCTCTGGGACCGAGCAAGGGGGTGAGACGTGGAGCCGGCCCGCGGGGTCAGCCTGGTTCGGTCACAGGCCTCCTCAAAGGCTGGAGGTGGGAACCGATATCCCCCCCCCTCATCCAACCAGGCAACAAGTTGGGATCCAGGCTCCCCTAGAACTGGCATCCTGGGGCCTTTCCCCACTTTCCCCTCAGTGGGTCCTCTCGCCCTCGGCTTCTCCAGCCCCCGTTCTCGCTTTCGCCGCCTCTCCTGCTTCCTCGTGTTTTCACTGCATCTCACGGGCTGCTCCAGCTCCCAGCACTTCAAATCCATCGCTGGGGAGCCAGGTCGCGAGGACGCCCTGCTGGACAGGGAGCCAGGTCGCGAGGACGCCCTGCTGGACAGGGAGCCAGGTCGCGAGGACGCCCTGCTGGACGGGGAGCCAGGTCATGGAGGGAGCCAGGTCGTGAGGACGCCCTGCTGGACGGGGAGCCAGGTCATGGAGGGAGCCAGGTGGTGAGGACGCCCTGCTGGACGGGGAGCCAGGTCATGGAGGGAGCCAGGTCGCGAGGACGCCCTGCTGGACAGGGAGCCAGGTCATGGAGGGAGCCAGGTCGCGAGGACGCCCTGCTGGACAGGGAGCCAGGTCATGGAGGGAGCCAGGTCGCGAGGACGCCCTGCTGGACGGGGAGCCAGGTCATGGAGGGAGCCAGGTGGCGAGGACGCCCTGCTGGACGGGGAGCCAGGTCATGGAGGGAGCCAGGTCGCGAGGACGCCCTGCTGGACGGGGAGCCAGGTCGCGAGGACGCCCTGCTGGACAGGGAGCCAGGTCATGGAGGGAGCCAGGTCGCGAGGACGCCCTGCTGGACAGGGAGCCAGGTCATGGAGGGAGCCAGGTCGCGAGGACGCCCTGCTGGAGGGGGAGCCAGGTCAGGAGGCGGGCCAGGTGGCGAGGACGCCCTGCTGGACGGGGAGCCAGGTCTCGGGGGGGGCCAGGTCGCGAGGACGCCCTGCTGGACGGGGAGCCAGGTGGCGAGGACGCCCTGCTGGACGGGGAGCCAGGTCATGGAGGGAGCCAGGTCGCGAGGACGCCCTGCTGGACGGGGAGCCAGGTCGCGAGGACGCCCTGCTGGACAGGGAGCCAGGTCGCGAGGACGCCCTGCTGGACGGGGAGCCAGGTCATGGAGGGAGCCAGGTCGCGAGGACGCCCTGCTGGACGGGGAGCCAGGTCGCGAGGACGCCCTGCTGGACAGGGAGCCAGGTCATGGAGGGAGCCAGGTCGCGAGGACGCCCTGCTGGACGGGGAGCCAGGTCGCGAGGACGCCCTGCTGGATGGGGAGCCAGGTCATGGAGGGAGCCAGGTGGCGAGGACGCCCTGCTGGACGGGGAGCCAGGTCGCGAGGACGCCCTGCTGGACAGGGAGCCAGGTCGCGAGGACGCCCTGCTGGACGGGGAGCCAGGTCATGGAGGGAGCCAGGTCGCGAGGACGCCCTGCTGGACGGGGAGCCAGGTCGCGAGGACGCCCTGCTGGACCGGGAGCCAGGTCATGGAGGGAGCCTTGTCGAGAGGACGCCCTGCTGGTCGTGGAGCCAGGTCGCGAGGACGCCCTGCTGGATGGGGAGCCAGGTCATGGAGGGAGCCAGGTCGCGAGGACGCCCTGCTGGACGGGGAGCCAGGTCATGGAGGGAGCCAGGTCGCGAGGACGCCCTGCTGGACGGGGAGCCAGGTCATGGAGGGAGCCAGGTCGCGAGGACGCCCTGCTGGACAGGGAGCCAGGTCATGGAGGGAGCCAGGTCGCGAGGACGCCCTGCTGGACGGGGAGCCAGGTCATGGAGGGAGCCAGGTCGCGAGGACACCCTGCTGCTGCCTCCATTCCTGCGGGACTTTTCTGGAACCCCATGTGAGGCAGGAGGGAGCGGGGGACTGACCTGGGAATGTCCTTTAGTGTTACTGGGGCTGTCTGCATGGGGGAGGGGAGAGCGGGGGGGTGACTTTAGGTGAGGGACGATACCTGAGCCTGTAACCTGAGGCAGGAGGGGGTGGGGCCAGGTGACACCTTTGCCGGGGAAACTGGACAAAGGAAGAGGAGGAGCCGGGGGGAGGGGAGCGAGTCGGCTGGAGGGGTTTGGGTGTCAGTTTGGGCTGGCTGGGAGGAGGCAGGGACCCCCAGTCTGGGGTCTAAGCTCCTTCCCCCCAGAGGGACCTGGCTGAGGGGCCCTGGTTGTACCTACAAGCCCTGCTTGGGACTGTGTCCCTGTCGTCTAATAACCCTTCTGTGTTACTGGCTGGCTGAGAGTCCCGGGGAATCGCAGGAAGTGGGGGGGGGGGGTGCAGGGCCCAGACTCCCCCACACTCCATGACACCCACTTGGGCCTGGAACCTGCTTCTTGGACCGACGGTCCTTCTCCAGCTGTGCAACCAGCTGCAGCTTGTCGAGTTTCCCAATGTTTAACCCTCTCTCCCTGCACAGATTTGCGATGTCCCTCTTATGGAGGTGGTTATACCCCGTTTTCTTCTGTTTCCTTTCAACTGGCCTTGTTTTACTGTTGCAAGTCACTTATTGCAAAATGCTACTGGTGCATCCAGGATCCCACCCCTGCCACCACCTGTCATGGCTCCACAGGATGAGTGCTATGGCCTCAGCTTGGGAACAGTCTCTGGAAGGACCCTTCAGTGGGCCAGACCCCCCCGGGGGCCTCATTCTTCCTTCAGTTTAGGCCCCATGGCCACATCGCCTCCTTAGACTGAATTTCTGGGACTCCAAACCTCCTGCTTCACCCCTTGAGCTCTGTTCAGTGACTATAACTGAGCCAGACCCTGGGGGGACGTGTCCTCTCCTCAGGGATCAGTGCCCCTCGCCCAGCGCCTGCAGGGACACTCACCCAGCGCTGTGAAACCAGGCGGGTTTATTGGTCACCTGGCGCACGGCCCAGGCAGCCCCTCGGGCGGCCCAGAGACCTGACTGATGGTTACAGCCCAGCCCAGCTGCAGTGACCCCCCAGACAGCTCTGTCTGTCTCTCCGTCCACCCTCCTTGGTCAGACTCCAGGTGAGAGCCCTGCCCCCGACTCCTCCCAGCCCCCAACTCTTAAATCCATCTCCCGCTGGGGTGTAGGGTGCCTGGTGCCAACGTCCCGGGGATTGGATCAGCCACTGATGTGGGGTCAGCCTCGGCCAGTCCTTTTTAATGCCCCGCCTGGCTCAGGCTGCTGGGCGCCGTTCCCACCGCTGTCTCATTGCCTATCCTGAGAGCAAACGGTCCCTTCCCCACACTGGGTAACACTGCTCCATAAAGAGGAACCTGAGGCACATGCCGGTGTCATAAAAATATGACAGAAAATCCCCCCTTTGTCCCACCCTCCCTGTTGGACACCTGCACCTTGTTCCCAGACCGAATTCGTGCTGCGCCCGCTCCCAGCCGGCGGCTCGCGATCCTCTGGCAGATGGAGGAGCCGTCTGCTCTCCCAGCTCTCTCCCCACACAGGTACGAGCAGACCCTGAGCAAGTCACCTTTCAACCGTCGAGACAATCAGATCCGCCTCCGCAGCCGGCGGATTTTCTAGCCCTCTGTCCTGTTCCCTGAACCCCCCGTTGGCAGAGCAGGCCCCAGCCCCCGGCTCACTTCCCTGGCTGGAGAGCCAGTCCACCTTGTACCTGGAAGGGCCTTCGCCCTCTTAGCTACAGCCTGGCACAGGCTACGCTGGGCCGGCTGCTTTCCCCAGGAGCCCTTCCCGGCTCACCCCAGCCCCAGGCACCTAGCCTGTGACCTGGCGTTTGTGCCGCAGGGCCGCGCTGCCCCGGGGCTATTTACCGCTCCCCTCTCCCCAGCAGGTTTGACCAGCGGGGATTTTTATCTTGGCTGCCAGGTCCCTGATGAAGACCCCGAAGAGCCGTGGGCGGCTCCCGGATCGAGCCCACTCCCAACCCCCGCGGGAGGAGAGACCCCTGCGCAGAGCCACCGGCTGCTCTCGCCCCGTGCGGGGGCCGCCCGGGGACCCCTCACCTCGATGGCCTTGCAGATCTCCTCCATCTGGGTCACGATGGCCTGGATGCGGTCGTTCCCAGCCACCAGCATGGCGACGCCGTCGCTCAGTTCGCTCTGCCACAGGGGAGGGGGGGTCAGTGCTGGGCACGGGCAGAAGGGTCGGTGCTGGGCACAGGTGGGGGGGTCGGTGCTGGGCCCGGGGGGGGGGTCAGTGCCAGGCACAGGCAGAGGGGTCGGTGCGGGGCACACGGGGGTCAGTGCTGGGCACGGGTTGGGAGGGTCAGTGCTGGGCACGGGCAGAGGGGTCGATGCTGGGCACGGGCAGAGGGGTCGGTGCTGGGCACGGGCAGAGGGGTCGGTGCTGGGCACGAGGGAGTCGGTGCTGGGCATGGGCAGAGGGGTCGGTGCTGGGCATAGGGGTGGGGGGGGTCAGTGCTGGGCACGAGGGGGTCAGTGCTGGGCACAGGCAGAGGGGTCGGTGCTGGGCACGAGGGGGTCAGTGCTGGGCACGAGGGAATCGGTGCCAGGTACAGGCAGAGGGGTCGGTGCTGGGCACGAGGGGGTCGGTGCTGGGCACGAGGGGTCGGTGCTGGGCATGGGGGTGGGGGGGTCGGTGCTGGGCACGAGGGGGTCAGTGCTGGGCACAGGCAGAGGGGTCGGTGCTGGGCACGAGGGAGTCGGTGCTGGGCACAGGCAGAGGGGTCGGTGCTGGGCACGAGGGAGTCGGTGCTGGGCACGGGCAGAGGGGTCGGTGCCGGGCACGGGTGGGGGGGTCGGTGCCGGGCACGGGAAGAGGGGTCGGTGCTGGGCACGGGCGGGGGGGGTCGGTGCCAGGCACGGGCAGAGGGGTCGGTGCTGGGCACGTGGGAGTCGGTGCCGGGCACGGGTGGGGGGGTCGGTCCAGGGCACGGGCAGAGGGGTCGGTGCGGGGCACGGGCGGGGGGGTCGGTGCCGGGCACGGGCAGAGGGGTTGGTGCCGGGAACGGGTGGGGGTCGGTGCCGGGCACGGGCAGAGGGGTCGGTGCCGGGCACGGGTGGGGGTCGGTGCCGGGCCAGGGAAGAGGGGTCGGTGCTGGGCACGGGCAGAGGGGTCGGTGCCGGGCACGGGCAGAGGGGTCGGTGCTGGGCACGGGGGGGGGGGGTCGGTGCTGGGCATGGGCAGAGGGGTCGGTGCCGGGCACGGGCGGGGGGGTCGGTGCCGGGCACGGGCAGAGGGGTCGGTGCCGGGCACGGGGGGGGGGGTCGGTGCCGGGCACGGGCAGAGGGGTCGGTGCTGGGCACGAGGGGGTCGGTGCTGGGCACGGGCAGAGGGGTCGGTGCTGGGCATGGGGGTGGGGGGGGTCGGTGCTGGGCACGAGGGAGTCGGTGCTGGGCACGGGCGGGGGGGGTCGGTGCTGGGCACGGGCAGAGGGGTCGGTGCTGGGCATGGGGGTGGGGGGGGTCGGTGCTGGGCACGGGCAGAGGGGTCGGTGCCGGGCACGGGCAGAGGGGTCGGTGCTGGGCACGAGGGGGTCGGTGCTGGGCACGGGCGGGGGGGGTCGGTGCTGGGCACGGGCGGGGGGGGTCGGTGCCGGGCACGGGTGGGGGGGGTCGGTGCTGGGCACGGGCAGAGGGGTCGGTGCCGGGCACGGGCAGAGGGGTCGGTGCTGGGCACGGGCGGGCTGCAGTCCCCCCTTGCTGCGGGAGGGGGCCTGGCCGGCAGCCACCACAGCAGTGACTACGTGGGGAGCTCAGCAAGCCCAGACTGGGCCCTGCAGGCTCCCTGCCAGCCGCCCCTACCCCCGGCCCCCTGCAGGAGCCCCACAGAGCCTGCACCTGGGGCAGCTCTGGCCCCTCGGTGTCCCCGGGGAGGAGAGACCTGCCCCAGGCCCGGAAGGGGGGGCAGCCGCTGAATCGCACAGACCTGGGGGTGGGGCTGTCCGGTCCCCCTCCTGCTGCTCCAGCCGGGCCAGGCCAGGCTGCTCCTGGGGGGATCAGGGCAGCCCAAGGGCCCCCGCGGCCACATGGGCACCAACCGCAGCGGAGGAGAACGGGACACGGGGACCCCGCCACGCCCCTCCCCCGGCCACGCGCCCCCTGCCCCGGTTCCTGGCCCCCCGGGCGCCACCAGGTACCTTCTGGCGCTTGTAGACGCTGGGCAGCGGGGCCACCTCGCAGTCCTTGTGGGCCCCGAACACCTTGCACAGGGAGCAGGTGGGCGCCTCGCAGCTCAGGCAGTAGATGTTGATCTTCTCGTCCTCGTGCTCATCGCACATCAGCTGCTGCTCGGCTTTGGCGTGCAGGGGCCTGGGGGATGGGCACAGCTTGGGCCCCACTCCCCGCACACCCCCTGCCGGCCCCCAGGGCCCCCCGCCCTCGGTGTGCCCTGCAGCCGCCCCACATGGCCCGGAATCCCCCCACGCGCTCAGGAACCCCCCCCCCGCACACCCCCTGCCGGCCCCCAGGGCCCCCCACCTCCGTGTGCCCTGCAGCCGCCCCGCACGGCCCGGAATCGCCCCACGCGCTCAGGAACACCCCCCCCACACCCCCTGCCGGCCCCCAGGGCCCCCCACCTCCGTGTGCCCTGCAGCCGCCCCGCACGGCCCGGAATCCCCCCCCGCGCTCAGGAACCCCCCCCCGCACACCCCCTGCCGGCCCCCAGGGCCCCCCACCTCCGTGTGCCCTGCAGCCGCCCCACACGGCCCAGAATCGCCCCACACGCTCAGGAACCCCCCCACACACCCCCTGCCAGCCCCCCCACCCTCCGTGTGCCCTGCAGCCGCCCCGCACGGCCCGGAATCGCCCCACGCGCTCAGGAACCCCCCCCGCACCCCCTACCAGCCCCCAGGGCCCCCCACCCTCCGTGTGCCCTGCAGCCGCCCCGCACGGCCCAGAATCGCCCCACGCGCTCAGGAACCCCCCCCACACCCCCTGCCAGCCCCCCCGCCCTCCGTGTGCCCTGCAGCCGCCCCGCACGGCCCAGAATCGCCCCACGCGCTCAGGAACCCCCCCCCCCGCACCCCCTGCCAGCCCCCCAGCCCTCCGTGTGCCCTGCAGCCGCCCCGCACGGCCCGGAATCCCCCCACGCGCTCTGGAACCCCCCCCCCGCACACCCCCTGCCGGCCCCCAGGGCCCCCCACCTCCGTGTGCCCTGCAGCCGCCCCACATGGCCCGGAATCGCCCCACGCGCTCAGGAACCCCCCCCACACCCCCTGCCGGCCCCCAGGGCCCCCCACCTCCGTGTGCCCTGCAGCCGCCCCGCACGGCCCAGAATCGCCCCACGCGCTCAGGAACCTCCCCCCACACCCCCTGCCGGCCCCCAGGGCCCCCCACCTCCGTGTGCCCTGCAGCCGCCCCCCCCGGCCCAGAATCGCCCCACCCGCTCAGGAACCGCCCCCCACACCCCCTGCCGGCCCCCAGGGCCCCCCGCCGTCCGTGTGCCCTGCAGCCGCCCCGCACGGCCCAGAATCGCCCCACGCGCTCAGGAACCCCCCCACACACACACCCCCTGCCGGCCCCCAGGGCCCCCCGCCCTCCGTGTGCCCTGCAGCCGCCCCGCACGGCCCGGAATCGCCCCACACGCTCAGGAACCCCCCCCCGCACACCCCCTGCCGGCTCCCCCACCCTCCGTGTGCCCTGCAGCCGCCCCGCACGGCCCGGAATCGCCCCACGCGCTCAGGAACCCCCCCCGCACCCCCTACCAGCCCCCAGGGCCCCCCACCCTCCGTGTGCCCTGCAGCCGCCCCGCACGGCCCGGAATCCCCCCATGCGCTCAGGAACCCCCCTCCCGCACACCCCCTGCCGGCCCCCAGGGCCCCCCGCCCTCCGTGTGCCCTGCAGCCGCCCCGCACGGCCCGGAATCGCCCCACGCGCTCAGGAACCCCCACACACACACACCCTCTGCTGGCCTCCAGGGCCCCCCGCCCTCTGTGTGCCCTGCAGCCGCCCCGCACGGCCCGGAATCACCCCACACGCTCAGTAACCGCCCCCCCTCACACCCCCTGCCTGCCGCCAGGGCCCCCCGCCCTCCGTGTGCCCTGCAGCCGCCCCGCACGGCCCGGAATCGCCCCACACGCTCAGGAACCGCCCCCCCGCACACCCCCTGCCGGCCCCCAGGGCCCCCACCCTAAGTGTGCCCTGCAGCCGCCCCGCACGGCCCGGAATCGCCCCACACGCTCAGGAACCCCCCCCCGCACACCCCCTGCTGGCCCCCAGTGCCCCCCGCCCTCCGTGTGCCCTGCAGCCGCCCCGCATGGCCCGGAATCGCCCCACGCGCTCAGGAAACACCCCCCCGCACCCCCTGCCGGCCCCCAGGGCCCCCCGCCCTCGGTGTGCCCTGCAGCCGCCCCACATAGCCCGGAATCGCCCCACGCGCTCAGGAACCCCCCCCACACCCCCTGCCGGCCCCCAGGGCCCCCCACCTCCGTGTGCCCTGCAGCCGCCCCGCACGGCCCAGAATCGCCCCACGCGCTCAGGAACCCCCCCCCCCACCCCCCGCCCGCCCCCCCGCCCTCCGTGTGCCCTGCAGCCGCCCCGCACGGCCCAGTATCGCCCCACGGGCGCCGGCAGCCCCCCCACCCCCCCTGCCGGCCCCCCCGCCCTCCGTGTGCCCTGCAGCCGCCCCGCACGGCCCGGAATCGCCCCACGCGCTCAGGAACCCCCCCACACACCCCCTGCCGGCCCCCAGGGCCCCCCGCCCTCCGTGTGCCCTGCAGCCGGCCCTCATGGCCCGGAATCACCCCATGTGCTCAGGAACCCCCCCCCGCACCCCCTGCCAGCCCCCCAGCCCTCCGTGTGCCCTGCAGCCACCCCGCATGGCCCGGAATCGCCCCACACGCCCAGGAACCCCCCCCCCCGCACCCCCTGCCGGCCCCCCGGGCCCCCCGCCCTCCGTGTGCCCTGCAGCTGCCCTGCACGGCCCGGAATCGCCCCACACGCTCAGGAACCCCCCCCCCCACACCGCCCGCCGGCCCCCAGGGCCCCCCGCCCTCCGTGTGCCCTGCAGCCGCCCCGCACGGCCCGGAATCGCCCCACGCGCTCAGGAACACCCCCCCCCGCACCCCCTGCCGGCCCCCAGGGCCCCCCGCCCTCCGTGTGCCCTGCAGCCGCCCCGCACGGCCCTGAATCGCCCCACGCGCTCAGGAACGCCCCCCCCCGCACCTCCTGCCGGCCCCCTGGGCCCCCCGCCCTCCGCGTGCCCTGTAGCCGCCCCGCACGGCCCGGAATCGCCCCACGCGCTCAGGAACCCCCCCCCCGCACCTCCTGCCGGCCCCCAGGGCCCCCCGCCCTCCGTGTGCCCTGCAGCCGCCCCGCACGGCCCGGAATCGCCCCACGCGCTCAGGAACCCCCCCACACCCCCTGCCGGCCCCCAGGGCCCCCCCGCCCTCCGTGTGCCCTGCAGCCGCCCCGCACGGCCCGGAATCACCCCACGCGCTCCGGAACCCCCCCCCCCGCACCCTCTGCCGGCTCCCCCACCCTCCGTGTGCCCTGCAGCCGCCCCGCACGGCCCGGAATCGCCCCACGCGCTCAGGAACACCCCCCACACCCTCTGCCCGCTGTGCAGATCTTCCCCTCCCCTCCCCAAGCCCTTGGGCCCCCCAGGCCCTGGCAGACCCACACCCCTCGCTGGGCCTCTGCCCCCACCTGGTCGACTCCTGCTTGTAGATGTCGATGATGTTCTCCACGAGCAGGTTGCGCTGCAGCCCGTAGACGCCGTGCCGGTCCAGGACGACCTCGTGGCGGCAGGAGGGACACCGGAACCGCCCCCCCGACGACACCGAGCTCGAGCCCCGCGACTGCCACAGTGGGTTGGAAGCCTGGCATGGAACAAGCACAAGTCAGGAGGGTGGGGCCAGCACGCGCCAGGAACGCTAAGGCCAGGAGGCCATGGGGGAGACCCAAATATGCCTGCCCAACACTGAGCACCCAGCCCGGGGTCACCCCTCCGTGCTCCAGCCCCAGAGTGGGCTGCAGGGCACCAGCCCGGGCGCCTGGCATAGACACAGCAACATCCAGGTGAAGTGCAGGGCAGAGTCACTGTGACGAAGTGGGGCTGTTCTTAATGTTTCCTCTGAATACTGTGCGGGTGCCTCAGTTTCCCCTAGGCAGTTCTTAAGTCTCCAGGGTGCATAAATGGCCGACACTGTCTCCTGGCAACAAACGGCCGGGGCCCTTCCCCCTGCCAGGGGATGCTAAAGGGGAACACAGAGCTCAGGTGACCTCCTAGCCCCGGAAAGAGACAAAGGCCAGAGAGGAGGGGCTGGAGGGGGGTCAGTCTGGAGCTGGCTGGGGATGAGGAGTGAGGGCAGATGTGGGGGTCTGGCTCACTGCCCCCCAGGATGGACCCGGCCCAGGGGTCCCGTTCTCTGTACCTACAAGCTCTGTTTGAGACCCTGTTCCTGTCATTGAATAAACCTCTGTGTCACTGGCTGGCTGAGAGTCACGTCTGACTGCGAAGGGGGGGGCAGGACCCCGCTGGGGGGACTCGCTGGGGGAAGCGCACGGAGGGGCAGAGG
The DNA here is from genome assembly GCF_020497125.1 of Mauremys mutica. NCBI lineage: Eukaryota > Metazoa > Chordata > Testudines > Geoemydidae > Mauremys > Mauremys mutica. The sequence goes on from NC_059074.1 coordinate 1,777,623, forward strand.
ATGCTGAATGCTCCAAGGTCAGACCCAGGAGGTGAAGCCGTGGGAGCTTCTTGCCCTGCAGACAGGCTGCTCCGAGGGAGAGGAGGCTCCCAGAGTCCTGCCTGGCTTGGTGGGGAGCAGCTCCAGAGCAGCGCCCGGGGACTCCGTGACACTCACAAACTCAGGCCAGGGCACGTCTGGGCTGCAAAGGGGCCACCTCTGCACAGCTCAGGGGAGTGAGCCCCTTCGATAGCCCTGCCAGCCCCGCCCACAGCCCCCCCAGCCCCCCCCCAGCCCTGCCAGCCCCCCCAGCCCTGCCAGCCCCGCCCACAGCCCCCCCAGCCCTGGCAGCCCCCCCAGCCCCACCCACAGCCCCCCCAGGCCCCCCCAGCCCTGGCAGCCCCCCCAGCCCTGCCAGCCCCACCCACAGCCCCCCCAGCCCTGCCAGCCCCGCCCACAGCCCCCCCAGCCCTGCCAGCCCCCCCCAGCCCTGCCAGCCCCACCCACAGCCCCCCAGAGCCCTGCCAGCCCCGCACACAGCCCCCCACAGCCCTGCCAGCCCCCACAGCCCTGCCAGCCCTGCCCACAGACCCCCAGAGCCCTGCCAGCCCCGCCCACAAACCCCCAAGCCCTGCCAGCCCCGCCCACAGCCCCACCCACAGCCACACCAGGGCCACACCAGCCCCGCCCACAGCCCCCCCAGAGCCCTGCCAGCCCCGCCCACAAACCCCACAGCCCTGCCAGCCCCGCCCACCGCCCCCCCAGAGCCCTGCCAGCCCCGCCCACAACCCCACCCACAGCCACACCAGGGCCACACCAGCCCCGCCCACAGCCCCCCCCAGAGCCCTGCCAGCCCCGCCCACAAACCCCCAAGCCCTGCCAGCCCCGCCCACAGCCCCCCCCCACAGCCACACCAGGGCCACACCAGCCCCACCCACAAACCCCTAAGTCCTGCCAGCCCCCCCCAGCGCCCCCAGCCCTGCCAGCCCCGCCCCCAGCCCCGCCCACAGTCATACCAGGGCCACACCAGCCCCACCCCCAGCTGAACCAGGCCGCCCACTCGTCCCTCCCTGCACCCCAGGGCGCCTTGCCGGGCTCCTCTCCCCAAGCCCCAGACAAACGAGCAGCCCAGACTGAAAGACGCGTCCCCTGGGAGTCCGGAGGGGCCTGGTCTGTCCCGACGGCCAGGCCTGAGCCAGGGCCGGCTCCAGGCACCAGCATTCCAAGCTGGGGCTTGGGGCGGCCATGTGCAAGGGGCGGCCGTCCCTGTTGTTTTGCCCCCACGCAGCGCGCCGAATTTCCGCCGTGGGCAGTCCGTGTGCCCTCAGGGCGGCAGGCGCGTTTCCGCGGTAGCGGCAATTCAGCGGCAGCTTCTATGTTTAGCTGTCTGCGGCGGCTTCAGCTAAACATAGCAGCTGCCGCCGAATTGCCGCCGCGGAAATGCGCCTGCCGCCCTCAGGGCACACGGACTGTCCCCGCCCCCGCCATCCGGCGGCAATTCAGCGCGCTGCTTGGGGTGGCGAAAACTGTAGAGCCGGCTCTGGCCTGAGCCCACAGTGGGGAAACTCACTGCCAGCCCCCGCAACCTGCTCCTTGCCTGTCTCGCACTCCCGACTTTCCATCAAAGCCTGAATAACCTGCCCTGCATCGGCCCTGCGAGACGAGCTGGCCACAGCCCAGCCGGCCGGAGGAGACAAGGCCGGAGGGTGACCCAGAGGCCGGGGCGCCCTGCCAGCCAAAGCCCCATCCGTGGCTGACCAACCGCCCCCTGCTCCAAAGCCGCATTTCCAGCTTTCCTCTCCACTCTCTCCTCTGCCTTGTGTCTGGCTGGTGACCCCTCTTCACAATGCAGGACCGGGGCCAGGGAGCCCTTTCCGCCCCCCCCAAGGCCGGTCCGCGGTGAAAAGGAGACGCGAGTATTTTACCACCAAAGCAGAGAGACTTTTGCGTACGTTTGTGCTGCACAATCGCTCAGTTTCATTTCTGTGCAAACGCTTGTTTGAATTTCTTGTTCATTCCTGTTTGAGCAGGAACCTGCTGGGCTCAGAATGGGGAGGGGAGGGGGTTGGGGGGTGTTTGCCGAGGCCCCGAGCGTGACGAAGTGGGGGGGGGTTGTGTTTTCCTTGTTTTTCCAGGGGGTTGCATGCAGAGGGGGTGGGACTCAGTGTCCCCGGGTGTTACTGGTTTAACGTGGGGAGGGGAGAGGGAGTTTGTTGTTACACAGGACCGGAGAGGGAACGTGGGACCCCGGCCGATGGCCTGGAGGATGGAGACCCCAGCGACTGGTGACCTGGTGACCCGAGGACCCAGCTCAGGAGTCGCAGCTGGTTCTGGCCAGTGGGGGTGTCAGGGAGTCCCCGGGCGCTGCTCTGGAACTGCTCCCCACCAAGCCAGGCAGGACTCTGGGGAGCCTCTTCTCCCTTGGAGCAGCCTGTCTGCAGGGCAAGAAGCTCCCACGGCTTCACCTCCTGGGTCTCTCCTTGGAGCATTCAGCATCCCCTGCCCCTCCGTGCACTTCCCACAGCGAGTCCGCCCAGGCGGGGTCCTGCCCCCCCACGTCGCAGTCAGACGTGACTCTCGGCCAGCCAGTAAAACAGAGGTTTATTAAGATGACAGGAACACAGTCCCAAACAGGTCTTGCCAGTACAGACAACAGGACCCCCTTTAGTTAGGTCCATCTGGGGCCCCCAGGGAGGCCACAGCCCCGTTGGGAAGCCCAAGCCCCGTTGGGGCCCCTCTCCATTTCCCAGCCAGCTCCAAACTGAAACTCCCCCCAGCCTCTCACTCAGCCTCCCCCCGGCTCCTCCCCCAGCCTGTGTGTCCCTTGTCCAGTGTCCCAGGCAGAGGTGTCACCTGGCCTCCAACCCCCCTCCTGGGTTCTCAGGTTACATGCTCAGGTACCTCCCTTCCCCAGTGCAGACAGTCCCGGCACAACCCCCTGCCACCTTCCCAGGTCAATAATCCCCCCTCAGCATTCACAGAACAGCCAGCACAGTCCCACTTCCTCACAGGAGGACAATGGGCTGCGGGGAGAGGACCCCGTGACCTGACCAGCCGCTTCCAGCCCGAGGGGCCAGAGGAGGGCTGAGAGTTGGTCCAGGCGACCAGGTTACGACCCTGTTTCCTGGAGAGAAGCCAATGGACAGAGGGGGCCTGGGGCCGGGGGTATCAGAGGCCCAGCTGGGAAGCAGGGGGGCTCGGGGCTGGAGAGGGGGAGCAGGCAGAGCCCCCCTGGCTGCAGGGGGACTGGGATGTGCTGGACTGAGGGAGGCCAGGCCTGAGGCTGGAGAGTTTCCTTTGCTGGGTTCACCTCTCAATAAACCTCCTGTGTTACACTGGGGGAGAGTCGCTCCGGTCTAGAGAACAGGGCAGGGGGGGGATCATCCCCTTCGGGGGTGAGGAGGCCCGGGGGGCTCAGAGCGAGGGGACTCCCTGGGGGGGCCCACGGCGAGAGACAGACGTGCTGAGGCTCAGAGAGGTGCGGCTCCAGGAGGTGGAGGGGCCTGACCCCGAGAGAGAGCGGCCCCCCGAGAAGGGCTGTCACACTGAAAGGGCCCCCCCCACGGACCGCCCGGGGCCACGCGTGGGCACGATCTGTGAGTCCGTGACACCAAGCCAGCCACGGGCTCTGGAAACCCCCCAAACCTGAGAGTCACTGTCCTAAGGTGGGACAGTGACAGAGTCACTAAACACCTTGATCTCATTGAGATCAATGCAACAGGCCTCGGCCCCGGGCCGGGGGCTGCTCAGCGGGGGTCCCAGCCGGTGCCCCGGGGGCAGAGCCTCGCTGACTCACACTACCCCAGGGGACAGCGGGCGCTCGCCGTGGGGGGGACATGAGTGGGGGGCACATGGCACAGGGACGGGGGATGGACACTCGTTCCAGCCGCAGCCGCAGGCGGAGACGGCAGCTGTGACGCTTGAGGGCTGTGCAGGCAGCTCAGAAAACCCGCGGCTGAGCCGGTTCCCTGCCTCCCGGCCACGGTGTCCCTGGAGCCCCCGGCCTGGCAGCGTGTGGAGAACGTGGGGGCACATCGGGGGCTCAGAGGCGGATCGCAGGGGCTGGGGGCCAATGTCCAGGGCCAGCCGTCGCACGAGAGGGCAGCGCACCCCACGGACCAGAACCGAGCCCGCGGGCCCCTGGGGCCCTCACTGGAGCAGTGACCCTGCAGGTCCAACCAGGGAGGGGACGTGGGGCTAGATGGACCCTGGTTCTGATCCACCTGCTCAGTCCCACCTCCCCCCGGCCAGAGCTGAGGAGCACCCCCAACCCCAGCCCCTAACTTACCCCTCCAATCCAGAGGCTGCACTAATCCCCCAAAGCAGGGCCCCCACCACCTGAGCAGAAGCAGCAGGCACCAAGCAGGACCCAGGGACCCCTGGCGTCCACCCTGCCGTGCCCGAGAGGCCCCCTCGCGCCCCCCACCCTGCTGGTCGCACCGGGCACTCAGGGCCATGGAGGCTGCCCCACACTAATAGACCAGCTGTGCCAGTGTCTCCGGAGGGGGCTGCAGAGGTGGGGTCCCCAGGGTGCCCTTGGGAGGAGCCCAGGGCAGAGGCCAGTTACTATTGGAGATGGAGACGAGAGGTGCGGGCTTGTGAGCAGGCCACAGGGAGTGCCAGGGGCTGGGGAAAACCACAGAGCCCCCTGACCAGCCGTGGGGCTGGCTGCGTGGACAAGGCTGGGGACCACTGCAGAGCCGGTTCGTGTGACGCTGACTCCGGCCAGGCTCTGGGGGGTGGATGAGTGTCAGGGGGCCTGGCCCCCCACGCAGCCCCCCCAAACTATCCCCCTCTGCCACTTCCAGCCCCTTACACAGCCCCCATCCCATCCCATCCCCCAGTGCTGCTCCCAGCCCCATGCGTCCCCCACCCCATCCCCCAGTGCCGCTCCCAGCCCCCAATGCGGCCCCCACCCCATCCCTCAGTGCCGCTCCCAGCCCCCCACATGCCCCCACCCCATCCCTCAGTGCCGCTCCCAGCCCCCCACGCGGCCCTCATCCCATCCCCCAGTGCCGCTCCCAGCTAGGGTGACCAGACAGCAAATGTGAAAAATCGGGACAGGGGGTGGGGGGTAATAAAAGCCTATCCAAGAGAGAGACCCAAAAATCAGGACTGTCCCTATAAAATCGGGACATCTGGTCACCCTACTCCCAGCCCCCAACACGGCCCCCACCCCATCCCCCAGTGCCGCTCCCAGCCCCCAACACGGCCCCCACCCCATCCCTCAGTGCCGCTCCCCGCCCCCACCACGGCCCCCATCCCATCCCCCCGTGCCGCTCCCAGCCCCCAACACGGCCCCCACCCCATCCCCCAGTGCCGCTCCCAGCCCCCAACACGGCCCCCACCCCATCCCCCAGTGCCGCTCCCAGCCCCCCCCGAACCCCTCCACATCCCCCAGTGCCACATCCAGCCCCCCACTCCGCCCCCACCCCATCCCCCAGTGCCGCTCCCAGCCCCCCACGCAGCCCCCACCCCATCCCCCAGTGCTGCTCCCAGCCCCCAACACGGCCCCCACCCCATCCCCCAGTGCCGCTCCCAGCCCCCAACACGGCCCCCACCCCATCCCTCAGTGCCGCTCCCAGCCCCCAACACGGCCCCCCCCCCATCCCCCAGTGCCGCGCCCAGCCCCCCCCGCACCCCTCCACATCCCCCTGTGCCTCATCCAGCCCCCCACTCAGTCCCCACCCCATCCCACAGTGCCGCTCCCAGCCCCCCACGCCGCCCCGCCCCCAACCCCCAGTGCTGCTCCCAGCCCCCCACGCGGCCCCCCACCCCATCCCCCAGTGCCGCTCCCAGCCCCAATGCCACCCACCCCGGTAGCCCGTCTCTCCAGCCCCCCCCCCCACACACACACACTCCAGCCCAGCCCGCCCCAGTCGCGCCCGCACCTGGAAGATGTCGTTGGCACATTTGCGGCACAGGTTGTGCTGGCAGGGCAGGATGACCACGGGCTTGCTGAACATCTCCAGGCAGATGGGGCAGATCAGCTGCTTCTCCAGGCTGTCCATGCTGTGCGAGTCCCCCAGCATGGGCTTGAATCCCACCGCAAAGTTCATCCCCGCGGCCCTGCCCGGTGCCCCGCGCCTGCTCCCACGCTCTGCCCCGGCCTCCCCTTGGGCTGGCTGCCTGGCCCTGGCCTGCGCTCGCCCCGGCTGCGCCTCTAGCTCCGTGCGTCCGTCTGCCCCGGAGCCGCTCCCCTGCCCGTCTGCACTCGCTGCCCGCCCCGGCCCCGGCCCCGGCCCCGGCCCCAGCCCAGCGGTGAGCGCGGGCGCTAATTTTAGCAGCACGTGGGCCCCGTGGAATCCCAGAGCCAATTTTATCGCAGGCCGAGGCTGCAGCTGTCAGCGGCGTCGGGTGACACTGAGTCACGCAGCCTCGGCGGGGTCCTGGCTCCCACTGGGCCAGGCTGGTCACGCTGGGTCCTGGCAGGCCGGTGTGCTCCTCCCCCTCGCAGCCAGGGGCCCTGCGGTGCTGTCCCGGGGAGGCCAGCAGGACGGAGGCCTGGGGGAGGGAAAGGGCCCCATGCAGCGGGGTGACCCTGGAGGGCAGCCTGCTCCTTGGGCTCAGCAGGGGCAAAGCCCAGAGTGGGAGCAGCCCCCGCAGCACCAGACCCTGCCCAGATGTGCTCCCAGGCCAGGCCACGGGGCACCGCAGGGAGAGTAGGCAGAGGGTGGCCAGGCCAAGCCGAGACGGGCGCGTGCTGGTTACTCCAGGCCGGCTGGGTGGGTGCAGCTGCAGCCACCCCTGGGTTCATGGGCTGACATTGCTGCAGGGGCTCTTGGGGACTCTGTGCCACACGCCAGGGCCCCTGCACCTGTAATTCCCCTCAGGGGGCCAGCAAGGCCCCAGCCCCGTTCCCCTCCCTCCTGCGGGAGCATGGCCAGGCTGCACAGCCGCCTGCCTTCTCTGGGCTGTTCCCGGCAGAGACAGGCTGCCAAGCACCCGGCTGCTTCTGGCTGACAACACAGTGACTGTCCCGGTGACAGAGCCGCACAGCTCTCCTGTGTCACCCAAGCACCCGGCTGCTTCTGGCTGACAACACAGTGACTGTCCCGGTGACAGAGCCGCACAGCTCTCCTGTGTCACCCAAGCACCCGGCTGCTTCTGGCTGACAACACAGTGACTGTCCCGGTGACAGAGCCGCACAGCTCTCCTGTGTCACCCAAGCACCCGGCTGCTTCTGGCTGACAACACAGTGACTGTCCCGGTGACAGAGCCGCACAGCTCTCCTGTGTCACCCAAGCACCCGGCTGCTTCTGGCTGACAACACAGTGACTGTCCCGGTGACAGAGCCGCACAGCTCTCCTGTGTCACCCAAGCACCCGGCTGCTTCTGGCTGACAACACAGTGACTGTCCCGGTGACAGAGCCGCACGGCTCTCCTGTGTCACCCAAGCACCCGGCTGCTTCTGGCTGACAACACAGTGATTGTCCCGGTGACAGAGCCGCACGGCTCTCCTGTGTCACCCAAGCACCCGGCTGCTTCAGGCTGACAACACAGTGACTGTCCTGGTGACAGGGCCACTGACGTTACTGACTTGAACTGGGACCGTATAGATCATTGTTGCAACCAAGGTCCTGTAGTGGCACCAAATCTTGTATAAGGGGGTCAAATGAGGTGTCTAAGACCAGGTTATGGGTTGCTGGTTACGATTATGCTGTCTGTGTGTCTGTATCAGTTTTGTAGTTGACATTATGAGTATTGGCTCTGTACTGTCTGTATTTCAAATTTGTGCTGTGCTTCTGGGTGACACCCCAGACAAGTTGGTGTTAGCTCTGCCTAGCCTGCTTGGTGGCCTGTTAAGGACAATCAGCTACAACTGACCCATTGAGAGGAGGCAGATACGCCTTGTGACTCAGCAAGGCAGGGACCTGCCTATGGACAGAACTCTGAGGTTTTTCCAGGACATGGGCTGGGTAACTTGTGTTTGGAACAAAGGAAGAGAGGCCACATGACAAGAGACTATAAAAGGCAGCTGCAGCTCGTCTATCTGGTCTTCAGTCCTGCTTCTGACCTCTGGAGGGACTTTGCTACAAGCTGAAGCTCTGAACAAGGGACTGAATGACCCATCCCAGCGGGGGATGTTCCAGAGACGTGATTTGAACCTGCAGTTTACTCCATCACTGCTACAAGCCTGAACCAAGAACTTTCCCATCACTGTATGTAATTGATTCCATGTAACCAATTCTAGCTCTCATCTCTACCTTTTTCCCTTTATGAATAAACCTTTAGATTTTAGATTCTAAAGGATTGGCAACAGCGTGATTTGTGGGTAAGATCTGATGTGTATATTGACCTGGGTCTGGGGCTTGATTCGTTGGGATCGAGAGAACCGTTTTCTTTTATTGGGGTGTTGGTTTTCATAACCATTCATCCCCAGGACGAGTGCACTGGTGGTGATGCTGGGAGACTGGAGTGTCTAAGGGAATTGCTTGTGTGACTTGTGGTTAGCCAGTGGGGTGAGACCAGAGTCCTCTTTGTCTGGCTGGTTTGGTTTGCCTTAGAGGTGGAAAAACCCCAGCCTAGGGCTGTAACTGCCCTGTTTGAGCAATTGGTCCTGATTTGGCACTCTCAGTGGGGTCCCGCCAGAACCGCATTGTTACACTGTCCCATAATGCTCCGTTTCTGTACTGGATTGACTCGGAGACCAAAAGGGGATATTGTCCTTTAGACGGGACTTGTGGTGTAATAATATTTGTCCTCAACTCTCTTTGAAGCCTGTAATTCCACAGAGCAGCTCACCTGTGACTGTCTCGTTCCACAGAGCAGCTCACCTGTGACTGTCTCGTTCCTTCGAGTGGCTGCTGCTGAAGGGATTGTCTGAGCAAGGACCCACTGAATGGATCGCAGCACATGCCATCAGCGCCCAGCCTGCAGCTAGAAAGGAAGCTTCAGGCCTGATCCGGCCGTCTCAGGTCTGCTTAGACTTTGAACAGGGAAAGCATAAGTCGTAGGCCGGCGTCTTGCACCTACTGCTTTGGAGCGAAGGCACGGAAGGACTCGCAGCCTCTGCCCCCGGACGGCCTATTGGACTATAACCCTTTACAGGGGTTCCAGAGAGACTGTTACAGCTCAGCCGCCACGAACCTGACCTAGGACTTCACACCCGCGTGATTAGCCACAGCAACGCTCGTCTTCCTTCCCCGTTAGCTGTAGTGACTGGAGCTTACTGGGTAAGGGCTGAGACACACAGGGACCTGGGGATCAGTGGTCAGGCCTTTGGGATTGCTGAACCCAGGGGCAGATTATGGTTTTGTGGGGCCCTGGGCCAGAACAAGAAGAGGCCCCCTCCCCACCCCTTCCGCCTGCAGTCTCCCCCCTCCCTGAACTCTTGCTGGGAAAATGGGGTCGGGGCACAGGGCTTCCCCCACTCCCTGGCAGGAGCACCAGGCAGGCAGGCGGAGTGGGTTGGGGGGTGTCCATCTTTCCAGCCCCCCAATTGGCCGCGGCCCCTGGGCACAGGCCCCATTGGCCCACGGCTAATCCACCACTGGGGGAACCTCACACGTGGTGAGCCAGGTTTCCAGTAACCCCCGGTATTACACCTGGCTGCCGGCCTGGGAGCCAGGGGCTGAAATGCCTCCAGCGGCTGGAGTTTGGCTGCAGAAGCCGTTATGTCACGGGCCTGGTGACTCCAATTATAGACTAAACCAGCAGCTTTGGGGACTGGCGGCTCCACTTCGTGCCGTCCGCCCTGCGTGTGGCACCCCAGTGTGACCCATCCAGGGACCCGCTCACACCCCCAAACGCGATTTCCCACCCCTACCAGGTACCTGCAGGATCCTGACAGTGCACTGTGCACAACACTGCATCACGTCCCCCCCGAGGACTGGTCTGTTAGAGGGCCCTCGCAGGGGGAGTTTTCAGGCAGCCCCACCCCTGTTTGCCACCCCAAACCTTTGGGTTTGAAACTGGGCTGGGGTCCTGCCATTCCCTCCTCCCCTCATCTGCCAGGCAGTAACCCACTGCCTCCATGTGCCGGCTGTCATGGCTGCAGCCTGGGGGTCCTGACCCTAGGTGGGGGTAGGAAGCATTTGGGAGGATCTGGGTAACTTGTCTCACTGCACAGTGGGGCCCAACCCAGTCCTGTCTCTGGGGCTCTGGTGTCCCGGGGCTCGTCAGGCCAGGACCCAGGGTGCTCCCCAGCATTGACAGGCCCCCTGGAGTCATGACTCCACCCCACGGCCCCCATTTCCCCCTTGGGGGTAACCTGTTCCCCTCCCCCCAGGGCAGAGGCCTCTCTCAGCACCCCCTCCTGATGGGCTGTGATTCGGGGTCTCTTACTGAGAACCTGCCATGGCCAGCACCACCTTCTGACCAGGGGTCTGTTACCAGCATCAGCCCCCAGCTGCTTTACCCTTCGCTGGGGCCTCTCTCACCCCTGGGCAGGGCAAATCCGTCCAGCCCTCGCCCTGCCCAGGTCTCCCTGCGCTCAGCCGGGCTCTCAGCCAGCACAGGGCTCAGCGAGGGCAGGCTGGGAGCTGGCACTGTCGGGCACAGCATCCAGCTGAGGTTACACCTGAGCCCGTGGGAATCACAGCCCCCCTGGGGACCTGGGTGGGGCCGTTCGTCTGCCCCCTCGGGCCCAGGGCTGGTTACAGACAGGAAGGTGCCCTGAGCCTAGCAGCCTTTCCTTCGCGTCACAAGCGGGGAGAAGGACTCTCCCTCTCCCTGACAGACAGCCGTCTGCGTGTTCCTGGCACCTCCACGCCCAGCCTTCCGGCTCGGGGGTGCAGGAACCGGGGTGGAGTTTAGTCCTACGGTGACCCAGGCATTCCCCACAAGGACGCCCGAGCTGGTGACCTGGAGAACCCCGACTACCAGCCCCCGCCCGCCCGTGTCTGCCCAGGGCTCTGAGCCATAGGCAAGCGAATGGCTCCACGCCTAGGCCCGTAGCCCCAGTCACAGCCCTTCAGCATTCGATGGGGTGGCACCACACAGGGTGTGACACGGGGCCTCTGCCCCAGAATCTCCCCGCCCCAGGAGTGTCTCCCCCTTGGCCACCTCCCTCCGCTCCCCTGGGGGTCTGATGAGTCCAACAAGACACATGCACCCATGTCTGGAGTGGGAGCTCATCCACCAGCACTGTGACAAAGTAGGAATTTTCTGTAATATTTTTAAAACCCCTGCACATGCCTCAGTTTCCCCTATATTTTGCATAGCTACCCAGTGGGAGGAAAAGCCTCCCTGAGAGCAAACAGTCATAACAGCCCTAGGTGTGAATGGCGCCATCTGTCTCAGCTGGGATGGGTCGTCGCAGAGACCTGGCTGAGGCTGGCCCCATATCAATGGAGAACCTGAGAAAATGATGGGAAATCGAACCATCAGGACACTGACACCTACCAGCCAGCGACCCAGAGGGATACAGGTTTCCCCACTTCAGCAGTAAAGCTGAGCAGAGACCCAAGTTCCCTCTAAGCTGCACAGCCACGCAGCAGCCTACCAAGGGCCACGTAGGTGCCTCTCCCACGGCCCCAGCCCCAGAGCTGCCGCAGCCGTGGAGAGGCGCTGCCCCCACCCCGGCCCAGGTGCTGCTGTGGGAGAGAGGGGTGGGGGTGAGTCCTCTCTCCCCACCACAGCCCCAGGGCAGCCTGCACCCCAACCCCCTCAGCCCCAGCCCCACCCAGAGCCTGCACCCCCAGTACCCCAACCCTGAGCCCGCTCCCACACCAAACCTCTCATCCTTGACCCCACCCCAGAGCCTGCACCCCCCCTCTGCACCCCAACCCTGATCCCCCTCCCACACCCCGAACCTCTCATCCTTGACCCCACCCCAGAGCCTGCACCCCCCCTCTGCACCCCAACCCTGATCCCCCTCCCACACCCCGAACCTCTCATCCTTGACCCCACCCCAGAGCCTGCACCCCACCCCACACCCCAACCCTCTGTCCCAGCCCTGAGCCCCCTCCCACACTCCAAACCCCTCGGCCCCACCCCCACCACACATCACCTCCATATTGGTGCACATACAATTCATTCCGCACATGCATGGGAAAAATTAGAGGGAACATTGGCAGAGACCCCAGCTGAGATCAAAGGGTTGGGAGGTGCGAGGGGGCGATAAGAGCTGGGGGCTAGGAGGAGTCGGGGGCAGGGCTCTCACCTGGAGTCTGACCAAGGAGGGTGGACGGAGAGACAGACAGAGCTGTCTGGGGGGTCACTGCAGCTGGGCTGGGCTGTAACCATCAGTCAGGTCTCTGGGCCGCCCGAGGGGCTGCCTGGGCCGTGCGCCAGGTGACCAATAAACCCGCCTGGTTTCACAGCGCTGGGTGAGTGTCCCTGCAGGCGCTGGGCGAGGGGCACTGATCCCTGAGGAGAGGACACGTCCCCCCAGGCTCTGTCCCAGAGCTCCCGGGGTGGGGCCCCGTCTCAGGAGGCGGGGAGGCCGCGTGGCTCACCCCGGGGGAAGAGTGGGACCCCGGGGGGTCAGGGTCACTGATGGGCTCCTCCCAAAGACTGTTCCCAAGCTGGGGGCTTAGCACTGGCCCTGTGGGTCCGTGACCCGCACACACTGTGCCAGAGCAGCTGGCTCTATGACCACTTCCAGTGAAAGGTCAGACACTTAGTTCACGCCACAAGGTTCAGCTACAGGCTGACATCTTAGCTTGGCAGAGGATGGTGAACCCCTCAGTCCCAAGCTAATCTCATGTTTTCAAGCCTTGGACACTCCCCCCCAGGAATAAGATATGAGGACAAGGCATAAGTGGGTGAATTCTGCATCACTGCACATGTGCATAATTAATGAACCATGCATATTTTTAATTTTTTGCACAGAAAAAAGCTTCTGCTGGAAAGTTGCTGCAATTCCAACTTTTGCCCACCAGAGGGCGTGGTAGCAATAGAACAAAGCTGCAGCTCCTGGCCAGCTAGGAAAGAGAAAGAGCCTGTAGTGCCTTCTTCACAGTGCCTGTCAGGCCAGGTCAGGAAACAGGGGATATAGGGAGACAGTGTGGGGCTGCTGAGGGGTCAGATGGGAGCTCATAAGGGCTAGTGGAGGAAGACAGACTGGGGCAGAGGCTGAATGGGAGTGGATGCACAAGGCTTCGGGGGGGGTGGTAGTGCAGGGCCACAGTGGGATGGGGTGGCTGAGTGAGGGCACAGAGACACATGGGGACAAGGTGCAGGGCCACATAGGGATGGGGAGGGGGTGGCTGAGTGGGGGTGCAAGGACACATGGGGACAGGGCAGATGTGCTGACTGAACGGGAGAGGCTGGGATCAGCCAGGTCTGCATGGGGGAAACTCCACAACAATCCCCACACCCCCAAAAAACCTGTTCCATTCTTCTTCCACCCACACCCAACAACCCTCCAGGTTTGCTCCCTGCCCAGCAATTACTTCCCTCTCCCTCAGCTCCTCCGTTACCCCGACTCCCCCCGGCCTTTGCACTGCTTCGGAGGGGAGGGGGAAATGCGGGTCTGTGTTGTACTTTAAATGAATTATTACTCAGAATTCTGTATTAATGTGCTTAGTAAATCTTATTAAAATGCCTAGTATGAATCTATTTGTCAAAAATCATTTCCTGAATCGTTTGTGTTGTCTGTATTGTTACAGACACTTGCTGACAGGTATTTTGAAATAAATTACCAAAATAATTGAAACTGGTGTGATTATATTGTGTTATTTTGACAAATAAAATATGCAGAATTTTACCATATTGTGCACAGAATTTTTATTTTTTTGGCACAGAATTCCACCGGGAGTAATAGACTCATTGATTGCCAGGCCAGAAGGGACCACTGCAACCATCTTGTCTGACTTCCTGCATAACACACGCCAGAGCCTTTCCCCCCTATAATTCCCAGAGCAGAGCTTTGAGGAAAACATCCCATTGTGACTGAAAAATGGCCAGCGATGGAAAATCCACAGCTCCTGGTAAATTGTTCCAATGGCTAATTAATTACTCTCACCATTACACATGTATACGTTCTTTCCAGTCTGAATTCGCCTAGCTTCAACTTCCCACCACTGGCATTAAACCTTCCTCTGCTAGACTGAAGCACCCACTATAAAATATTTGTCCCCCATGTAGGTACTTACAGACTGGGCTCAAGTCACCAGAGCACCAAGATGTTCCCGCGTGGTGGCAGACAACCCCTCAACGTTCAGCTGGACCAGACCTACGACTAGGAAATCATCATCCAAAACCTGTTTGATCAAGATTCATGGTAATCCTCAAATTCAATCTGCTAGTTGCGTCGTCTGTTTCTCCAGACTGCAGACAAGCTGCTACTGGGTACTTACCGGGGACACGTCGTGAACACCGATCCACTGCCCCTGTAACGGGGGTGGCACCTACCTCTCATGAGCACCCCCTTTCTCTGGCTGACATACCTGCAAACACAGGTCTTCTCACAGGACAGCCCCTTTCTCTCGGTTGGGTGTGAGCCTGCTTGTCTTTCTGTTCTTACACCAGGGTGGCACCCGCCTCTTGCAAGCACTCCCTGACTGATGGGTCTCTCAGTGGGTCTTCAGCAGCTCAGCCCTCAGCCCTCCACACACTGCTCCCCTTCCGGGATATTCAGTCCAAGTTCTTATCTCGGCCCTGGTACGAGGCCACAGCACTAAGGCTTCTCCCAGGGGCACTTCTTCAGCTGCCCAGCCGGGACCCATCTCGGTACCCGCAGTTGGTGGTGTTTCAGCAGGGTCCCCTGGGCTCAGTGTGTGACCAGGCCGGCAGGGCCCATCTTGGTATCCTCGCAGGCCTGGCCAAGTTCTGTGCTCAGTTCCCCGGGCACATTCTGCCCGCACTGACCTTCTGCTGGTCCTGCTGCTCTTCCTGCCAGCCAGGCACCCGGTCGTCAGCAGCCTTCCCTGGGCTTCAGTCCTGTCTGCAGTGAGCTGTTCATGCTGTTCTAGCCAGTCAGGCACCCAGTCCTCTCTTGTCGAGCTCCACACAGCAATGAAGGCTCTGCTCTGCTGATTGCCTTTTATCCGACCCTTCTGGTCCCTTATTGGTTGGTCCAGCAGCCCGTCTGATTGGCCACTCCTCTGCAGCCATTCTAGGCAGCCTGGAGGACTCCTCACTGCTCTATTCTGGGGCAGGGTGACACAGGGCGGCGAGGCCTCCAGCAGGGGCCCCCGGACCTAAGTCCACCCTGCTACAGTCCCCCTTTCACATGTTGTGACCGTCTTACAAAAACAGCAAATAGGGTCAAAACACACAACAACCTGCTCAGAAAGCTGCCCAGAACGCCATGGGGCACCAGTGCCCAAACATTGCACACGTTAGCCTTGGCACTCATTGGCAGAGCACTGCACTCCAGTCTGGGCTTGCTCGTCTCACACAACGATCAATATACAACTTAATTCCACCATGCATATTATTTCAGGCACACTTAAATATACTCCTCAGCCATGATTAGGAGTTCTCTGCAATATTGCTCCACCCAGTGTTCGCAGAGAGAAAAGCATAGCAAAGCTTATGATGAAATTGTGTAATATGCCACATCTACCGTTAACTAAAGACTTGTTTAATCCACCACATGGTCGTCTGCCCTCACGGCGTCCACTGTGGGTAAGTTTACCAGGTGAGGGATTTATGGTAGAGGACGCGTGGTGAGCTTCATGGTTTGCAGAGAAAGTGACAAATAATTAGCTTGTCTCTGACCCCCCTCAACATCAACCCAGGTTTGATTTACCACAAAGGCAATGAAGCCTTCTCAACCGCTTTCGTACCGGATGTGGAATTTGTGCTGCAGCAGAATTTCAGTGGTGTTTTAGAGCCAGTCACTCTGTGGGCAGCAACATTGTTGAGGATGCAAAATGACTCAACTTCCTGGAGTCTTCATGCCTCAAACATTGTTGATAAGGACACTGGGGCTTGGCTTGACCGGATTGCGTATGCCAAATAAATAAATAAATCAAGTTACTCCTTAGCTTTCCCTTAAGATAATTAGATTGAGCTCTTTGAGTCTATCACGATAAGTTTTGTAATCTTTTAATCATTCTTGTGGCTCTTCTCTGACCCCTCTCCTCCTTGAATTGTGGGCACCAGACCTGGATGGGCAGCAGTCGCACCAGTGCCAAACAGAGGTACAATAGCCTCTCTGCTCCTACTCGAGATTCTCCTGTTTATGCTCCCAGGATGGCATTAGCCCTTCTGGCCACAGTGTTACACTGGGAGCTCATGTCCAGCTGATTGTCCACCATGACACCCAGGGTAGAGTCCCTCAGCCTGTAACTGGGGCCTGCATCCTTTGTTCCTAGTGGTACATTTACATTTAGCATATTGAAACGTATAGTGCTTGCTTGTGCCCAGCGTTACAAGGGATTCAGACCACTGTGCCACTGACTTGTCCTCTTCGTTATTCACCACTCCCCCAAATCTTTGGGTCATCTGAAAACTTCGTCAATGTTGGTTTTCTTTTCTTCCAGGTCATTGATAAAACTGTTAAATAGTGTAGGGCCAAGACCCCATCCCTGTGGGACCCCACTGGAAACAAACTCGCTTGATAATGAGAACACCCATTTTCAATTACCTTTTGAGACCTACCACTTAGCCAGTTTTTAATCCATTTAATGTGGGACAGGTTCATTTTATATCATTCTAGCTTTTTAATCAAAATGTTGTGTGATACCAAGTCCAATATAGACACTAAGTGAGGTGTATACACTGACGCTGCATCGCTCTACCTACGTCGCGCGAAGCTCCACGCCGCTCACCACTCTACCTACGTTGCACGAAGCTCCGCACCGCTCACCACTCTACCTACATCGCGCGAAGCTCCGTGCCGCTCACCACTCTACCTACATCGCGCGAAGCTCCGTGCCACTAGCCGCTCTGCCTACGTCGCACAAAGCTCCGCGCCGCTCACCACTCTACCTACGTCGCGTGAAGCTCCGTGCCGCTCACCACTCTACCTACATCGCGCGAAGCTCCGTGCCGCTCACCACTCTACCTACATCGCACGAAGCTCCGCGCCGCTCACCACTCCACCTACATCGCATGAAGCTCCGCGCCGCTCACCACTCCACCTACATCGCACGAAGCTCCGTGCCACTAGCCGCTCTGCCTACGTCGCACGAAGCTCCGCACCGCTCACCACTCTACCTACATCGCGCGAAGCTCCGTGCCGCTCACCACTCCACCTACATCGCATGAAGCTCCGCGCCGCTCACCACTCTACCTACATCGCACGAAGCTCCGTGCCGCTCACCACTCCACCTACATCGCATGAAGCTCCGCGCTGCTCACCACTCTACCTACATCGCGCGAAGCTCCGCACCGCTCACCACTCTACCTACATCGCGCGAAGCTCCGTGCCGCTCACCACTCCACCTACATCGCATGAAGCTCCGCGCCGCTCACCACTCTACCTACATCGCGCGAAGCTCCGTGCCACTAGCCGCTCTGCCTACGTCGCACGAAGCTCCGCACCGCTCCCCACTCTACCTCCATCGCGCGAAGCTCCGTGCCGCTCACCACTCCACCTACATCGCATGAAGCTCCGCGCCGCTCACCACTCTACCTACATCGCACGAAGCTCCGTGCCACTAGCCGCTCTGCCTACGTCGCACGAAGCTCTGCACCGCTCACCACTCTACCTACATCGCGCGAAGCTCCGTGCCGCTCACCACTCTACCTACATCGCGCGAAGCTCCGTGCCGCTCGCCACTCTACCTACATTGCGCGAAGCTCCGTGCCGCTCGCCACTCTACCTACATCGTGCGAAGCTCCGCGCCGCTCACCACTCTACCTACATCGCATGAAGCTCCATGCCACTAGCCGCTCTACCTACGTCGCACGAAGCTCCGCGCCGCTCACCACTCTACCTACATCGCACGAAGCTCCGTGCCGCTCACCACTCTACCTACATCGCACGAAGCTCCGTGCCGCTCACCACTCTACCTACATTGCACGAAGCTCCGTGCCGCTCACCACTCTACCTACATCGCATGAAGCTCTGCACCGCTCACCACTCTACCTACATCGCATGAAGCTCCGTGCCACTAGCCGCTCTACCTACGTCGCGCGAAGCTCCGAGCCACTCGCCACTCTACCTACGTCGCGCTAAGCTCCGCGCCGCTCACCACTCTACCTACATCGCATGAAGCTCCGTGCCACTCGCCACTCTACCTACGTTGCGCTAAGCTCCGCGCCACTCACCACTCTACCTACATCGCATGAAGCTCCGTGCCACTCGCCACTCTACCTACGTCGCGCTAAGCTCCGCGCCGCTCACCACTCTACCTACATCGCATGAAGCTCCGTGCCGCTCGCCACTCTACCTACGTCGCGCGAAGCTCCGCGCCTCTGCGTGGTGGTTTTGTCAGCATGGCAGGAGCGTTCCACCGGCGGGAGATGCAGCGCAGCATATACTCATCCAGTGTTTTGTCAATGAAAGCTGACTTCTGTCAACAAAACCATGTAGTGTAGACAAGGCCTTAGAGAAGTCTGAGTATGTTATGTCAACTGTTACATTTACCAGTCAAACTTGTCATCTCATCAAAAAATACATCAAGTTAGTTTGACAGGTTCTATTTCCTATAAAGCTGTGATGATTGCCATTAATTATACCACCCTCCTTTAATTCTTTATTAACCAAGTTCTGTATCAGCTGCTCCATTTGTCACACCTCCCCCAGTCGGTGCTACACCCCAGCTTTGGAACAGCCTCTTGGAGGAACTCTTTAGTGGCCCAGACCCCCCAGCGGGTCCCACTCTTCCTTCAGGGCAGGCCATGCAGCCTCACCACCTCCGGAGACGGGACTTCCCCGGCTCTAGCACTTACTACTTCTGGGTCCAAGGGCACCGGCCAGTAGCCTTTGGTGAGATCTGTGGTAATGAGGTACCAGGCCCCACCCCAACTTGTCTAGGGTCTCATCAGTCAAGAGCATGGGGTAGGCATCAGACACGGTGATGGCACTGAGCTTCTGATGGTCCCCACAGAACCCGCCCTTCTTGGGGACCAGCACCACAGGCAAGGCCCAGGGACTGGAGGATGGCTGGGTCACCCCTAAAGCCAGCGTGTCCTTGCCCTCTCTCCAGGTCCTGGGCTGGTTTCCTGTCTGCAGCAGACACCAAGTAATGCCCAGCATGTGCTGTATCTGTTTGCCCTTGGCACCAAAGGCATTCGAGAGACTTTTCCTTTGAGTTGTCAGTGACTCACAAACAGGTGACAGAGTGCCCCTCCCCTCCCGCCCACTCTTCTCACAAACGTTACCATCAGGGCTTCGAGATCCCTAGGTGGAGATCTACTGGGGTCAGCTACCCCCACACTTTGCCTTTCCTCAAGTCCTACATCTGGAGCAGCCCCACTGGTTAGTTCCCAGGACCCAGGCTTGGCCTCATCCCCTTTGGGTTCGTTTTCACACCCAGAGCCACAAACATCTGCCAAGCAGCCTGCACGGCGCAGCTCCTTCGGCTTCCTACTAGTCCCAGGTTCAGCTTGCAGGACAGATCCTGGCGTTGCTTGAACCCGAGCAGCTCGTAAAAACATGCGCAGAGACAAACTCCCATCAGGGGGCAGGGGGGCTTCCATCTACATCGATCTCTTGGGCACTGCACACACCAAAACCTCGTCCTGTGAGCACCACGCCCTCCATCTGGCTGTGCACCTCTATCGCCAGGGATCGGGCGGGGGCGAGACGGGGGGAACAGGCTCGAAGCGCAGCCGTCTCAAAGGCCAAGGTCTGTATCGCCCTCCCTTAAACTGGGCACTCTGTACAACATAGGTTCCCGTGGACTCTCCCCCCTCGCCCCGCAAGCTCCTCCACATCCAGGGATGACGTGGCTGCTTTTCCTGGCACATCCAGTGTCTCAGTCAGCTCCCTGCCTTGTGTGCACCGCTGGGCTCCCTCCCCATCTCTGCTGCAGCTCCAGAGATGGGAATTGGGCGTGAGGACGCCCTGCTGCTGCATTCATTGCCCTTGGGCTCTCAGAGCCCCGCCTGGGTCTGACCAGCCTTCTCCAGCCGTACAACCAGCTGCAGCCCCACACAGCTCTGCCATGCTCTTCTTAGGGGGGGGGGGTGATGGAGTAGGGGCTGTCTGTGTGGGGGATGGGAGAGCAAGGGAGGATTTTAGGTGAGATGCAGGTATTCAGCCTGTAACATGAGCTAGGCCTGGGGGAGGGGAGGTGACACCTCTGCCCAGGGGCTAGACAAAGGAAAGGGGCTGAGGGGGAGGGTTGAGTCAGTCTTCGGTTTTGGGAGCTGGGTGGTGGGTTTTCAGGGGATCCTAGGCTGGGATCCAAGCACCCTGAACCCCCCAGCAAGGCCAGATCGAGGGGTCCTGGCTCTGAACACAAGCTGGGCTGTATCCTGTGTTCCTCTTGTTCAATAAACCTTCTGTTTTACTGGCTGGCTGAGAGTCACTGTGAGTTCAGGAAAAGGGGTGCAGGGCCGGACTCCCCCACACTCCGTGACAACTGGTGGCAGCGGTGGGATCGACTGCACCCCGTGGACGGCGCTTCCTGCAGTAAGTGACTGGGGAGCAGTAAAACAAAGGGGCGATTAACCCCTGGGCGAGTGTGGCCAGAGAGCAGGACTTTGCAGTAACAGGGTCCCCCGGGGGATCACAGCGAGCGGTCCCAGGGGCGGAGGAGTCTGCAGCTCGACCCTGGCAGAGAGGGGGTGACCTCAAGGACTGGCACACTAGGGGTCCCCTGGAACCCGTGGGGAGCGGCGAGCACCCCGGCCTGCGAGCGGCCAGCAGGAAGATGTTTGCCAAGCAGCGCAAGTGTGACCTGGTGGGGCTGTGCAAGCAGAGGGGGCTGCGCAGTGGGAAGCTCACCAAGGCCCAGCTGATTGCCCGTCTGGAGGACGCAGATCATGGGAATGAACCGATCCCTGTCTCTGAGGGAAGCAGCCGGGCAGAGGCAGCGCAGGCACCAGTGTCTGTCCCCGCTGGGAGTGGTCAGCCGGCTGCTGAGGGCTTCCCGAGACCTCCCACCCCTAGGCCTAGGGGGAGGGGGAGGAGGAGCCCAGCTACCGAGGGCACCGTGACCCCCCCGGCCAGCAGGGGATCATCCCGGCGACGCTCGGCCTCCGTGGAACTCAGGCGGCTGGACTTGGAGAGAGAGATCAAAGTGAAGGAGATGGAGATGGAGGACCGGCAGAAGCAGCGTGAATTCGAGGAGAGGGAGAAGGAGCAACAACGTAAACATGAGCTGGAACTGGCCCAGCTGAAAAGCAGGGAGGCCCCGGCTGCGGCGAGTGAGGGGGGGCCCAAGCCTACAAAGAGCTTTGATAAGAACTTCCTGGCCCGGCGTAAGGAGGGGGAGGACATAGACACCTTCCTGACGGCCTTTGAGAACGCCTGCGAGCTGCACAAGGTTGACCCTGCAGACAGGATCCCGTTCCTCACCCCCTTACTGGACTCCACCGCCGTGGAGGTGTACAGCCGAATGAGAGGGGAGGAGGCAGGGGACTACAACCTGTTCAAAGAGGCCCTGCTCCGCGAGTTTGGGCTGACCCCGGAGATGTACCGGAAGAGGTTCCGGAGTCAACATAAGACCCGGGAGGTCACATACCTGCAACTGGTCAACCGGGTGCAGGGGTACGCCCGCAAGTGGACAGCCGGGGCCCAAACTAGAGAGGACCTGCTTGACCTATTCATACTGGAGCACCTGTATGAGCAGTGCCCATCCGACCTGAAGCGGTGGTTGATGGACCAGAAGCCGGAGAACCCGCAGCAAGCAGGCCGGCTGGCTGACCAATATGTGGACAGTCGGGCAGGGGATGGCAGGGAGGAGTATCGAGGGAGCAGGCCTGCCTCAACGCTGAGAGAGAGTCACCATGGGACCTCCCAGCGGGGCCCTATGGAGAACCCCCACAAAAGGGGAACATCCAGCATCAGGTCCACCCGACCCACTCGAGGGGACCCACGAGACATGGGCTGCTTTCACTGTGGCCAACAAGGCCACATACGGGCCCAGTGCCCCAAGCTCAGGGACAGACCGAGCAGACCCAACCTGCAGAGGGTTGACTGGGTAAAGACCCAATCGGAGGAGGGGCAACATGCCCAAGAGAGGGGGGCTGGCAGCGTCCCACCTGGGAAGGAGGGAGGAGGGCCCCAGGTCAGCGCCTCTGGGGGGCTGGATGCTCCGGACACAAGGTTCTGCTACAGGGTGGCCATGGGGCTGCCCCTCCGGAGCGAGTGCCTGGTTCCCCTGGAGGTGGATGGGAGGAAGGTCACCGGGTACTGGGACACAGGCGCAGAGGTGACGCTGGCCCGGCCCGAGGTGGTGGGCCTAAATCGGATGGTGCCTGATACCTACCTGACCCTGATGGGCGTGAGCGGGACCCCATTCAAGGTGCCCGTGGCGAGGGTGCACCTGAAGTGGGGGGTCAAGGAGGGCCCCAAGGATGTGGGGGTACACCCCCATTTGCCCACAGAGGTGCTAATGGGGGGGACCTCGAGGCCTGGCCAGGCAATGCCCGGGGTACCCTGATCGTGACCCATAGTCAGAGTCGGCGCAGGGCTCTGCACCCTGACAACGGGGAAAGTACTCTGCCCGAGTGCCTGGTGGGGAGGGAACGCCCAGAGACACGACCCAGAGAGGCTGCGGCCTCAGACCCAGCCGGTGAGAGAGAGCAGGGCCCCATCCCTGTCCCAGCTGCTGAGTTCCAGGCCGAGGTGCAGAAGGATCCCTCCTTGCAGAAGCCCAGGGACCAGGCTGACCTCAATGCAGCACAGACCATGAGGAGAGGTTGCAAGGAGAGGTTCCTGTGGGAGAAGGGGTTCCTGTATCGAGAATGGGCTCCCCCCGGGGAAGTGGAGTCATGGGGGATTAGGAGGCAGCTGGTGGTTCCCCAGAAGTTTCACCACAAGCTCCTGTATCTGGCCCATGACATCCCTCTCGCAGGGCACCAGGGAATCCGGCGCACCAGGCAGAGGCTGCTACAGAACTTTTACTGGCCTGGGGTCTTTACCCATGTCCGGCAGTACTGCCAATCCTGTGACCCCTGCCAGCGGGTGGGGAAGGCCCGGGACAAGGGGAAAGCAGCTCTGAGGCCTTTGCCCATCATAGAAGAGCCTTTCCAGAAGGTGGCCATGGACATGGTGGGACCTCTCAGCAAGGCGACCCGGTCAGGAAAGAAATACATCTTGGTGGTGGTAGATTTCGCCACTCGATACCCCGAGGCGGTGGCCTTGTCCTCTACCGAAGCAGACACCGTGGCGGATGCGCTGCTGACCATTTTCAGCCGGGTGGGGTTCCCCCAGGAAGTCTTAACGGACCAGGGGTCCAACTTCATGTCGAAGCTGCTCCAGTCCCTGTGGGAGAAATGTGGGGTCCGACCCAGCTGGGCCTCAGCGTATCACCCCCAGACCAACGGGCTGGTGGAGAGGTTCAACGGGACGCTAAAGATGATGCTAAAAACATTCATGCACCAGCACCCACAGGACTGGGACAAGTACTTACCTCACCTGCTGTTTGCATACAGGGAGGTACCCCAGGAGTCTACTGGGTTTTCGCCTTTCGAACTGTTATATAGAAGGCGGGTAAGGGGGCCCCTGGACCTGATGAGAGACGAATGGGAGGGGAAGGCCGCTTCCAATGGAGAGTCGGTGGTGGAGTATGTCCTGACCTTCCGGGAAAGACTTACCGAGCTCATGGGCCTGGCCAGGGAGAATCTGGCCCGCGCCCAGAGGAAGCAGAAGGTCTGGTACGACCGCACAGCGCGGGCCCGCGCCTTCGCCACCGGGGACCAAGTGATGGTTCTCATCCCCGTGAGGAAAAACAAACTCCAGGCTGCCTGGGAAGGGCCCTTCAAGGTTGTCAAGCAACTAAATGAGGTAAACTATGTGGTGGAGCTGTCGAACCGGGCTCATCACCGCCGGGTGTACCATGTGAATATGATGAAGCCATATTATGACCGGGGGAATATGGTGTTGGCCGTGTGTGGGCACTGGGAGGAGCCGGGGGATGACCCTCTAGTGGATCTATTCCCAGGGACAAAGGCTGGTTCCCCCCTGGAGGCGATTCCCTTCTCTGATCAGCTGACCCCGGCCCAGCATGCTGAGATCAGAGGGGTGCTGCAACTGTACCGACCGTTGTTTTCCAAACAGCCTGGGCGCACTAATTTGACTGTCCACCGGGTGGAGACTGGGGCACACACCCCAATACGCTGCTCCCCTTTTCGGGTTACCGGGAAGACTGCCCAGGACCTGGAAAGGGAGGTCAGGGACATGCTGGCTTTAGGGGTGATCCAGCCGTCCGCCAGCCCCTGGGCCTCCCCAGTGGTGCTGGTCCCCAAGAAGGACAGGTCGATCCGGTTCTGCGTGGACTATCGAAAGCTCAATGCCATCACCGTATCTGATGCCTACCCCACGCCAAGGCCTGATGAGCTCCTGGACAAGCTGGGAGGCGCTCGGTACCTCACCACCATGGATCTTACAAAGGGCTACTGGCAAGTGCCGCTGAACGCAGATGCCAGGCTGAAATCGGCCTTCATCACCCTCCTGGGGCTCTATGAGTTTCTGACCCTGCCCTTCGGCCTCAAGGGAGCGCCGGCCACCTTCCAGTGCCTGGTGGATCAGCTACTGAGGGGGATGGAGAGTTTTGCTGTGGCGTATATTGATGACATCTGCGTCTTCAGCCAGACCTGGGAGGATCACGTGTTCCAGGTTAGACGAGTGCTGGACCGACTCCGGGAGGCGGGGTTAACCGTAAAGGCGGAGAAGTGCAAGGTGGGGATGGCTGAAGTATCTTACCTGGGCCATCGGGTGGGAAGCGGCTGCCTAAAGCCGGAACCGGCCAAGGTGGAGGTGATCAGAGACTGGCCCGCTCCCCAGACCAAAAAGCAGGTCCAGGCCTTTATTGGGATGGCGGGGTACTATCGAAGGTTCGTGCCCCATTTTAGCGCCATAGCCGCCCCCATCACTGAGCTGTGCAAGAAGGGCAAGCCAGACAAGGTGGTCTGGACCGAGCAGTGCCAGCAGGCTCTCCAGGCGCTGAAGGAGACTCTGCTCAAAGGCCGAGTTCTGGCAAACCCAAACTTTGACAAGCCCTTTATGGTGTTTACCGACGCCTCAGACACGGGCCTGGGGGCGGTGTTGATGCAGGAGAATGAAAAGGGGGAGAGACACCCCATCGTGTACCTGAGCAAGAAGTTGCTACCCCGGGAGCAGAACTACGCGGCCATCGAGAAGGAATGCCTGGCCATGGTGTGGGCCCTGAAGAAACTGGAGCCCTATCTCTTTGGGCGCCACTTCACCGTGTACACCGACCACTCTCCCCTCACCTGGCTGCACCAGATGAAAGGAGCCAACGCCAAGCTCCTGAGGTGGAGCCTGCTCCTGCAGGACTATGACATGGACGTGGTCCACGTGAAGGGAAGTGCCAACCTGATAGCGGACGCGCTGTCCCGGAGAGGAGGCCCTGAACTTCCCCAGGTCACTGGGCAAAGTGACCCCGCTCAGTTCAGTCTTGAAGGGGGGAGAGGTGTG
The DNA here is from genome assembly GCF_020497125.1 of Mauremys mutica. Taxonomy (NCBI): domain Eukaryota; kingdom Metazoa; phylum Chordata; order Testudines; family Geoemydidae; genus Mauremys; species Mauremys mutica. The sequence goes on from NC_059074.1 coordinate 1,802,998, forward strand.
ATGGAGCAGGGGCTGTCTGTGTGGGGGATGGGAGAGCAAGGGAGGATTTTAGGTGAGATGCAGGTATTCAGCCTGTAACATGAGCTAGGCCTGGGGGAGGGGAGGTGACACCTCTGCCCAGGGGCTAGACAAAGGAAAGGGGCGGAGGGGGAGGGTTGAGTCAGTCTTTGGTTTTGGGAGCTGGGTGGTGGGTTTTCAGGGGATCCTAGGCTGGGATCCAAGCACCCTGAACCCCCCAGCAAGGCCAGATCGAGGGGTCCTGGCTCTGAACACAAGCTGGGCTGTATCCTGTGTTCCTGTTGTTCAATAAACCTTCTGTTTTACTGGCTGGCTGAGAGTCACTGTGAGTTCAGGAAAAGGGGTGCAGGGCCGGACTCCCCCACACTCCGTGACAGGGTGTCACGGACCCACAGGGTCGGGGCTCTGACCCCAACCTGGGAACAGTCTCTGGGAGGGGCCTTCAGTAGGCCAGACCCCCGGGTCTCACTCTTCCCCCAGGATGAGCCATACGGCCTCCTCGCCTCAGCCCATCGCTGGGCACCTGGGAGAGACTCAGCCGCTCTGCAGGGACCCCCGCGCCCGCCAGTGCCTGCAGTGACACCAGGCGGCCTTTCCCCAGAGCCGGTCTTGGGCCCCTGGGCACGGACTGGGGAACCAGTCCAGCTGGCCAAGCTGTTGTGGGCTCCACTTCCGCTTCCTCTCCCCCTCGAATGTCTGTCCGTCCCAGGCAGCCCCAGGTCTCACCGCAGGCCAGCTCCTGTCCCAGTCGTAGGTCAGTCCCCAGCCCCGCCTGCTGGAGCTTGTTCAGTCCTGGGGGCTCCCACTGTCCAGCCAGAGCCTCACTGGAGCTGAGGTGGGGTCAGCCTGGCCTTAACGCCCTGACACACCCCTCCTGCTCGGCCCCCTGGGCAGCAGCCCCCGCCCGGGAAGTCTCGCCAGGCTCAGCCTTCAGGAAAGCATTGCAAGAAATTCCCACTTTGTTGCAAGGGGGCTGGCGTGCTGCCGCTGTGGGAGGGGGGACCCGAGGTTGGTGTGGTGCCACTGGTGGGGGAGGGGGGCACTGGGGTTGGCCTGACATGGTACAGTTGGTGGGGGCGTGTTTGAACCACCTGGCACTGAGAAAGGCCAACAAACCTGGCCATTGGGGGAGGGGCTCCCTCCTGAGTGACACGGAGCTGCCCTGGTTAAAGGGCTGGGTCACCCCCTGGCCTGGCCAGTCCTTGCCTGGCCCCTCCCCCAGAGCATAGCCCATGGCCTCTCTGCCCCACGGGCCGGCAAGCACTGGGGAACGCACTGCCCCTGCCCAGCCATGCCCTGGCACCCCCACCTGCCCAGCTGATTCCAGCCCGCAGGCCAGGGGAGAGGGCAGCCTGAGCCGACAATTAACCCTTGGCCCAGGGAGCAGCCCCAGGGAGCAGCCCCAGAAGCCATCTGTGCCCTGGCAGGGCAGCAGCCTCGGCCCACTGCCCCCTCCCCACAGAGCACCCCCAAGGGAGGGCAGCCAGAGGCAGCTGGGGGACAAGCATTGGTGGGAGCAGAGGCCTGGGCAGGTGTCTTCGCCAGGCCCATCTCCACCCAGGGGAGGAACCTGGACTTGGGGGGCGGGGTTAAGAACCCCCCTCCAGGGGAGGTGCAGTGCAGGGAGCAGCTGCATGGTGGGGTGATTCCAAGGGCCCCTTGCCCTCCCCCAGGCCCATTCAGCCTCTAGGGCAAGGTCGTGCTCCACTCCCGGCTCTGCCGGGTGCCTGCTGGGCAACCCTGGGGCAGGCGCTGCCCTGCCCCCTTGGCACAGCACAGTGGGGAGCCAGGAGGCAGCATCCAGCAGGCCAGGGGCACATGGCTGTAACCGCTCCACTCCGAGCTCAGCCAGGCGCCGGGGGCTGGATGCAGGTGTTGGGGGACGCTCCAGGCCAGCTGATGTGGGGGGCACAATGGCCCCTGCGAGCTGGACTCCACCCCCATCCCACCTGGACCCCAGCCAATGACACCCCAGCTGACCCCCCCCAGCCCTGCCCCCATGGCCCCTCCTGACTTCAGCAGAGGGACGGGACCCCACGCCCTCCCCCAAGAGCCCCCCAGCTCACAGCTGCATTGCCTCTGAGCCCGCGTAGGGACCAGCCCCAGGCTGCAGGGGGCAGGATGGCGACCGCTCTCCGGCCACAGGCACACACACACACCGGGGGGAGGAGGAGGGAATGCCTTGGGCAGGGAGTCCTAAGCTAGGACAGCTGGGTTCACACCCCTCCCTGACCCAGGCCACCTAGGCGTCCCCCCACCCACCCACCCAAGGAGGAGCAGAACCTGGCTTAGCCTCACGCCCAGCAGCTTGGGGAAGCCGAGAGTGGCACAGCGGGCGCTGCTAGGCGAGCCCAGCCCCAGCTGTTAGCAGACAGCCCCAGAGCCGAGGGTGCCCTTGTCCTGGCTCTCTCCTCACCCCACGCAGCATGCGGTGGCAGGAAGTTCCGCAGGCAAGTTATAGGTTATACAAGAACTAGGCAGCTTTGGCTCTGTTCACAGGGACGCTCGGATTGCCCAGTGGGCTCACTCCTTCCTCCATGCTCAAGCCAGGCTGCGTGGCTAGCAGTGCAGCTGCCAGGGGCTGAGGGCTGAGCAAGGACCCTGCCCCTGCTCCTGCTCTGCAGGGAGGTGGCCACAGGCAGCAGACGCTGAGGTCCAGCCATGTCTCTCCCCCTCTCTGGTCCCTCACTGTCCAGCTGACAGCCCCTGCAGGGAAGGCTCCCGCCCAGCTGTGACCACCCCCCCTTCACTGGGTCTCAGCACACAGTAATGCGACAGTGCTAGACCCGCTGGGCCCCCGGTGCTGGGGCCAGTCCTGGGCCCCGGGCGAGAGGAGCTGCACACAGCCTGGCTCAGGACACGCTCCTGAGGACATAGCCTGGAGCAAGGCTGGGCAGGGAGCTGGCTGCACAGGTGCAAGTCATGGGCTCAGACCACGGTGAGAGAAGCCCCCCAGCAGCCTTTAATGGTGCCACCGAGGCCAGACAACAGGTTCCTTTATTGCCCTGACACACCGTCCCAGTGGGCCCCAGGGCGCCGGCAGGGACACCCCTGAGGCTCAGACACAGTGACTTAGGTTCGGTCTGTGCCACGTGGAGGCCAGGCCAGGCCAGGCGCGCTGAGGGAGGGGTGCTGTAAGCCACAGTGCAAGCAGGCAGTGAGTGCACTGCCCGCCAGGACCACGCCTGCCCGGAGAGCTGCGTTTGGCACCCAACACAGGGAAGGGACAGGCCCCTGGAAGCAGCAGGGTGCCCGGCAGGCTCAGCCTGCGGCTGCCCCGTCTCCATGGGCTAGTTACAGTGGGGTTGGTCTCCTTTGACTCCAGGCTGCACGGCTGGGGCACAAGCTTGTGCTTCTCAGCCAGGGCCCTGCGAGCTCGGTGTCTGCGGGGCGTGGGGGGAGGGGCCCGGCTGAGGAGAAGCCAGGCGGGTGCTGGTGGTGAGTGACTGGCCGAGGGAGGGAGGGGGGCTGCGCAGCAGTGCAGCCTCCTGTGGGGGGGTGGGGGGGGTTACCCAGGGGTTTCCAGTCTCAGGTTCCTTGTGCAGCAATGCCAGGGCAGGGAGCCTGGCCAGTCAGCAGCTGCTGCAGCAGCCAGAGAAGTCACAGCATGAGGAGCCTTGGGCAGGCGCAGGCCGCAGGAGCGAGTCCTTGCAGGAACGGCTGCCCCACAGGCGTTGCCAGTTTACCTGAGATTTGAGCCGCAGCCAGGTGGCCTGGCTGCCCCCAGCACAGGGGCCAGGAACCCCAGGCAGCGCCAGTTCCAGTGGGGTTCCCACCCAGAGTCCAGGCGAGGGCACAGGCAGTCAGCAGGTCAAAGTTGGCCTCATGCGTCAGTCCTGAGGCTGGCGTCTGGCAGCGGCTCCTCTCCAGCTGCTGCAGGCAGGGGCTGCACCACAATGGGTGTCTGGGTCTCTGCGGGGCGACAGGCTCAGTGGAGGGGCAGGGTATTCAGGGGTCTCAGAGCACCCCTACTTCCACCCGGGATCCCCCCAACCCCACACCAGGCTACCTGCTTGGCACAGAACCTGGGAGCTCAGGGCTCCGGACAGCTGCTCCAGGCTCCAAGAGGATGCAGGCCCCAGGGAGGTGAGAGCCATGGAGCAGGGTATGGACCTGGCCAGCCCAAACGGCTATTATTGGCCCACGACTGTGGGCAAAGATGGTGGGGCACTGGCAGCCAGGGAGAGCTGGGGGAGCCCAGGCTGGGTAGGTGGGAGGGGGAGAAGACCAGGCTGGGGGGCTGGGAGCAAAGGGTGGGTTCGGGGGTCAAGGGAGCCGTAAGTGCTCCCCTGACACACTGAAAGGCTCCTCCAAGCCAGGAGGTACCACAAATCCTGTGGGTCCGTGACAAAGGGCCACCCACAGCAGGCACCAGGAGCGCCCCATCAGCTGACGGGCAGGCGTAGCAGCCATGCCCACCCTCCATGCCTGCCTGGGGCCCCAGGGGCACGCAGGTGGGGGAGACCGTGGCAGGGCAGGGCCTGGGGGACGTGGGCTGGTGAGTCCCAGGGCGACCTTGCTCCATTTGCCTTGTGCTGGGGCCTCCCCCCGGCCACTTGAAGCCCTGTCACCAGGCCTCCCGGACATCAGCTCAGCCGACAGCAGGACTCCCCCACCCCCTCGCTTTGGCAACGGCAGGGAGGGCTCAGCCCCAGGCTGGAGGGCAGGGTTCCCCCAACTGCACGCGGTAGGAGCAAGAGCAGGACTGGGCCTGTCAGGCGGGGCAGCAGGGCAGGCCCCAGGGATGCTCAGCTCCCTCCGGGCGCCTGGATCCCAGCCGTTGTCTGCTCTGCCCTGCACCCTGGTCACATGAAGCCCTGGTGCCAGGACCGACCGCAGGCTCAGCCAAGCCGCTGCTCCCACCCCGCAGGGGGCAGGATAGCACAATCCCCTGAGAGCTCCAAGCACTAGGTCCTGCACTGCCTGTCCCAGCCCAGAGGGGACCCCAGGGTGCCAGCGAGAGCCGACCCCACTTTCCTCCATTCCCAGCACAGGCACTGGCGGGGAGGGGGGGCTTCCTACCAGTCCCCCCTCCCTGGTGACAGCTACCAGGCCCCACCGCAGCCCCTGGGATGGGCCAGGCCAAGCCAGCCACAGGCTTGTGTAGACACAGCGCGGGGCAGGGCAGACGAGAGACCTGCCCAGAGTTCACAGCAAGCTGTGGCAGAGCTGGGAGCCTAGGCCAGAGCCCAGTACTGCCCCCTCCACTAGCTCCAGCTCTTGCTGTCATCCACCCAGCGCCTGCCCCGTGCTGCCCACCCCCGGTGCTGGCCGTGTGCCTGCAGCCTCCTGCCCCAACCCTCCTGTTACCCTCACTGCCTTTGGCTCAATCGCGCATCTGCCCTGGGGGTTCCCTGCCCCGCTCAGAGCGAGGCTCGGACGAAGAGCAGGCCCCGGGCTGAGCTGGGCTCCCTTCTGGCAGCAGGAGCACGGGCAGGGCAACTCTCCCTCACCTTCAGCCTCAGCTTGGATCTGCGCCTCCAGGTCCTCGGGGTTGACATACTTGTAGGAGTCCTCGTCCTCAGGCGGACGGCACTTCCCGCAGCAGAAACAGCAACAGCAGCAGCAGCAGCAGCAGGTGAAGATGCCACAGCACACAGCCAAGGCCTGCATGGGAGGGAGCGGCCGGGTCATCGACTCAGAGGGGCTGCAAGAGGCTTCTCAGTCCAGTGCCCCGCACCGAGGCAGGACTAAGGATTCTCTGACCAGCCCTGACAGGGGTGTGTCCAAGCAGCTCTGAAAAACCTCCAGTGACCGAGGTTCCACAGCCTCCCTGGGCAATTTGTTCCAGTGATTAACCAGCCTGACAGTTAGGACGTTTTCCCTAATGTCCAACCTAAACCGCCCTTGCTGCAATTTAAGCCCATTGCTCCCTCCTCTTTATAACAACCGTTTATGTGCCTGAAGACTTATTCCCCCCGCAATCTTCTCTTTGCCAAACTGAACAAACCAATTTTTCAGTTCTCCCTGGCAGGTCATGCTTTCCTGGCCTATAACCATTTGTGCTGCTCTTCTCTGGACTCTCTCCAGTTTGTCCACATCTTTCCTGAACTGGACACAATACTCCAGCTGAGGCCATATCAGGGTGGAGTAGAGCGGAAGAATCACTTCTCCTGTCTTGCTTCCAACACTCCTGCTAATACAGCCCAGACTGATGTTGGCTTTTTATGCAACAGTGTTACACTCTTCATTCATACTTAGCATGTGATCCACTAAGCTGCGGATCCCTTTCCGCAGTATCCTTCCTAGCCAGTCATTGCCCAGTTTGTATGTGTGCAACTGATTGTTCCTTCCTGAGTGGAGCACTTTGCATTTGTCCTGATTGAATTTCATCCTATTTACTTCAAACCATTTCTCCAGTTTGTCCAGATCATTTTGAATTTTAATCCTATCCTCCAAAGCACTCGTGACCCCTCCCAGCTTGGTATCGTCTGCAAACTTCTTAAGTGTGCTCTCTGTGCCATTATCTAAACCAGGGGTCCCCAACCTTTTCAGGACCAGGGACCGGTCATGCCTGAGGAGGGAGCGCTCGTCCCGCGGCTTGGGTAGACCTCCCGCAGGCGTGCCTGCGGGAGGTCCACCGGCTCCGGTTGAGCTGCCGCAGGCATGACTGCGGACGGTTCGCTGGTCGCGCGGCTCAGCTGGACCACCCGCAGGCATGCCTGCGGCAGCTCAACCGGAGCCGGTGGACCTCCCGCTGGCGTGCCTGCGGGCGGTCCAGCTGAGCCGCGCGACCAGCGAACCGTCCGCAGTCATGCCTGCGGGAGGTCCACCGGAGCCCCGGGAGCAGCGGACCTCCCGCAGGCATGACTGCGGAGGGAGCGCTCGTCCCGCGGCTCGGGTAGACCTCCCGCAGGCACGCCTGCGGGAGGTCCACTGGGTCGGTTCGCGGCCCGGTTTGTAAGAGGCCGCGGACCGGTACCGGGCCGCGGACCAGGGGTTGGGGACCCCTGATCTAAACCACTGATGAAGATATGAAATAGAAGTAGCCCCAGGACAGATCCCTGTGGGACCCCACTGGATGTGCCCTTCTAGCTGACTGTGACCACCGATAACGACTCTCTGGGAACGGTTTTGCACCTACCTTACAGTAGGCTACATTTCCCTAGTTTGTTTATGAGCCAGTCACTTGAGATAGTCTCATATCTCAACTTCAGTAAGGCTTTTATCCCATCTGCCACTTCCCCCTAGCCACAAGGCTTTTTACCCTGTCAAAGGAGGATATTATGTTGGTTTGCCACGATTTGTTCTTGACAAATACATGTTCGCTGTCACTTATCACCTTGTTATCTTGTAAGTCTTTACAAATACATTGTTTGAGTATTTGCTCCACTATCTTTCCAGGTACCAAAGCTAAACTGACTGGTCTGTAATCCCCTGGTTTGTCCTTGTTCCCGTTTAGTGATAAGGGCTATATCTGCCCTTTGCCAGCCCTCTGGGATCTGGCTTCCGGAGGTCTCAAAGATAAGCACTAATGGCCCAGAGGTCTCGTCAGCCAGTACCTTAAGTATTCTAAGATATATTTCATCAGGCCCTGCCGACTTGAAGACACCTAACTTGTCTATGTAATTCTTAGCTTAGCCTCATATCCTGCCCCATTTACACCGATGGTCAGACTGACTGTGAACTCCCACCTCTGCCACAATGGGTGGCTCAGGGCCTGGGCACCCCACCCACCTCCGGTTGGAGCACCCAGAGCCCAGGAGACCTCTCCACGTCACCCCACCTGGCAGCCTAAGCCACGTGACTGGAGCAGCCAGTGCTGGAGAGTGGCCCGTGGTGTGTCTGTGGGAGCCTGACAGGTGCACAGAACAGAGCGGGGGGCTGTGCCAAGCAAGCAGCGGGCACTCACCTTGAACCACCACTTGGACATGAGGAAGTAGTATTTGACACTCTCCTCGCCAAACTGCTCCGCCACGTAGAGCCCCATGGAGCCATACTCGTCATAGATCCGCCGCTTGTTCTCATCATTCAGCGTCGCGTTCGCATTGTTGATCTCCTTGAACTTCTCCACTGCCTCGGGATTCTCGGGGTTTTTGTCTGGGTGGTACTTCAGGGCCAGTTTCCTGCATGGTGCAGAGGAGCGGCAGGGCTGAGGAGACGTCCCAAGCCGTTCCCCCAGATCTCAGGAGGGCACTCAGAGAATCTTCCCTCCCTTTTCCCTGGGGCTGGGAGACCCTGAGCTACTTGGTATGACCCTGCCCCATGCTGGGGGCAGGAGGGCATGGTGTAACTCCACCCTGCAGTTCCAGGGTGTGCATTGCTCTCCAGACACAGGGCCGGAGCCCAGCAGGCGTGCGGAGGCACTCGCCTGCACGGCTGGCTGGTTGGGCTATCCCTGCCCCACAGGTCCGGCAGCAGAGGTGCAGCCACAAAGGACCTGTGGGGTCACTGGGCCCAGCAGGTGGATTCCCTACCTGTATGCCTTCTTGATCTCCTCTGAAGAAGCCCCCTTCTCCAGGCCCAGGACTCTGTACAAACTCTCCCCAGCCCGGGACATTTTCCGCTGGGGTCGGCCGGGTTCCGCCATGTTGCTCTGTATTGGAGGGGAAATGGGAGGTGTAAGTAAACATGCCCATGCCCTGCAAGCTGCAGTCACCAGTTTGTGGGCAGGACTGGTGAGGACACGAGGAGCTGGGCACAGGGACTGGCACGCCAGCTTTTCCAGCTCCCTAGAGCGAGCAGCGGGGCATGTGCTGGCCAGGATCCTCTCACCCACTGCAGGGCCATCCAGGCAGGCAGTGGGGCACAGCTGCCTAGGGGGTCCCCCTCCCATCACAGGGCCCACTCAGCAGAGCCCCCTGGGGGATTATGAGACCATGCAGACAGCAGCTCTCCCACAGAGGGCCAAGCCCAGCGCTCACAATGCCAGCGAGGAAGCAGGGAAAGGCAGATTTCCGGCAGGCCCCGCATGCGCCACCTGGCCTGGGTCTCCCACACGCAAGGCCAGGCCAGGCCGGCAGTGCCTACAGCTCCCTCCATACCAAACCTGGACGCTGGAGACAAGGCCACATCAGTGCCAGGTGCAGCAAAGCAGACCAGCACCACGGGCCCCAGCAGCCTGGGGCGAGCCTGCCACCTGCGCAGACCCTCAGCCTGGGGCCGCTCGCAGCAGCTGCTCTGCCTCCCCTTCACCCTCGCGAGTCAGGGCTGCCAATGGCCAGCACTGCCCCCTCCTGGCCACAGGGCCCGCAGCCTGGGGACCATAAGAACATAAGAACGGCCGTACCGGGTCAGACCAAAGGTCCATCTAGCCCAGTATCTGTCTACCGACAGTGGCCAATGCCAGGTGCCCCAGAGGGAGTGAACCTAACAGGCAATGATCAAGTGATCTCTCTCCTGCCATCCATCTCCATCCTCTGACAAACAGGCTAGGGACACCATTCTTACCCATCCTGGCTAATAGCCATTTATGGACTTAGCCACCATGAATTTATCCAGTTCTCTTTTAAACCTTGTTATAGTCCTAGCCTTCACAACCTCCTCAGGTAAGGAGTTCCACAAGTTGACTGTGCGCTGCGTGAAGAAGAACTTCCTTTGATTTGTTTTAAACCTGCTGCCTATTAATTTCATTTGGTGACCCCTAGTTCTTGTATTATGGGAATAAGTAAATAACTTTTCCTTATCCACTTTCTCAACATCACTCATCATACTCCCAGATACATGCCAGCGCAGCACGCCCCTCTCCCAGCCATGCACTAACTGCAGACATCGATGTGCATCTGCCCACACAGTCACCCCCAAACCCTCAGTCTGCAGCATGTCAGAGCTTTGGGCTTCTCTCACCCTGCAAGCTCCCAAAAAGGGCACAAGAGCTCAGGAGCAGGACAGGGGCCAGGACACAGCACTTACCTAGCTGGGAATCCAGGCTCACCCGGCAGCAGGAATGAGGAAGTGAAACAAGGCAGGGCAAGAACTGGCCAGACAAGGACGAGAGACAGCCCAGCAACCAGCTTGCCCACGACCCAAGAGAGGGCACAGACAGCCCAGAAACCAGCCTGCCCACTGCCAGCCCCCACCTGCCCAAGACCCAAGGGTGGGCACAGACAGCCCAGAAACCAGCCTGCCCACTGCCAGCCCCTGCCTGGCTAGCAATACGGCCCCATGGATGTGACCGAGCTCTTGGGCTGGATCCCTGGCTTGGGGGAATCACTTCCTGCTCTGAGCCCCACCCCTCACGGCCCAGCCCAGCCAGGCTGGCTGCAGGGCGGGAGCGTGGGGCAGCGAAGAGCTGGTTACAACAGACTTGGCAGGCTTTGAGACTGACCCATGTTAATCAGATCACACAGCCAGGGATGCTGGGCCACGGGTGACACTGAGCGATGCCCTGACACAGGGGCGGCTCTAGCCATCCCGCCGCCCCAAGCAGGGCGGCGCGCCGCGGGGGGCGCTCTGGCGGGACCTGCTGCAGACGTGCCTGTGGAGGTTCGGCTGGTGCCGCGGCTCCGGTGGAGCATCCGCAGGACCCGCCTGGCGCCCTGCCGGCAAAAGGCCGCCCCAAGCGCCCGCTTGGCGCGCTGGGGTCTGGAGCCGGCCCTGCTCTCACAGCATCAGCAGGCACCAAGCACCGGGTGGGTCTGGCTCCGGGAGCAGGCGGTGCCGGCCCCGGCCCCGGGACGGGACAGCCCCCGGCCCCGGCCCCGGGACGGGACAGCCCCCGGCCCCGGCCCCGGCCCCGGGACAGCCCCCGGCCCCGGCCCCGGCCCCGGGACAGCCCCCGGCCCCGGCCCCGGCCCCGGGACAGCCCCCGGCCCCGGCCCCGGCCCCGGGACAGCCCCCGGCCCCGGCCCCGGCCCCGGGACAGCCCCCGGCCCCGGCCCCGGCCCCGGGACAGCCCCCGGCCCCGGCCCCGGCCCCGGGACAGCCCCCGGCCCCGGCCCCGGCCCCGGGACAGCCCCCGGCCCCGGCCCCGGCCCCGGGACAGCCCCCGGCCCCGGCCCCGGCCCCGGGACAGCCCCCGGCCCCGGCCCCGGCCCCGGGACAGCCCCCGGCCCCGGCCCCGGCCCCGGGACAGCCCCCGGCCCCGGGACAGCCCCCGGCCCCGGGACAGCCCCCGGCCCCGGCCCCGGCCCCGGCCCCGGGACAGCCCCCGGCCCCGGCCCCGGCCCCGGCCCCGGGACAGCCCCCGGCCCCGGCCCCGGCCCCGGCCCCGGGACAGCCCCCGGCCCCGGCCCCGGCCCCGGCCCCGGGACAGCCCCCGGCCCCGGCCCCGGCCCCGGCCCCGGGACCGCCCAGCCCCCGGCCCCGGCCCCGGCCCCGCGCCCGCCCCGCCCCCGGCCCCGGCCCCGGGACAGCCCAGCCCCCGGCCCCGGCCCCGGGACAGCCCAGCCCCCGGCCCCGGCCCCGGGACAGCCCAGCCCCCGGCCCCGGCCCCGGGACAGCCCAGCCCCCGGCCCCGGCCCCGGGACAGCCCAGCCCCCGGCCCCGGCCCCGGGACAGCCCAGCCCCCGGCCCGGCTCTGGTGTCTGACCACTGGCGGGGCGGGCACGCGTCAGGCCGCAGGCAGCTGCCCAGGCCGGAGCACACGGACCCCCGTGGTGCTGCACGGCGGCGGCGGAGGGGGGGGGGCGATGAGCCGGACCCCGGACCCGTCCCTCGCTCCCGGGAGGCGCCACAGCCACCGCGGGTGATGGGGGGCGCGCCAGGCCCCCGGGAGCTCAGGGGCGGCTGAGGCCGGGCCGCTCCAGGCGCTGTCCCCGGGGCAGTGCGGGCAGGGGGCTCCGCTCCCCGGCCCCGGGCACACGCCGGGTCCCGGCCCCGCAGCCGCGGGGAGCCGCTCCTGGCGGGGCGCGGGAGGACTCGGGGCACCAGCTCCCAGCGCCCCTGCTCTGGCCAGGCCCCGCCGCGGAGCCCCCGCTGGAGCCCGGGACGCAGCCCCGAGCCCCGAGCCCCGGCCGGGCCGGGACCCTGAGCCGCGGCCCGACCTCGCCCGTCTCGCCGCGGGGAGTTCCGCAGGCCCCGGCCCCGGCCCGTCTCTCACCGGCGGCTCCCGCGGCCCCGCTCAGCTTCCGCCACCGCCACCGACCCGATGGAACCAGACCCGCGTCACGACTGCGCATGCGCAGCCCGAGCCCTGCACAGGCGCCTTAACACTGACCGGCCCCTGCGCATGTGCAGATCCTTGTACGGAGATGAAAGGGCGCCTCCCCGAGACACAACTCCCGGCATGCCCCGCGCGCCTCCAACTCCCAGCAGGCCCCGCTTCCCTCCAAATACACCAACTCCCAGCATGCCCCACTCCCCGTCACCCCAGCTCCCAGCATGCCCCGCTCCCCTGCTATGCCAATTCCCAGCATGCCCCACTCCGTCACCCCCCAGGCAGTGGAGAGGCCCCTGGCCCCCCAGCACTGGGCGGGCACTGGGCAGGCACTGCTCGTTGATTGCCCTCACCCTAGAGCTGACATGCAGAAAGGAGCCGCGCGGGGACATCCTGGCAGACCCTTTATTAGTGTGTACAAAACAAAGGCAGCCATGTACAGTATTGCAGAGGCAGAGCAGGTGGGTGCCCGGTCCCAGGGCTGGCGAAGAGCCACTTGCAGGAACCAAGCACTAGGAGCATCTGCCACTTCCCAGGCATGTCAAGCGGGCCCAGGAGATCTTGCAGAAGCCTCAGATGCCCTCGCCAGTCTCAGTAAAGGGCCAAGAAAAGCATGCCCCACCCGCGTGCTGTTGGTGCCATTCCTGGGCCCCGGGCCCAGAGCCCCAGCAAGGCATGAGGGAGCCCCTGGCTTCTAGCACTGTGCATGGCAATGGGAGACCTCCCTGAAACCAGCTCTCCGAGGAGAAGGAAATCCTCTTGTCCCAGTCTGTGCTCCTGATTTCCTGTGCACTGTAGTAATGGATGAGCCAGCGCTGGCGTGGCAGCCGTCTCCCCATGCCCCAGGCACGGAGGCAGCATTGTGGGGAGGGGCTCAGATGGGGGGCTGCTGAAACACGTTGAGACCTCCTTGCCATGCTCCCCCTTGGAGCAGCTTCTGCGGCAAGTAGCTGTCCTGCCCTGAGCACGAGACAGGAGTCAAGGAAGGAGCTCAGGGTCTCCTCACAAGCCCACACCTGCATAGGGATGAACTGCAATCCCCCACCTACCTCCCAGACAAGCTGAGCATCTCCACCAGAGCGGCCCTGGCCACCCACCTGTGGCCAGTGACCCAGAGAAGAGGGAGCTGCCAGTCTCACTAACATGGCCCGTGGCTGGAATGCCCGCTGTAGAAGGTGAGGGGCACCTCCTATTCTGCACAAGCCCTAGTTCCCTGCCAGCACCAGACTGCTCCAGGCTAAACAGCCCCACGGCCCTGCCCCACATTCAAGACTATCAGGGCACTGGGGTGGGAGGTGGGGGAAGAGTAGAGCTGCAGGTCGAGGGAGACGGGGCTGTTCCCTTCCATTTGATCCTTTGTCCCTGACAATTTTTCAAGTAGCTGGCCCCTGGGCCGGAACGTGAGGGGAGTAACTGCTCAGAGCAAGTATCAGCGGGGCAGCCGTGTTAGTCTGGATCTGTAAAAGCAGCAAAGAGTCCTGTGGCACCTTATAGACTAACAGACGTTTTGGAGCATGAGCTTTCGTGGGTGAATGCCCACTTCGTCAGATGCATGTACACGAAAGCTCATGCTCCAAAATGTCTGTTGGTCTATAAGGTGCCACAAGACTCTTTGCTGCTTCCTCACAGCAAACAAACATATAGAGCCTGCCCCAGCCAGTGCATGGGCCTCACCTCACCCCTTCCAGGCCATAGGGAGAGTCTCTTACCACCTCCACCACTCCACACGCACCCACATCCATGTGGGGCCACAGGGAGAATCTGATCCCCCCTCCACCCGGCCACCCAGCCGAGGGGGGCACAAGGAGTGTGTGCCCAGCGTGCGGACACCAGGCCACAGGTAGTCTCTGCCCTGCACGCACACTGGAGGGCGCTGGAGGGCTGCCCGCCCAACAGTGTGTGGTCCAGAGGGAAGTAGCATCCCACTAAGTCTCACAGGGCCTGTGAGGCCAGCCTGGAGGGGCCATCCTGGGGGAGCAGAAGGGCGAGGCTGGAGGGAGGGAAGGAGGGAGGAGGCAGGGAGGCCATTGCGCAAGGTGGGGAGGCCAGCTCAGTAGTCCGTGCTCTCACTCTCACACCAGGCGGAGGGGGCATCTGTACCAAAGTACCTGTCTCCAAAGTTACCTAGACAGAAAAGCAACACGGTAAGGCGACCAGCAGCAGCACCACACCCTCTCCCCCGAGGCAGCCCCAGGGGAATGAAACCCTTGCCTCACATCAATCCCCCCCAGTCTGCAGCCCAGCCCGGCCCTGCCGGGAGCACGGCTGTCTCCAGGCCAAGGAAGGGCACCGTAGGGCCTGCTCTGAGCGGCCACAGGCAGTCGCCCAAGCCAGGCTGTGCTCTCCGTCCCCCTTACCGATGCCAGGGATGATGTGGAATTCCTCGTTGACCCTCTTGTCCACGGCTGTGGTGATGATGCGGACACGGGGGAAGGCGTAGGCCACGGAGTGAACCCCCATCTCTGCCATCAGCAGGGACAGCAGGAAGATCTTCTCCTCGTGAACATCGTGATCCTGCGGCACAGACAGTGCTGAGCAGTCTGGCCCCAGAGCGAAGTGCATGGGCGGCAGGTGGAGCCCCCTTCCGGGAGGCTAGGGCCCCAGCCCTGCCCCTTCTGCCCAAGCAGCTCTGCGGCCGGAGGAGCACCGGGCCGCCCCAAGCCCACTCCCCCATCCTCCTCCCCCGCCAGGAGCCCTGAGCCCACCCCCTCCATCGCAAGCCCTGGGACGGCCCCAGCCACGCCGCACCTCCCCTCCTGAGACGCCCCGCTGGAAAAGCAAAGCTCCTCCTGAAGACTGAGTTTTTTCTATGCCCCGTGCAGGTTCCGGGATGGCTGAGGAGGTGGTATCTGCTACTCCAGGAGATTACTGATGAACTGGGGAAGTTGAGTAGCACATACCATATCCTCAACCACCTCAATACCTGCCTGGCGCAGAATAAGAAGCAAAAACTTCCCCCACGCAAACCGCCAAAACCTGCAACCCGGCGGCAGCGGCTAGGCCAGGGGAGGCTTAGCCTATTATACCACCACCTATGGCCAAGTGCCCCATGCTCTCAGAGCAGTAGCCTCCCTGCTTCCATGCTGGAAACCTCAGCCTACACTCCCCAGGCAGCCCGCCCCGATTCCCAGAGGGTTGGGCCAGCCCGGCAAGCTCACCAGCAGGACGCGCACGGCCATCATGGCTGCAGCCCCCGTGGACACAGTGCTGTCCATCAGGATGACATAATCTTCGCTGATCTCCTTGGGGAGCCGCAGATAGTGAAGCTGAGGAGAGATGGGGGACAGGGCTTATGAAGGAGTCAAGTGCCATGCCCTGGGCCCGCCCCCCACGCAGCCCCTTGTGCAGCCCCCCAGGTGGAGCAGGGTGGCTGCTGAGAGCACAAGCACTCCGTGGACACGGGGGGCAGAGAAGGGACGGACAGGGCAGCGCTCACCTCAGGCTCCCCTGTGTCGTGGTTGGTCTGGATCAGAATCTTGCCCAGTCGAATGTCTTTGCAGACAGCAGTGAGCGCCTGCTCCATGGTCTCCCCGGCCCGCAGGATGGACACACCTGTGATCTGGTGCAGAGGGAAGACAACAGCCACCTTAGATTGGACTGGGCATGCAGCTACCCCGAGGGGGCAGCGACCGCCTCCCGCCTCTCAGACCCCACACCAGAGCAGCACTCCCTGTCCCCTGCCTCCCGCACTGGGGCAGCACCCCCCAACAGCCCCCCAGCCCTCCCACTGGGGCAAGGAACCCCCAGCCACCTCTCTTATTCCCCAAAGCAGTGTGGGAAGCCGTGCATCTCCCTCCTGGAGCCCAAGGGGGTGTTGTCCTACATGGGTGGATAGACATTTCTCTGGTCCCCATCAACCCGGGACCTGAGAGCCTCAGCATCTTCTCCCAATCCTGCCTCGCTGCACAGGACAGGGGGAACTGACCTCGCAGAAGCTAAGTGACTGGCCCAAGGTCACACAGGCAGTCTGTGCAGAGCAGGGAATGGGACCAGCCCTCCCCAGGCCAGGGCCGTGGAATGGCCACCCTTCCTCCCAGAGTTCGGGGGGGGAGAACCCTGGCCAGTCTCACCCGCTGCCTGTGGAACCGCTTCCCTTCATACACGGTCCCCTGAGGCGTCTCCACAGTCACTGGCTGCAGGAGAAGAACAGGTCATTAACGTGGGGGCAGACCCTGAGCCAGGCTGCAGCATGACGCAGCAATTTCATCCAGACAGCGAAAGAGCAGGGCCTGGGCCTCACATGGCAGGTGGGGGCAGGTCACCGGGAAGGGGCAGGGCCTGTACCGTGAGTGGCAGGCAGAAAGGGTGGGGCCTATACCGTGAGTGGCAGGCAGGAGAGGCGGGGCCTGTACCATGACTGGCAGGCAGGAGAGGCAGGTCACTGGGGAAGGGGCAGGACCTGTACCATCAGTGGCAGGTAGCAGAGGCAGGTCACCCAGGAAGGGGCAGGACCTTTACTGTAAGCAGGAGGAAGAGGGGCAGGGCCTGTAGCATGAATGGCAGGCCAGAGGGGTGGGGCCTGTACCATGAGTGGCAGGCAGGAAGGGCTGCTCACCGGGGAAGGGGCAGGGCCTGTACCATGAGTGGCAGGCAGAAGGGGCGGGGCCTGTACCATGAGTGGCAGGCAGGAAGGGCCGGTCACCAAGGAAAGGGCAGGGCCTGTAGTGAGAGTGGCAGGCAGGAAGGGCCGGTCACCAGGGAAGGGGCAGGGCCTGTACCATGAGTGGCAGGCAGAAGGGGCGGGGCCTGTACCATGAGTGGCAGGCAGAAGGGGCGGGGCCTGTGCCATGAGTGGCAGGCAGGTCACCAGGGAAGGGGCGGGGCCTGTACCATGAGTGGCAGCCAGGAGGGGCAGGGCCTACAGGTCACATACTTTGAGTGGCAGGAAGGAGAGGGCATGTTCAATCAGCAGCCTCATCAGGCGCTTGGAATAGAAGATGAATTCATCTCTGGTTGTGTCCTTGTTCCTGTGGGACCAGTGAGAGATGAGAGCAGACTCCAGGCCCTGGGGCCCCTGCATCCCCCCCACCCCAATGGCACCCCAATTCCAGCCCCATCCCACGGGCAGGAGAATGCAGCGCAGGGAAGTGGATGGGGGCAGAGCTGGCATATTGGGGAAAATATCTCGTCACTCCCCAGACGGCTGCCAGAGTAGATCCATGCACGCCCTGCACCGGGGCCTGTCACCTCTCCCATGTGGGGGTCCCACGGCATAGAGGGGACCTAGCCATCACCTCCCCTCCAGGGAAAATAAGGGAAGAACTGATATGGGAGACACTTAATAAAGAATGGCATTAATTATATTCCTCTCCTTCTCAATCACCGTGGATTTATGGAAATAGTTTGATAGGATCTCTCTCTTTCTGATGAGGTTACAAGTTTGGCTGATAAAGGTAACAGTGGTGATGTGATAGACTTAGATTTCTGTAAGGCATTTGACTTGGTACCACGTGACACTAACTAAAATGATACATATTCAAAATGGCACACAGTAAGTGGATTAAAAGCTAGCTGACAGGTCTCAAAATAACACTGTAAACAGGGAATCATCCTCAAGTGAGTGCTCCTAGTGAAGTCCCCCAGGGATCTGTTCTTGGGCCCTCTGAAAGAAAACAAAACCAACCCTGATAAAGATTGGGGGAGTGGTAAATAATGAAGAGGACAGGTCACACAGAGAGCCAGATCACTCTTAATATGGCTAGATGTAAATGTATAGATCTAGGAACAAAGAATGCAGCTGATACTCAGCATAGGGGACAGTTATTTTGGGAACGATTTGGGAGTGGGGATGGATAATCAGCTCAACGTGAGCTCCTCCTGTAATGCTGTGGCCGAAAGAGCTAATCCCAGCCTTGGATGCATAAATAGGGACTCAAGTAGGAGTCCAGAGGTTATTTTACGATGGACACCCTGCAGCGAAGGGAACCAGGGCCAAAGGAGGCCCATGTTCGAGAGACTTTGTCAACCACACCTCAAGGGTGGGGGGGGGGGGGGGCTTGATTTGAAATATGCCTGTCAGAGTGAGTTAATGGAAAAGTCAGAAGAGAAACTGAGGCAGGGGGACAGAAGTGCTCTAGGACTGCAACTAGGCCAGCCCCCCTCCCCGCCCCGGGGAGAGGGCGAGTGGGCGGAAGGAGAGGGCGGGCATGGGGGGAAAGCAGAGGCTGCCCCCCAGGGGGAGAGGATGGGGGGGGGGGAAGGAGAGGCACGCCCCCAGACACAGCAGCCGGGAGGACACAGTACCTGATGATGGTGTGCATGCCACGCACCTGCGGCGTGCTCTCGAGGACACTCAGCGACTTGGGCAGTGGCTGCCCTTGGTGGGCAGAGGCCAGGGCCGCTCTGCAGAGATAGACAAGTGAGTGTGGCTCTGCCAGGCGTTGGCACAAGCATGCACGCACAAGCCCCCCGCCAGCAGCACATGCATGGACGTGCCGGTGGCCCTGCCAGCTCCACCACATTCACTACCCCGCAGGCACGTGTGTGTCTGATACCTGCACAGCAGCGCCGTCCGCCAGGGGGCTGCCAGGCAGTGCCATGCCCTGCGCCCGGGGCTCCCTCCAAACACAGGGCACAGACCCCCAGCTGCATGGGGGGGGGGGGGAGGGGACACGTAGACACTTGCTCTGGCACACCAGGGAGGGCCCCACCTCCAAGGAGCTGGACTAGCAATGGCAGTGAAGCTGCAGTAGCCTGGGCGGTGTTGCAGGCTAGCCCCACCCGCCGGGGCCCTGGTACACACTTGGCACTCAAGCGAGTTGTGATCTAGCTAGATTGAGGCTAGTTTAGACGGAAGCTAACGCAGGTGCAGCCTCCCCATGCAGTACAGACAGCCCCTAAGGGCCTGCTGTGACAAGGGAATTGTAAGAGCTGTTCTGAAACCTAGCCATGCCTCAGTTTCCCCTATGCACTGCACTGTTACTCACTGGGGAAAAGGGATGACGTTGGCTCTCAGGGCAGGCTAAGAGACCTAGGTGGGTGTCATCTCCCCGTCTGGGTGGAATGAACGGAGTCATCAGCAAACCAGCTGACACCCCCCAGATCAAGAATGGGGCCAGAGAGAAGACCAGCTCTGATGACTCCTCTCAGCAAGGAGGCTGAGCCGCGAACAAATGACTGGCGGGTGAGAGCTGGGATGGGTGCTGGCTTCTGGAGGAAACGCTCTCCCCTAGGAACTGTCCATCTAACTTCTGTCGCTCAGGGGTGTGAAAAGGCCACCCCCCGCGCGACGCATGTTACAGGCGCTGGTCAGCAGGAGACGCTCTCCCACCACCATCGCTTCCGCCTCTTGCCGGGGTGCAGTAGTTACCCCGATGGGCGAGCGCTCGCCCGCTGGCATCGCGCACCTCCACCAGACGTGCTGCAGGCTGGGCCATGTGCGCTTCTGGTGCAGACTAGTTGTGACTGAGGAGGTCAGACTTAAGGCTTGTCTATGCTCAAAATGCTGCAGCTGCCTTGTGTAGCAGCTCAGTGCAGACACGCCGAAAGGACGCGGTGTCGATAATCCACCTCCCCAGAAGGCAGGAGCTAGGTCAACCTAGCGCTGTCTAGACGGGGACTTAGGTCAGCTCAACTACGCCACTCCCGGGGGGGGGGGTATTTTTCACACCCCTGAGCAACATAGTTACACTGACCCAATTTAAACCGGGGGTGGGGGGCCTGGAGTTCACTGCAGCCTGGCTGGGCTCTGCACTGACCACCATGGTCCATGCTTCAAGCTTCTCCTCTATGGGCTCAGCCAGGACTCCTCTCTCTGGGCTCCTCACCCTGTTTAAAGCAGCTGTGAGTGTCACTGCAAATATCCAGCAAGGTGCCTGGATCGCTGCGAATGGACAAGCCTCTACTCGGATGGGTCTCAGTGGCACTCGCTGACCAGTGTGTGAAGCAGCACTGCTGGAGCCCAGACTCGGGAAGGGAGAGTGGGACCCGGGGGGTCTGGCCCACTGAAGGGCTCCTCCGAGAGTCTGTCCCCAAGCTGGGGACGTAGCACCGATCCCGTGGCTCTGTGACACCCACGCAGCCCTAGGCCCAGCTGCTCTCACGGCTGTGGTGCAGTTTGAGGCCAATGAAGCGTGTGTCTCGCTGGAGGAAAAGCAGGAGCAGCCTGCCCAGTGCTCCCCTGGGCGAAGCCCATATCCCAACTGCGCAGGTCGCGAAGCTCATGCAGCGTGGGGCGCTCAGCTTCACTGCCCCCCTCCATTCCTCCAGGGGCAGGGCTAGCAGCAACTGAGCTGGGCTGCAGCAACTGCTCCCCAGGCCTATCTGCCGCTTCCCCCCTCCTCCCACAGCAGGGAGCCCAGCGTGCACCAGGGCCCTGCCTGGCAGGGGGTTAGTGCCAAGAGGCTGCCGAGAGGCCTGGGTGACAGCCCCAGCCCCAGCCCCGCAGGTCTCACACACACAGCACCGTGGGCAGGCTCTGCTCTGCTCCGCTCCGCGGGGCTGGAGCTCAGGGCTCAGAGACAAACAACGCAAGTCACGAGCCAAGGAGACGTCCCCCCAAGCCAAGCAACACACACAGGAGCAGCCAGGGCAGCAGAGAAGGAACAGAGACAAACTGTCCTCACATATCCCAGCGCAGCTTCCTCTGGTGCAGACACCGCGGGCCCACAGGGGCAGGGGAGGGCACGACGGGGGACAAAAGAGAGACAAACGGGAGTTAGAGGGCAGCAGGCGGCAGCAGCAGCTTCCTGCTGTGGGGAGAGGGGGGCAGCCCAACAGGGCCTGCGGGGAGAAGCATCTGGCCCCAGCCCTAGCGAGAGCAGGGAGCTGCTGGAAGCACCTGGAGGAGGGAAGTGGCCTGGTCCCATCTAGCTGCAGGGACAGGAAGGGGGGTGGAGCTGCCTGGCCCCAGCAGGTGGCCATGGAGGCCCCCCTCCCGTTTTGGCTTTGCCCTGCCACAGCCCAGCAGCAGCGGCAGCAGCACGGCAGTGTCTGAGCATAGCACACCCAGCAGCGCTGCGTTAAGCTGGCAATCCCGGCGTGGGCGTGTGCACTGGGGCTGCTGCCCCTTTCCAGACCCCCTCTGGAGGAGCCAAGCCAGCCCCGCCCCCCCACACACACGGCAGCTGAGCCCCACGACTCAGCAGCACAGCCTGGCCCGGTGCGAGCAGCAAGGAGAGTGGCCAGAGCGGTCCCAAGGGGTCAGACCCCCTCCCATACACACACACTCCCCTCGGCTGCCCAAGAGGAGGCAGGACAAGGGTCCCGGCACACCTTCCTCCGGGGAGCTGTGCCGACAAGCTGCCAGCAAGCCGCAGCAGCTCTCCCTGCTCGGGGAGCCCCTCTGACTCCAGAGGGGATGCGATCAGCAGCTCCCAGGCTGCAAGCCACCCAGCAGCGGGCTCAGCTGCGCCAAGCAGAGGCCCTCCCGGGGGACCCCAGCACACGCTGCGGAGGGGCCAGAGCCATCCCTGGTGGGCAGGTGGCGGCTGCAGGGGCTCCCAGGCAGTCAGCTACAGGAGCAGCAGCAGGGAGTCTATGCATGACATCCGCCACAGGAATCGAGTGGTCACTAGCGCTGCCAGCCCTTCAGCAGGGCCAGTGCTCCCCATGCCTCGTCTGTGTGGCTGCTCCGCTCCCACGGCCCCGCACTGCGCCCCGGGGACAGGTCTGGGCTGCTCCCCTCCCTGCACTGCTCCCTGGGCTGAGGGGAAAGGGGCCGCACTGCACCCATCGTACCTGACCGTGATTTCACGCTGCAATGGCGAGAGCCCACGTCGGGAGACACGGTGATTACAGGGCAGGGGATGAGGAGAGAAATACAGAACATCTGTCACTGCACGCAACTGGTCACAAGCCAGCCAGCCCCCAAGCCAGCCCCACGGCAGCCCAGCCCCCATGCCCACCCCGATGGCAGCCCAGCACCTCCAGCCATTGCTAACTCCGAGAGCAGGCAAAGCCACAGCAGAGCCATCAGCAGTGGGTGCACGTATATCCATGCAGGGGCTGAGCTGGCAGGGGGCTGTGGGGCGGGATGGGGGCACTGGCAGAGCTGTGGGGGGAGCTCATGGCAGGGGCTGTGGGGCTGGATTGGGGGCACTGGCAGAGCTGTGGGGGGGAGCTCATGGCAGGGGCTTTGGGGTGGGATTGGGGGCACTGGCAGAGCTGTGTGTGGGGAGCTCAGGCTGGCAGAGGTTGTGGGGCAGGATTGGGGGCACTGGCAGAGCTGTGTGTGGGGAGCTCAGGGCTGGGCTGGCCGGGGGCTGTGGGTTGGGATTGGGGCACTGGCAGGGCTGTGTGTGGGAAGCTCAGGGCTGGGCTGGCAGGGGGCTATGGGTTGGGATTGGGGCACTGGCAGGGCTGTGTGTGGGGAGCTCAGGGCTGGGCTGGCAGGGGGCTGTGGGTTGGGGCTGGGGCACTGGCTGGGCTGTGTGTGGGGAGCTCAGGGCTGGCAGGGGGCTGTGGGTTGGGATTGGGGCACTGGCAGGGCTGTGCTGGGAGCTCAGGGCTGGCAGGGGTGGGACTGGGGCACTGGCAGGGCTGTGTGTGGGGAGCCCAGGGCTGAGAGGGGGCTGTGCGTTGGGATTGGGGCACTGGCAGGGCTGTGTGTGGGGAGCTCAGGGCTGGGCTGGCAGGGGGAGATGGGTTGGGATTGGGGCACTGGCAGGGCTGTGTGTGGGGAGCTCAGGGCTGGCAGGGGGCTGTGGGTTGGGATTGGGGCACTGGCAGGGCTGTGTGTGGGGAGCTCAGGGCTGGCAGGGGGCTGTGGGTTGGGATTGGGGCACTGGCAGGGCTGTGTGTGGGGAGCTCAGGGCTGGGCTGGCAGGGGGCTATGGGTTGGGATTGGGGCACTGGCAGGGCTGTGTGTGGGGAGCTCAGGGCTGGCAGGGGGCTGGGGGTTGGGATTGGGGCACTGGCAGGGCTGTGTGTGGGGAGCTCAGGGCTGGCCGGGGGCTGCGGGTTGGGATTGGGGCACTGGCAGGGCTGTGTGTGGGGAGCTCAGGGCTGGCCGGGGGCTGCGGGTTGGGATTGGGGCACTGGCAGGGCTGTGTGTGGGGAGCTCAGGGCTGGCCGGGGGCTGCAGGTCAGGACTGTGGGACCAGGTGAGCAGGGGCCAGCTACCAGCGTGGGGCGCCAGACTGGAGAACAAGGGGGCGCGGGAGACGTGCAATGGGGTGCTCTGGGCCAGCCAGCTCGGGCCCTGCTCACTCTCACCCTTCCCCCCTCAGCCTGGCTGGAGGCACCACTGGGGCACCAGGGGCCTTGAGACAGCGACAATCCTGGGTCAGCAGGAGCCAGAGGACACGGGGCCCGTTGTCCCCCCCACAGCGCACACTGACCAAGGAGCCAGACACAGCAGCAGCCGGGCTGGGCCCAGCCCCCCCCACCTTCTCCAGCCCCCCTCACCTTCTCCAGCTGGCTGTGCACATGCTGCACAATGAGATCCAGGGCCACAAAGTTCTCCCCACCTGACGGGAGCAAGAACCGGAAATGACCCACAGCCCTTCTACACACACACCCCCCCACAGCCCAGCCCACCCCACACTTCTCCCCTCCCCGGAACCCAGCCCACCCCACACAGCACCCCAAGCCCTCAGCCCAGCTCCTCACCCACTCACTCCCACCTGGAGCCCAGTCCCCCAGCCCTGCCCACTCCACCCACCGGGAACACAGCCCTGCCCACACGACACCCCTGCCCATCTGGAGCCCAGTCCCTCCCACCCCACATCACCCTGATCCCCAGCCCAGCTCCCCACCCACTCACCCCAACACTTCCAGCCCCCGGGTGCCCAGGCCCCAACCTACCCAGCCTGACCGCCCAGCCCTGCCCACCCTGACACCCCTTCAGATACCCAGAGCACAGCCCCACCCACCCTGGCACCCACTGCCCACCTGAAGCCTGGCCTCACCCCCAGATCCACGGCGACCCGCTCCCCCGGCCCCGGCCTCACCTCTGGGCACCACGATGTCGGCCACCTGCACGGTGGGCTCGATGTACTGCTCGAAGGCCGGCTTGACGAACTTGTTGTACTGCTTGATGACCCCCACGATGTCGCGCCCGCGCTCCATGATGTCACGCTGCAGCCGCCGCACCAGCCGGATGTCAGAGTCCGTGTCCACAAACACCTTCATGTCCAGGAGCTGGGGGTCCGGGAGGGTGAGCACCCGTTGGGGCCCTCCCACCGCACACCCAGCTCTGACCACACAGAGCACAATGGGGTGGCTCTCAGGAGTGGCCAGCTGGCTGTTCCCCCTCCCTCCACGCGAGTCTCCTCCACCCCACCAGGGTGCTCTGAGGACAGACCTGTCCTCCCCACCGGTTCCCATGCAGTGCCCCTGCCCCCACAGGCACCCAGCACAGCGCCCCCTGCCCCAGGACAGCGCCCCCTGCCCCCGCAGGCACCCAGGACAGCGCCCCCTGCCCCCGCAGGCACCCAGCACAGCGCCCCCTGCCCCCGACAGCGCCCCCTGCCTCCAGCGGCACCCAGGACAGCGCCCCCTGCCCCCGCAGGCACCCAGGACAGCGCCCCCTGCCCCCGCAGGCACCCAGGACAGCGCCCCCTGCCCCCGCAGGCACCCAGGACAGCGCCCCCTGCCCCCGACAGCGCCCCCTGCCCCCGCAGGCACCCAGGACAGCGCCCCCTGCCCCCGCAGGCACCCAGGACAGCGCCCCCTGCCCCCGCAGGCACCCAGGACAGCGCCCCCTGCCCCAAGCAGAGCCCAGCCCCCGCAGGAACTCCATACCTTCAGCAGCTCCTTGTTGGCAAAAGATAAAATCCCCTCGAACACGACCACATTGGCCCCATAGATGGTTTTCTGCAGGGAGAGAAGGGCCACACCACACTTCAGAGACCGGTAACCCTGACCCTGTCTGCTCCCCCACGGCACCCCATACCCCTGCCTACCCCAACCTCGGGAAGCCGTACCCCTGGAGGGGCCCCCCGCCCTGCCCCACATACCCACTGCCCCCAGCCCTCCCCTCGGGAAGCCGTACGCCTGGAGGGGCCCCCCGCCCTGCCCCACATACCCACTGCCCCCAGCCCTCCCCTCGGGAAGCCGTACACCTGGAGGGGCCCCCCGCCCTGCCCCACATACCCACTGCCCCCAGCCCTCCCCTCGGGAAGCCGTACGCTGGAGGGGCCCCCCGCCCTGCCCCACATACCCACTGCCCCCAGCCCTCCCCTCGGGAAGCCGTTCGCCTGGAGGGGCCCCCTGCCCTGCCCCACATACCCACTGCCCCCAGCCCTCCCCTCGGGAAGCCGTACGCCTGGAGGGGCCGCCTGGAGGGGCCCCCCCCCCACCCCCACATACCCACTGCCCCCAGCCCTCCCCTCGGGAAGCCGTACGCCTGGAGGGGCCCCCCGCCCTGCCCCACATACCCACTGCCCCCAGCCCTCCCCTCGGGAAGCCGTACGCTGGAGGGGCCCCCCGCCCTGCCCCACATACCCACTCCTTGCGGCGGCTGTGCGTGGTGAAGTCGTACACCGGCACCTTGACGCTCTTGCCCTTCTTGAGCTGGCGCAGCACGCTGACCAGCAGGTCGAAGTCGAAGGCGTCGGGGTGGTCGAAGTTGTACTCGTTGCGGGCAGCCAGCTCCTGCTGCTCCTTATTCAGCACCTGGGGAGGGGGTGGAGCAGCGTCCCGGGGAGGGGCACAGGTGCAGTATGTGGAAGGGAGGGAGAGGGGCACGGGGAAGGGTTGATAAGATGGAAGAAACTTAGTCTGTTCGATCTGCCAAAATTCAGACACGGAGCCCAGTGCCCCCACCCTGACACCCCCCAAGCAGCTGCCCCACTGGTGGGGGGGGGGACCCAGGGCTGTCTCCCAGCCCAGCTCCCCACGCCTTCAGCCTCAGCTAGGCTCTGGCCCCCCACCCCCATTCCCAGCAGCTGGGGCAGCCGAGTGCCAGAGCCCTGTGCAGCCTGTCGGGGCTCCCCCTTCCCCCAGGGGCACACAGCTCACCTTATAGAAGCAGTCCATGGACAGCAGCACCACCCAGGGCACATCCAGGGCCTCAATGATCTTATTGGCCACCGTGGTCTTGCCTGACGCGCTCCCTCCACACAAGCCTGGGGAGAGAAATCCACCCGGGACGCTGGCGCTAGCCGCTGCTTCCCCAGCGCAAGGCAGAGGGGCCAGAGCCACCTCCCCATCCAGGAGAGTCACAGGAAGGTCAGCATGGAGAAAACAGCCACATCCCACCCCCCATCTGGGGAGGGGCAGAGGAACCCTGTCAGCAAGGGCTTGTCACCAGCACGCTGCAGCTTGGGCCCGCCCCCCCCACACCCAGCAAGGCCCCCAGGGAACGCTCTGGGCCAGTTAGCAAGGGCTCCCGGCCACAACACTGACACCAAAGCTCCCGGCCCTCAGAGTCAGGCACAGCCCCTGCTAAGCCACACCCTCAGCCATGACTGGCACCCTACCCCACCCCCGAGGGGTAGCAACCTCCCACCATGCACGCTGCTGCCCCGGCAGGCACTGGGCACCCTCGGGGCCACGCAGGGGGAACCCCGGAGAAACGGCAGGCAACACATGCCCATCCCCGTGGCTTCAGGGCAGCTGGTCCCTGCTTGGGGAGCAGGACGGGACAGAGCTGGCCTGACCCACATCATCTCCCGAATATGCTGTCTGGCAGCATTGTTCCAAACCTCGCGGAGACGCTGCCCAGGGCTACGTTCAGGCGTAGCAGCGGCCAGGTGGGTCGGTGCAGGCTGCTGGGCAGAGGGACAAGGCCTCTCATTGAGCAGCTCTGAGAACTGGCCAGACACCCCTCCCCCCACTCACCAGCACCTGCTGTCACCCCTTGAGCCTGCCCCCCCATTCTCCATCGTCCCCGCCCCTCTGCGGCCCGCCCGCCCCCACTCACCAGCACCTGCTGACCCCTCCAGCTCACTGTCACCCCTAGACCCCCATCCCCTCCCTACTACTGCCCTCCCCACCCATGTCACCCCCCCACTCACCAGCACCTGCTGTCACCCCACTCACCCTGTCCCCCCATTCTCCATCGTCCCCTCCCTGCCTGCCACTGCCCCCTGCCATCTGCGTCACCCCCTCCCCCAACTCAGCAGCACCTGCTGTCACCCCTTGAGCCTGCCCCCCCATTCTCCATCGTCCCCTCCCTGCCTGCCACTGCCCCCTGCCATCTGCGTCACCCCCTCCCCCACTCACCAGCACCTGCTGTCACCCCTTGAGCCTGCCCCCCCATTCTCCATCGTCCCCTCCCTGCCTGCCACTGCCCCCTCCCATCTGCGTCACCCCCTCCCCCAACTCACCAGCACCTGCTGTCACCCCATGAGCCTGCCCCCCATTCTCCATCGTCCCCTCCCTGCCTGCCACTGCCCCCTCCCATCTGCGTCACCCCCCCTCCCCACTCACCAGCACCTGCTGTCACCCCTTGAGCCTGTCCCCCCATTCTCCATCGTCCCCTCCCTGCCTGCCACTGCCCCCTCCCATCTGCGTCACCCCCTCGCCCAACTCACCAGCACCTGCTGTCACCCCTTGAGCCTGCCCCCCCATTCTCCATCGTCCCCTCCCATCTGCGTCACTCCCTCCCCCACTCACCAGCACCTGCTGACCCCTCCAGCTCACTGTCACCCCTCCAGCTCACTGTCACCCCTCCAGCTCACTGACCCCCATCCCCTCCCTACTACTGCCCTCCCCACCCATGTCACCCCCCCACTCACCAGCACCTGCTGTCACCCCACTCACCCTGTCCCCCCATTCTCCATCGTCCCCTCCCTGCCTGCCACTGCCCCCTCCCATCTGCGTCACCCCCTCCCCCACTCACCCTGTCCCCCCATTCTCCATCGTCCCCTCCCTGCCTGCCACTGCCCCCTCCCATCTGCGTCACCCCCTCCCCCACTCACCCTGTCCCCCCATTCTCCATCGTCCCCTCCCTGCCTGCCACTGCCCCCTCCCATCTGCGTCACCCCCTCCCCCACTCACCAGCACCTGCTGACCCCTCCAGCTCACTGTCACCCCAGACCCCCATCCCCTCCCTGCCCCCTCCCACCTGTGTCACCCCTCCCCCACTCACCAGCACCCACTGACCCCTCCAGCTCACTGTTACCCCTTGACCCTGCCCCTCCCACTGCCCATCATCCCCTGCCTACTGGCCACTTCCCTCCTCACCCTCTCATCCCCTCCCAGCTCCTCCCTCCACTTGCCATCACCCCTCTGCCCCCTTAAGCTCACTGTCACCCCCACGCTCGCTTCCCATCACCCCACACAAAGCATGATCCCCTCTGATCCCTGTGTCCATGTCAGTTGCTGAATCAGGAAGCCTCATGGGGCAGGACCCTTCAAGGCAGTCAGCATGTCCATTCTAACACATCAGCCACACGGGCTCCCTCCCCCCTTGCTCTCTGCCCCACTGAGCCCCAGGGAGCTCAGACTGGGGAAAGAGAGGGGCTATTCCACAGCTGGTGCTGGCAACAGCGGTGCTTGGAGCAGGCAGCTCATCTACTCACAGCAAGGCCCAGTGGGGTAAAGGCAGAGAGGGGGAACAGCGCCAGGCTGCAGGGGGAAGGCTAGCAGCGCAGAGCCGGACCTGATCGGGGGTGGAGGAGTGGTTGGGTGGGCACGAGAGGCCTGGGGGTTGAGGGGTGCACAGCAGCAGGTTCACACCCAGTCAGTCAGTGCAGTCCAAAGTCTAGGACAGGGACCGGCAACCTTTCAGAAGTGCTGTGCCGAATCTTCATTTATTTGCTCTAATTTAAGGTTTCACGTGCCAGTAATACATTTTAACGTTTTTAGAAGGTCTCTTTCTAGAAGTCTATAGTATATAACTAAACTACTGTTGTATGTAAAGTAAATAAGGTTTTTAAAATGTTTAAGAAGCTTCATTTAAAATTAAATTAAAATGCAGAGTCCCCCGGACCAATGGCCAGGACCTGGGCGTGTGAGTGCCCCTGAAAATCAGCTCACGTGCCAAAGGCGGCACGTGTGCCACAGGTTGCCTACCCCTGGTCTAGGAGACAGCTGGAGTCCTCGCTCAGCAACACCCACAAGTAACACTGCCTGCAACCTCAGGCTGGCTAGGAGACACATCCCCCGCCCCTTCCTGGAGGGCAAGGACCTGCCTCAGTTATACACACTCCAGCCCCCATCTGCATCACAGCAACAAGACACACCGGGGCAGGGAGCCCTGGGCACTGCGGGGAGTCCAGCTAGCTCAGCCTGCTGCAGCACCTCTCCCCAGCAACATGGGCTCCTGCCAGCACATCCCACCTGGGCAGGGAGCCCTGGGCACGGCGGGGAGTCCAGCTAGCTCGGCCTGCTGCAGCACCTCTCCCCAGCAACATGGGGGCCTGCCAGCACATCCCACCTGCCCACAGGCGGCAGGTCAGGTTCAAGGTCCCGGCCCTTCCCTCTGGGGTGCTCCAGGGCCCGGGCCCAGCAGGCCTAGTAGCGTAAGGCCAGGTCTTTACACCGAGCCTTTCGCCAGTCTAGAAACGTTGGTGAGCAGCGAGTTTGAGCCGCCCTTGGACACCAGCCCCAGCCCGAGCCCGACACAGGCCCAGCGATGCTGCGCTTTCACCAGGACAGAGCATGGCACCGGAGCAGCGCAGGCAGGGGAGCGGCAGGGGCAGCCCGAGCTGCCCATGGGGCCAGGAGCTAGACTGGGGAGCCCAGCTGCGCGTGTCGGCTGGGGCAGGCCCCTCCTGGCGGGTCCCGCACCTGGCACAGCTGCGGAGGGTGGGGGGGGGGGTTGTCTCACCGATGACGAAGGCTTCCTTGAAGGGCGTGCCCGTCTCGGTGTACCAGGGCGGCCGCCCCGCCGTGTAAATGGTCCGTTTGCTGGTCCGCAGCAGCGGGGGCTCCGTCTTCGACTGGCTCATGGTCCGCTTCCGCGGGGACAGCGCGGGCGTCAGCGGCAGGCGGCTCAGCAGCGTGTCCAGGGAGTCCTCACCACTGCCGCTGCGGGGCACCACACCTCAGAGCCGGTCCCGGCCGGGGGCAGCGCGCCCCAGAGAGCCCGGCCCCCCCCGCCCCCGCCGGGCAGCGCGCCCCAGACAGCCCGGGCCCCCCCGCCCCCGCCGGGCAGCGCGCCCCAGACAGCCCGGGCCCCCCCCCCGCCCCCGCCGGGCAGCGCGCCCCGGAGAGCCCGGGGCCCCCCCCCGTCCCGCCCCCGCCGGGCAGCGCGCCCCGGAGAGCCCGGGCCGCCCCCCCGCCCCCGCCGGGCAGCACGCCCCGGAGAGCCCCGGCCCCCCCCCGCCCCGCCGGGCAGCGCGCCCCAGAGAGCCCGGGCCCCCCCCGCCCCCGCCGGGCAGCGCGCCCCAGAGAGCCCGGGCCCCCCCCGCCGGGCAGCGCGCCCCAGAGAGCCCGGCCCCCCCCGCCCCCGCCCAGGCAGCGCGCCCCAGAGAGCCCGGGCCCCCCCCGCCCCCGCCCCGGCAGCACGCCCGCCCGGGCCCCCCCGCCCCCGCCCCGGCCCCCCCCGCCCCCGCCCCGGCAGCACGCCCCAGAGAGCCCGGGCCGCCCCCCCGCCGGGCAGCGCGCCCCAGAGAGCCCGCGCCCCGGCAGCGCGCCCCAGAGAGCCCGGGCCGCCCCCGCCGGGCAGCGCGCGCCAGAGAGCCCGGGCCCCCTTGCACCCTCCGACCCCCACAGCGCGCTCGGACACGGCCCCGCCCTCACCTGTCCCGCCGCGACCCGGGCCGCTCCTCCGCGCCCGCCGCCGCCGCCATCTTGCCGGTTGCCGCAGGGGCTGCCGGGAGCTGCGGTCCCCAGAGCCGTGTCTCGTGGCTCCGTCGGGCGCGGCGGCGGGAACTACAACTCCCAGTAGCCTCTGCGCGAGCCTCTGCCCCGCCCACTGCCTACCCGAACCCCGCCCACTGCCCCGCCCACTGCCTGCCCCAAACCCTGCCCACTGCTCGGCCCACCTGCCGCATGGCCCCGCCCACTGCCCCGCCCGCCTGCTGCATGGCCCCGCCCACTGCCTGACCCATGGTCACTCCCACCAATCCTGGCCCATTAACTGCCCCCGCCTGCCCCCTAACCCCGCCCACAGCCCCACCCACCTGCCCATGGCCCCGCCCACTGCCCCGCCCGCCTGCTGCATGGCCCCGCCCACTGCCTGCCCGAACCCTGCCCACGGCCCCACCCACCTGCCCATGGCCCCGCCCACTGCCCCGCCTGCCTGCTGCATGGCCCCGCTCACTGCCTGCCCAAACCCTGCCCACGGCCCCGCCCACTGCCTGCCCCGGGAGGTGGGGGGTCCAGCAGGCTGCCAGAGGGGTCTGGCCTGGGGCTGTGGGGGGCAGCTGGCGGCAGTCAGTACCGGTGGGGGTGGGATGGCCAAGGGGGGGCTCCACTGTGAGCAGAGAGTGTGAGGCGAGTGGCAGGGCTGGGACAAGCACATGATACTTTGCTGCGGGGGGGTGGATCTGGAACAAGAACAGAACAAGCGTTTCCCACGGAGACTCGTCAGTTCTATGGCAGCCTCTTGAGTGCTAAGATTATCTCCCCTGGGGGAGTTCCTGTGGCGGGGGGCTGAGGTCGGACTTCCCCTGGATGCTGAGCAGGGACAAAGCTAGGGGGCTGGAGGAGCCATTTGCTGGTCGCCTGCCCTGGAGCCTTGATTCTTTCCTGTCCTTTGCAGGGTTTCTGTGTCTTGAGCACCCAGGGGCCCCGGCTTGGAGCTGCACTATTGCTAAACCAAGGGGAGCCCCATGGCTGCTCCACCTGCCAGCCTGGCCAGCAGCCCTGGCCCTCTGCCAGCCCAGCTCCTCCATGAGCAGCTGTGACGATGCGGTTCTGGCGGGACCCAACTGAGAGTGCCAAATCAGGACCAATTGCTCAAACAGGGCAGTCACAGCCCTAAGCTGGGGTTTTTCCACCTCTAAGGCAAACCAAACCAGCCGGACAAAAAGGACTTCGGTCTCACTCCACTGGCTAACCACAAGTCACACGAGCAATTTCCTTAGACACTCCAGTCTCCCAGTATCACCACCAGTGCCACTCGTCCTGGGGATGAATGGTTATGAAAACCAACACCCCAATAAAAGAAAAAGGTTCTCTCGATCCCAAAGGACCAAGCCCCAGACCCAGGTCAATATACACATCAGATCTTACCCACAAATCATGCTGTTGCCAATCCTTTAGAATCTAAAATCTAAAGGTTTATTTACAAAGGGAAAAAGGTAGAGATGAGAGGTAGAATTGGTTAAATGGAATCAATTACATACAGTAATGGCAAAGTTCTTAGTTCAGGCTTGCAGCAGTGATGGAGCAAACTGCAGGTTCAAATCAAGTCTCTGGAACATCCCCCGCTGGGATGGGTCGTTCAGTCCTTTGTGCAGAGCTTCAGGTTGTAGCAAAGTCCTTCCAGAGGTAAGAAGCAGGATTGAAGACCAAAATGGAGATGAGGCATTAGCCTTATATAGACTTTTCCAGGTGTAAGAATCTCTTTGTTCTTACTGTGGAAAATCCCAGCAAAATGGAGTCTGCAGTCACATGGACAAGTCTCTGCATACTTTGCTGAGTCACAAGGCATCTGCCTTCTCTCCATGGGTCAATTGTGTAGCTGATGGTCCTTAATGGGCCATCAAGCCAGCTAGGCAGAGCTAACACCAACTTGTCTGGGATATTTCCCAGAAGCAGAGCATAATATAAAATACAGACAGTACAGAGCCAATACTTATAACTTCAACTACAAAATGATACAAACACACAGACAGCATAATCATAACCAGCAACCCATAACCTGGTCTTAGACACCTTATATGACCCCCTTTACTTAAGATTTGGTGCCACTACAGGACCTTGGTTGCAACCCATGTTCTATATGGTCCCCATTTATATCAATAACGTCACTGCTGAGGTGCCCACCCTCCAGCAGGGCACACTGCATAGGGCCACTGGAACGTCCAGGGCTCCCCACAGCAGCCCGGATTGACTGCTCTAGCCCAGACTCCTGGGCCTTGCCCCCTACGGGCACTGCTCCCAAGGGCTCTGCTGGCCCCAGATCTGGGTTCCTTGCCCGGTGTGACATTATGAGTGTAATATATTATCTCATTGACGGTAACAGGGCCAGAAAGAGTTAATTACCTTCCAGACTGACAGGGCCGCCCAGAGGATTCAGGGGGCCTGGGGCAAAGCAATTTTGGGGGCCCCTTCCATCAAAAAAAGTTGCAAAACTATAGAATATTATATTCTCGTGGGGGCCCCATTTCCCCTCCCCCCCCCCTGCAAACTGACCTGACCCATGGCCTAACTTTAGCAAACAAGGCTTGTCTATTGCTAGAGCTTTAATTCAAAGCTCAAAAAAGGAATATTAACATTTAGGAAGACACTTGAGTGAAATAGTATTATTGTCTCTATGTCTCTTTGAAGTTTGTGGTCACCTGTATCTGAACTGTTTAATGGATAAATTACCCTGTGCTAATTGCCAGGATGTTTGGGAGAAGGAGAGTTAAGCCTATTGTTTTCTCAGGCCAAAAGGCTGCTGGAAATGTATAAGAAGCCTGGGACACGATCCTTCTTCATCTCAGATCTGCTTTGGGTTTCAAGAGGGGGAAACCTTAAGCCAGTGGTCCCCAACCTTTTCATCTGGCAGGCGCCAGCCGAAGGATCGTGGCGGCGGTGGAGCATCCGCTGAAATGCCGCCGAATTTCTGTGGCATTTCGGCAGCGACGCCTCTCGATGATGTCACTTGGCGGCGGCTAGCAGCAGCATCATCGAGAGGTGTCACCGCTGAAATGCCGCAGAAATTCAGCGGCATTTCGGTGGATGCTCCACCGCCGGCCAGGACGCGGTCTCATTTAGATGCCCCTGCACCGAGTTGGGGACCCCTGCCTTAAGCCATAAGGATTGAGATCCCCATTCACTGACTGGAGTCACCCTGAATATGGACATTGGACTATAACTATGGACTGTTTCTAAAAGGACTTTTGGCAACTACGGCTCATCTCTGCTATGTATCTGAACCTCAAGAACTGAATTCGAGTCTGTCTATATATTGATCTTTCAACCAACTCTCTCTCTCTTTTCTTTTTAAATAAATTTTAGCTTAGTTAATAAGAATTGACTATCAGTGTGTATTTTGGATAAGATCTAAGTTATAATTGAACCTGGATATGTGGCTGATCCTTTGGGATTGGAAGAACCTTTTCTTTTATATGATAAGATTTTGAGGAATCATCATCTTGTTTAGTTCTTTTACTGTGTTTCTTAATTTGGGGTATAGAGGCCCAACTTCAATGTATACCCCAAATTAAGAAACACAGTAAAAGAACTAAAAAAGAGCCACCATGGCTTAACAACCATGTAAAAGAAGCAGTGAGAGATAAAAAGACTTCCTTTAAAAAGTGGAAGTCAAATCCTAGTGAGGCAAATAGAAAGGAGCACAAACACTGCCAACTTAAGTGCAAGAGTGTAATAAGAAAAGCCAAAGAGGAGTTTGAAGAACGGCTAGCCAAAAACTCCAAAGGTAATAACAAAATGTTTTTTTAAGTATATCAGAAGCAGGAAGCTGCTAAACAACCAGTGGGGGCCCTTGATGATCGAGATAGAAAAGGAGCGCTTAAAGATGATAAAGTCATTGCGGAGAAACTAAATGGATTCTTTGCTTCAGTCTTCACGGCTGAGGATGTTAGGGAGATTCCCAAACCTGAGCTGGCTTTTGTAGGTGACAAATCTGAGGAACTGTCACAGATTGAAGTCTCACTAGAGGAGGATTTGGAATTAATTGATAAACTCAACATTAATAAGTCACCGGGACCAGATGGCATTCACCCAAGAGTTCTGAAAGAACTCAAATGTGAAGTTGCAGAACTATTAACTAAGGTTTGTAACCTGTCCTTTAAATCGGCTTCGGTACTTTTGCATAAGGCGGGAATCCTTTGTCCCTCTCTGGGTTCCCATCCCCTCCTTCTCAATGGAAAGGCACCAGGTTAAAGATGGATTCCAGTTCAGGTGACATGATCACATGTCACTGTAACAGGGCCGGCTCCAGGTGCCAGCTAAAGAAGCAGGTGCTTGGGGTGGCCAATACTAAGAGGCGGCACTCCGTCCGCTATTGGGTGTTGGGCAGCAAGTCCCTCAATCTCTCTCGGAGCGAAGCACCTGCCGCCAAATTGCTGCCGAAGAGTGGAGCGGCGCGACCGCACTGCCACGGCCTTTTTTTTTTTTTTTTTTTTTTGCCGCTTGGGGTGGCAGAAAGCCTAGAGCCGGCCCTGCACTGTGAGACCCCAAGCCTTCATTCCTCCCAGCCTGACTCACAGGAAGGCTGCCTGCAAACAGAGCCAGCCAGTCAATTGTCCTGGTTGATGGGAGCCATCAAGATTCCCAACCACCATTAATGGCCCACACTTTGCATAATTACAATAGGCCCTCAGAGTTACATTTCATATTTCTAGTTTCAGATACAAGAGTGATACATTTATACAAAAGGATGACCACCCTCAGTAGATTATAAGCTTTGTAATGATACCTTACAAGAGACCTTTTGCATGAAGTATGTTCCAGTTACATTATATTCACTCATTAGCATATATTTATGAAATCATATAGAGTACAATAGCCATGAGTGGAGATTGTCCCTCAGTAATTGAGTATTTAGGGTAGGTTGTCCGTTAGACAATACAATCTATCAGGGAAGTATTTCAGTTACTTTCCCCACTGTGCTTCTCATCGGGACTCCAGCTCATCCCGCCTGGTATTGCCGATGTCCAGTGATGCGTTCTATGTAGATGTCCCTTGAACACCTGATGGCATCTGACAACATGAGTTGCCATATCAGCCGAGCATAGCATTGACTGATTCTGCATTCTCTCAGCACTTGCTCATTACTACATAAGAACATAAGAAAGGCCGTACCGGGTCAGACCAAAGGTCCATCTAGCCCAGTATCTGTCTACCGACAGTGGCCAATGCCAGGTGCCCCAGAGGGAGTGAACCTAACAGGCATTGATCAAGTGATCTCTCTCCTGCCATCCATCTCCATCCTCTGACGAACAGAGGCTAGGGACACCATTCTTTACCCATCCTGGCTAATAGCCATTTATGGACCTAGCCACCATGAATTTATCCAGTCCCCTTTTAAACATTGTTATAGTCCTAGCCTTCACAACCTCCTCAGGTAAGGAGTTCCACAAGTTGACTGTGCGCTGCGTGAAGAAGAACTTCCTTTTATTTGTTTTAAACCTGCTGCCTATTAATTTCATTTGGTGACCCCTAGTTCTTGTATTATGGGAATAAGTAAATAACTTTTCCTTATCCACTTTCTCAACATCACTCATGATTTTATATACCTCTATCATGTCCCCCCTTAGTCTTCTCTTTTCCAAGCTGAAGAGTCCTAGCCTCTTTAATCTTTCCTCGTATGGGACCCTCTCTAACCCCCTAATCATTTTAGTTGCCCTTTTCTGAACCTTTTCTAGTGCCAGTATATCTTTTTTGAGATGAGGAGACCACATCTGCACGCAGTATTCGAGATGTGGGCGTACCATGGATTTATATAAGGCCAATAAGATATTCTCAGTCTTATTCCCTATCCCCTTTTTAATGATTCCTAACATCCTGTTTGCTTTTTTGACTGCCTCTGCACACTGCGTACTGGGGCCCATTGGCCAGGGCTCCGACGATCAGTGCATGTCTCTGGACCTGGTAACCCCTAGCTCTCAGGGTGTTGGCCAGAGGGGCATATTTCTCCACCTTTCGAGCTCGGGCATCGTTGAAGACCAGGGTCCTGCTCAAGGGCACTGTGATGTCCACCATGATGATCTTCTTCCAGTCCTCATTGGCGATGGCAATGTCGGGTTGCAGTTGTCTCTCAGTTTTGGGGATGGTAGAATTCCTGGCAACCTTCCCCAAGGGTGGTGGGACGGCGTTGTGTCACAGCTACCAGACTCGGGAATGGGGCTTGCAGCTACACAGGACATAGGGAAGTGTCTCATTGGAATAGCTGCACTGCCTGCATCACTTGTCCAGTCAGCAAATTAGGTGAAGCTGCCTCCAGGGAGGAAGTGGTTGCTGGCATCCCCCTTGCACATTACTTCAAGTGCCTTGCCCTGGTCTGGCTACTACACTTGATCTCAGCAACAGCGACAGAGAAGCAATACTGCTACCCTGCAACACTACCCAGCCCTATCGCCCCCACAGCATTCCACATCACCAGGAACAGCCCGCAGACCACCCCAGACACCATTAACAAGACTTGCAGAACCATGTCACTGAGTGACAGTCACCGCCCTGCGATGGCTCCCAGGCCAGAATCTGCAGCAAGGTCCCTGCACACAGACTCCAGATCAGAGACAAAGAATTCTCTCCACCCGGTTAGTTTGGTGCCTCTCGCTGGTTTCCTTGGTAGCCCAGCCCACTTCCCTGTGATATGCTCTGTCCCCAGGAGCTCTCACAGTGACACAGGGAACAGACAGGTGTGCAAGGGGCGCAGCAGCCCAGGCTGGTGTCTGCTCATACACGCCTGCCCTTGGGCACACAACAGACACGTCCCATGTCTCTCAACACCAGGCCAGGCCCTGGCTCTCCCGTGTCTAACCAGGGCACGCCTGCCCTGTCCTGAGCTGGTTCCCAGCTGTCAGGAAAGCAAGAGTGGGGAGGTTGCCCCTGAGGGAATACTGCACCACTGCACACATGCATAATTCATCAGCCAGGCATAGTTTTAATTTTTGGCACAGAAAAAAGCTTCTGAGGGAAAGTTGATGCAGTTTGGGGTTTTACCCAGCAAGTGGGGCCCCTCCCCACCTCTTCCACCTGCAGCCCCTCCGCATTCCTGGTGCTCCTATCAGGGAGTGGGGTCAGGGTGCAGGGGCTTCCCCTGCTCCCCAGTGGGAGTGCCAGGTGAGTGGAGTGAGTTGGGGTACGTGGGTCCCATTTTTCCAGGGGTCCCCCAATTGGCCGGGGCCCCTGGGCACAGGCCCCCTTGGCCCAGTGGCTAATCCACCACTGCTCATTAGCATCCCTTCTGAAATTGCATGGTGTGTATGGTTCTTTCCCTCCTCTGTTCCCACACAGGAGAGAGTTTTCCCGTCCCTTTCCCCTTGAGAAACCCCCGCTGATGTAACTTGGGGAACGGTCTCTGAATGGTCTCTCCAGTCTAGGGCTGCTTCATAGGCACAGAAGAGGAGGAGGGTCGTGGCCCTTTAGGAACCACCAGATCAGCTGATCTGACTTCCTGCATGTCCCAGGCCACTACACCCCACGCAGTTACGCCCGCAAAGGGCCCAATCACCTGGATTAGACCATCTGAGGACTAACTCTTGTCTGCCACAGGCAGAGAATCGGAGGGACTGAGGTGCACTGATGCCCGAGGCCCTGCAAAGGCAGGGAAATGACTTGGTGAGACACACCCAGATGAGTCTAGCATGTGAGCCACGCCCCATCTGCAGAGAGAGGTGGGAAAAACCCAAGTTCCCTACAGTCAAATTCCTTCCTGACCCCCAAAATGGGCATTTTGACCCCGATCACGTGAGCAAGACGCACCAGCCGAGCATCTGTGAAGGACAATTTGTTGAGCCATCCTGGTGGGGGCCCATCTCCAGCCATGGCCAATCGCTGACACTGGAGAAATAATGCCCAGAATGCACCAGGGGAGGGCTCTGTCTTTCCTGGTATCTGCAGCCCAGCTGAATCCCTGAAACATGAGATTTGGGACACAACATTCAGGACCAAAAGGGTCACCGATCCCAGTCTCTCACATGGGTGGTGCTGGGCGGGGGGGCTGCAGGAGCCAAAGCCACCCCAAAATGTGTCTTAGCCCCCCCATAGCCACCCTTCCCAGTGCAAACGTTATGACACTCTTACTTCTGTGCTGCTGCTGACAGCAATGCTGCTTTCAGAGCTGGGGACCCAGTCACCAGCCGCCACTCTGCAGCTACCCAGGGCCTTCTGGTGAGGGGGATCACCCCCATTTTCTGTCTAGCCCACCTCAGCCCCTGTGACGATGCAGTTCTGGCGGGACCCCACTGAGAGTGCCAATTCAGGACCAATTGCTTAAACAGGGCAGTCACAGCCCTAGGCTGGGGTTTTTCCACCTCTAAGGCAAACCAAACCAGCCAGACAAAGAGGACTTTGGTCTCACCCCACTGGCTAACCACAAGTCACACAAGCAATTTCCTTAGACACTCCAATCTCCCAGTATCACCACCAGTGCCACTCGTCCTGGGGATGAATGGTTATGAAAACCAACACCCCAATAAAAGAAAATGGTTCTCTCGATCCCAAAGGACCAAGCCCCAGACCCAGGTCAATATACACATCAGATCTTACCCCCAAATCACGCTGTTGCCAATCCTTTAGAATCTAAAATCTAAAGGTTTATTCATAAAGGGAAAAAGGTAGAGATGAGAGCTAGAATTGGTTAAATGGAATCAATTCCATAAGTAATGGCAAAGTTATTAGTTCAGGCTTGTATCAGTGATGGAGTAAACTGCAGGTTTAAATCAAGTCTCTGGAGAACATCCACAGCTAGGATGGGTCATCAGTCCCTTGTGTAGAGCTTCAGCTTGTAGCAAAGTCCCTCCAGAGGTAAGAAGCAGGATTGAAGACCAGATGGAGATTAGGCATCAGCCTTATATAGGCTCTTCCAGGTGTAAGAACACTTCTCTGTCCTTACTGTGGAAAATTCCAGCAAAATGGAGTCTGCAGTCACATGGGCAAGTCCCTGCACACCCTGCTGAGTTACAAGCCTCCTCTCAATGGGTCAGTTGTAGCTGATGGTCCTTAATGGGCCATCAAGCAGGCTAGGCAGAGCTAACACCAACTTGTCTGGGGTGTCACCCAGAAGCAGAGCACAATACAAAATACAGACAGTACAGAGCCAATACTTATAACTTAAACTACAAAATGATACAGACATGTAGACACCATAATCATAACCAGCAACCCATAACCTGGTTTTAGACACCTTATATGACCCCCTTTACATAAGATTTGGTGCCACTACAGGACCTTGGTTGCAAACCATGTTCTATATGGTCCCAGTTTATATCAATAACGTCACAGCCCCCACACCAGGAAGAGACTGATGCCACCCCTGGGGGATGCCAGCTGGGCTGGGGGATGGAGACTGGAGCCCATGCTGGTGCCTCGTGAGTTCTGGCCCCATCCCACTGGGCACAGAACCAGCGCCAGCAGCAGCTGCTGGGGCACCGGGCAGCTTGGACAGGCCTTGTGTGGTCTGTTCTGCAGCTGCAGCCACCCACACAGCTGGGGAGAGCGGGCCCAGGGCCGGGACCTGGTGGCCCTTTGGCGAGGGCTCATGCTGGGCTTACACCGGGGGAGCCGGGGCTGGCCGGAGTCGGGGAGGAGTGCAGGCGGGCTGCGGGAGGGGTGGTGCCCCGTGAGCACTGCAGATCTGGGTGCAAACAGAGCATTGTGGGAGCGGGAGCAAGCGGCCAAGCAGGGCCCCAGTGGGTGTCCGGGGCTCGGTGGTGAGAAGGGCCCAGCCCAGGAGTGTGGGAAGCTCCCAAGAAATGGGTGGGTCAGGCTCCCCCAGTTGCTTACACTGTGGTCCTGTCTATGCTTGGCCCTTCCCTCCCTTCACCTTTTCCTGTACCTTGTCCATGTGGCCCCCCACAGCCAAGTCCCCTCCTGCCCCTTGCTCTGCTCTTTGCCCTTAAGGCAGGAAAAAAGTAGAACAAAAGGCGATGGGGCTTTGGCCCTGCACTGCTCCTCCAGGGGAGACACTGTGGTCCTGCAGGGGCTCTCCCAGGGGAGGCTCCTCCATTGCACGGTGGGCTCCTGACCCCTGGGATTCCCCTGCCTGGTGGTGACAGCAGGGCCCTAACCCCCAGGCCTTGGTCAGCAAAGACAGACAAAGCCAGGAAAGCGCAGGGTTCCCCTGTCGTCTCAGCTACGCCCCGATAGGGGGCCTGAGGCCCAGGCAGATGGGTGACATCCACACGGATGTCTCTGACCCTGCCCTGGGAGCAGACAGGCTTTCCCCACACTGGGGAGCAATGCAAAATACAGGGGAAACTGAGGCA
Source organism: Mauremys mutica (assembly GCF_020497125.1). Classification (NCBI taxonomy): domain Eukaryota; kingdom Metazoa; phylum Chordata; order Testudines; family Geoemydidae; genus Mauremys; species Mauremys mutica. The sequence continues at coordinate 1,843,936 of NC_059074.1, forward strand.
CACACAGGAGTCATACAAGCTCCAGGAAATTCTGACTTCATCTTGTGGGACAGAGTGGGGATTTTCTGTAACGGGTTTATGAGGCCTATGTGTGCCTTAGTTTTCCCTGTATTTTGCATTGCTACCTACTGTGTTAAAAGGGTTAACGCTGAGCCAGGCGGCACATGCGCCACTCACTGTCTGTGGGGAGAGATGGGGTCACTAAAGAACTGGCTGAAATCGACCCAGATCAACAGAGGATCCGGAGAGACAAGGAGAAACCCCAACAACTGCCAGGAGCCCCCAGCAGACGGGCCGTGTGATGGAGCTGGAGAGCAAAGGCAAAGAGCAGGCTGGAATCAGAGCTGCCTTTGGTGGGACTCAGCACCTCTCACTGGGGACCTAAGGACAAGGAGACAGATTCAGAGACCGAGATGGGTCTGGCCCAGCTTGGCTGGCTCCTCGCGCTGGCTTGGCCGGGCTGGCGGACGCTGTAGCCAGGTGGCTGATCCTTGGCTCCCCTGTTTGGGCAGGCGGCTGGTGCCACTGCAGATCCACCCCGGCAACATCGCACTCAGACAGGGCACGGGACAAGCCTCCTGCAGGGGCCTGGCTGGGCTGGACTCGCTGCAGGAGCTGTGCAGACAGACGGGGGGTCGCTGTGGCCCAAGGCCCAGTCTCAGAGGCCACAGACCTGTCCCTGAAGAGTTGTGGGAATCCCGGGGGCACCAAAGGGGTCGCTCCCTAGGGACTGGTCACAGGCTGGGCAGAGACCAGACCCTGTGGATCCAAGAGAGCCCCTCACCCCCCACTGCCCAGCCTGCCACGTGGTCCCTCACACACACCCCCCACTGCCCAGCGGCTCCTCATCACCCCCCACTGCCCAGCCTGCCACGTGGCCCCTCACCCCCCACTGCCCAGCCTGCCACGTGGCCCCTCACCCCCCCACTGCCCAGCGGCTCCTCATCACCCCCCCACTGCCCAGCCTGCCACGTGGCCCCTCACCCCCCCCACTGCCCAGCGGCTCCTCATCACCCCCCCACTGCCCAGCCTGCCACGTGGCCCCTCACACACACACCCACACTGCCCAGTGGCTTTGCATCCCCCCCCACTGCCCAGACTCGCCGGTGGCCCCTCACCCCCCCCACTGCCCAGCGGCTCCTCATCACCCCCCCACTGTACAGGCTGCCAGGTGGCCCCTCACTAGCACTGTGCCCCCCAACCTTTCCCCCCCTCTGTCCAGGCAGAGAGCAACATGCCCCAACTAACCAGCCAGGGGGCAGTGTCCCCCATTCCCCGCCCCCCCAGTGACACTGTGTCTCCCACTGCCAACTAAGGGGCACCTGCTCCCCCCACTAATCAACTAGGGAGCACTGTCCTCCACATGCCAATCCAGGGGGCACCTTCCCCCCACCTCTGACACCTACCCCCTTTGGGGGCCCTGTCCCCCCCATGTCCCTCCCACCAAATCCTGGAGCTCACCAGGGTTACTATACCAACCACCCCCAACACCCCATCTGCCCTGCATGGGGGGCACATGCCCCCTCCCCCACACCCTAGCTCCACCCCCTCCCACTGGTCTCTTCACTCCCCCACGCTGCGCACCCTACCTCTCTGGCTGCCTTAGGGTTTCGTGCAGCTTCGGGGACAGGACAGGGTCCGACCCCACTGCCAGGGCCGTGTCTCTGGCTCCCTGGGCGGGGCCCCATCACTTTCGGGGGGCGTGGCACTAGCTCTGTGGGCGGGTCCCAGTGCTGGGGGCAGAAGGTGTCTTGGGTAGGGCACCCCATTCCAGCACTGGGGGCGGGGCTCCGTCTCTATGGGCGGGGTCTCAGTATTGGGGGCGGGACTCTGGGTGGGACTCCAGCACTGGGGGCGGGGCTCCGGCTCTATGGGCGGGGTCTCAGTATTGGGGGCGGGACTCTGGGTGGGACTCCAGCACTGGGGGCGGGGCTCCGTCTCTATGGGCGGGGTCTCAGTATTGGGGGCAGGACTCTGTGCGGGACTCCAGCACTGGGGGCGGGGCTCCGTCTCTATGGGCGGGGTCTCAGTATTGGGGGCAGGACTCTGGGTGGGACTCCAGCACTTGGGGCGGGGCTCCGTCTCTATGGGCGGGGTCTCAGTATTGGGGGCAGGACTCTGGGTGGGACTCCAGCACTTGGGGCGGGGCTCCGTCTCTATGGGCGGGGTCTCAGTATTGGGGGCAGGACTCTGTGCGGGACTCCAGCACTGGGGGCGGGGCTCCGTCTCTATGGGCGGGGTCTCAGTATTGGGGGCGGGACTCTGGGTGGGACTCCAGCACTTGGGGCGGGGCTCCGTCTCTATGGGCGGGGTCTCAGTATTGGGGGCAGGACTCTGGGTGGGACTCCAGCACTTGGGGCGGGGCTCCGTCTCTATGGGCGGGGTCTCAGTATTGGGGGCAGGACTCTGTGCGGGACTCCAGCACTGGGGGCGGGGCTCCGTCTCTATGGGCGGGGGTCTCAGTATTGGGGGCAGGACTCTGGGTGGGACTCCAGCACTTGGGGCGGGGCTCCGTCTCTATGGGCGGGGTCTCAGTATTGGGGGCAGGACTCTGTGCGGGACTCCAGCACTGGGGGCGGGGCTCCGTCTCTATGGGCGGGGTCTCAGTATTGGGGGCAGGACTCTGGGCGGGACTCCAGCACTGGGGGCGGGGCTCCGGCTCTATGGGCGGGGTCTCCGCGTTGGGGGCGGGGCTCCAGCACTGGGGGCGGGGCTCCGGCTGTAAGGCGTGTGGCCAGGCTCTGCGGAGTTTCTTCGACTTAGGTGTGGGGCTGGCGCGTTGCGTCGCCCTGGAGGGGACCTGGGACGTGTCCAGATGTAGGGGCGGAGCTTTGGCCGGGGGCGGAGCTCTGTGCGAAGGGGCGGGGCTCTGCGGGCCCTACTGCCCGCACACACCTGGCTGGAGCCGCGAGGGTCCCGCAGCCGGAGCCAGGGCTGGTGCCGCTCGCAGCCCCCGGGGAGCCCGGCCCGCCGGAGCTCAGCCCCGCACTCCCAGGGCGCAGCAGCCGGAGCCGAGATGGACCCCGCGTCTGGGGCCGGGGACCTGGAGACCGCCCGGCTGGTGAGCGCCCGGGGCAGCCGCAGCACCGGCACCCGGCGCCTCAAGAGGTAAAGGAGCCGCCAGCCCTTCTGAGATCGGGCCCACAGCCTGCCCCCGGGGCCTCTCCGTCCTTCCCTCCGTCCCACCCCGCTCCCTTCACCTCCTATCCCCCCTCAAATCCCCCTCCATCCACCCCCTCCATCCCATCCCCCTCCCTTCACCTCCTATCCCCCCTCCATCCATCCCCCCCTCAAATCCCCCTCCATCCACCGCCTCCATCCCATCCCCCTCCCTTCACCTCCTATCCCCCCTCCATCCATCCCCCCCTCAAATCCCCCTCCATCCACCCCCTCCACCCCATCCCCCTCCCTTCACCTCCTAGCCCCCCTCCATCCATCCCCCCCTCAAATCCCCCTCCATCCACCGCCTCCACCCCATCCCCCTCCCTTCACCTCCTATCCCCCCTCCATCCATCCCCCCCTCAAATCCCCCTCCATCCACCGCCTCCATCCCATCCCCCTCCCTTCACCTCCTATCCCCCCTCCCTCCATCCCCCCCTCCAAACCCCCTACATCCACCGCCTCCCCCCCCTCCCCCTCCCTTCACCTCCTATCCCCCCTCCCTCCCTCCCCCCCTCAAATCCCCCTCCACCCCCCCTCCATCCCATCCCCCTCCCTTCACCTCCTATCCCCCCTCCATCCACCCCCTCCATCCCATCCCCCTCCCTTCACCTCCTATCCCCCCTCAAATCCCCCTCCACCCCCCCTCCATCCGCCATCCACCCCCAGCCCCTCCATCTCTCCGTCCTCCAGCCCCGTCCTATCCCCCCACCCGCCGCTCCGTCCGCTGCCCCCTCACCCCCGACAGCGCGGGGAGCCGGGCTCGGGCGGGCGCGGGGCCAGGGCTGCAGGGACCCGGCGATCGGGGCCGCCTGTCCGGGGGCGGCTCTGCCAGAGACCGGGCGGAGGCGGCGATGCTGCCCCTGGACGTGACCCTTCTCCAGGGCAGGGAACGGGAAGCGCTCGGGGGGGAAGAACCCTGTGACCCGCCCCGCTGCGCCCCGGCCCTGGGCCTCCCCCCACGTCCCACAGTGGAGCCCCGCAGCCCCCCCCTTCAGACAGGAGCTGGGTCCACTCCAGAGCCCAGGGCGCGTTCCCTGCAGAGACCCGGAGCGCGGGGGGTGGGGTCCCTCTGCCCCCCCCCGTGGGCGTCTGGGGGGGAGGGTCGGTCCCTCTGCCCCCCCCCCGTGGGCGTCTGGGGGGGAGGGTTGGTCCCTCTGCCCCCCCCCATGTGCGCGTCTGGGGGGGAGGGTCGGTCCCTCTGCCCCCCCCGTGCGCGTCTGGGGGGGAGGGTCGGTCCCTCTGGCCCCCCCCCCGTGTGCGTCTGGGGGAGTCTGTTCCTCTGCCCCCTGTGTGTGTTGTGGGGGGAGGGTCGGTCCCTCTGCCCCCCCCCGTGTGTGTCTGGGGGAGTCTGTTCCTCTGCCCCCTGTGTGTGTTGTGGGGGGAGGGTCAGCCCCTTTGCTCCCCCCACTGGGTGTCTGTGGGCTCCTGTCCCTCGGTCCCCCTTTCCCCATGCTCAATGGTAAATGATTGTTGGCAGTTGGCGTGTGGGGTGTGTGGGGGGGTTGGGGCTCCCAGGCTGGGGAATTTAGGGCTATATGGAGGCCATGGTGCAGGGGTCAGAGCCCCACTCTCCGGGCGGGGAGGGTGATTGGGCTCTGTGGGACCTCTGCAGGCAGCGGGAGCTGGGGAGTGTCTGGGGACTCCCCCGTGCCGCAGTAACCACAGGGCACAACACTGCTCTACGCTTCGCTGCTGCGGTTGGCTTTGCTGGGCCACTGCACCAAACGCACGTGACTCCTGGTGCTGGGCTGAGAGCAGGATCCTGGTGGGTGGGAGCTGGGCCCTGGCGAGCACCCACATGCTGGGGGTCGGGGCCTGAGGAGCTGCATCTGTATCCGCAAAGAGACCAAGCTGCAGCTTCCACAGGGCTGGGGGCGGGGCAAGGGGTGCTGGGAGGAAGGGGGACCTTGCCCAGGGCACTGGTAAGGTAACAGCTAACAACCGCTCCCGGAGCAGGCCAGGGGTGCGGCTGGGACGCAGGCGTCTGCTGGGGCAGGGCTGCAGGAGCAGAGCGGGGTGGGCACCACTGGGCGGTCGGCAGTACCCGTCTGTGCACCTGGCTGGCAGCGCCAGAAAGATCTGCAGCTTCAGGGCATGGGGCCTATGGCACAGACCTTCCCTGGCTGCTAGAAGGGCCCCAAATGCCCCCCATGGTAAGAGCCACTGAAATCCTGGGCTGTGGGGTGGACTCTGGCCCCTGCATGCCCCCCACGGGCGAGGCAATGGCCATCTGGTGCCAGGGCATTTCAATCCTTGGTGGGGGCACACGCGTGGCCACACAGATAGCCGGCTCCCAGGGCCCCTCCCAGCCCAGCCAGACTCATCATTCTTCCTGTCCCTGCAGGGCCTGGGCACAGAGATAAGCCCTGGAGGTGAAGGGGGGGAGGGCTGCGCTGCATTCCCTGCATAGGGAGATCAATGGGTCAGTCCCCTGGGACTGGGGGCAGGGGGGCTATAGCCTGTCTCTGCAGCACTGGCTAGCACAGCGCATGGCGGGCCAGACCCCGGTGTGGGCCACGAGCCCGAGAACATGGCCAGGGCCTGGTGGGCGGCTGCGGGGGCACCTGGTCACTGCTGCCATAGCGTCACTGCTGCTGTTACCGGCACAAGCGAGACCGACCCCTGCTGCAGGCACCCCTCTGACAGCCATGCAGAGCCCCTGGGGGCAAACAGCCAAGCCATGCAGCCTGGGGGCTGCCCCAGGGCCGTGTGGTGCAGGGAGTCAGCACCGCCTCCCCCCCCGCCCCCGCCTACACGGGGGGCGGCAGGACAGCAGCGCTGCTGAATGCCCCCTGCTCCTAGCGAAGACAGGCTCTATCATCGCTGGCACCTGTGTGAGCCCCTGTCACCGACCCCCAGGGAACAGTCTTTGGGAGGGGCCTTCCGTGACCCTGATCCCCCCCCCGCCCCGGGGTCCCACTCTTCCCCCGGGGTGAGCCACGCGGCCTCCCCGCCTCCTGAGACGGGGCCCCACCCCGGGAGCTCCGGGCAGCGAGTCTGGGACAGAGCCTGGGGGGACGTGTCCTCTCCTCAGGGATCAGTGCCCCTTGCCCAGCGCCTGCAGGGACACTCACCCAGCGCTGTGAAACCAGGCGGGTTTATTGGTCACCTGGCGCACGGCCCAGGCAGCCCCTCGGGCGGCCCAGAGACCTGACTGATGGTTACAGCCCAGCCCAGCTGCAGTGACCCCCGTGGTTCAAGCTCTGTCCCCCCCGTCCGTCCGATCTCCTTTGTCAGACTCCCGGGCTGCTCCCCACAGCCCACACTTAACCCCCCCCCAGGCCTTTGTTCCCGAGCCGGGGGATGGGGCTCAGCCCCCTGCGGAGAGGCGGGACGACCACGTCTCTCTGGGTCGCTGGTCGCCAGGTGTCCACGTCCCGGCCAGGGGATCTGCCCTTGTCTTCTTGAGAGCTGCATGGAGCTGGGACCTAGGCCGCCAGGCGCCATCCACACCTGTGTCTTCACCTGCCCCAGAGCCCCCAGACCTCCCACCCGTGGGGGAACAGTGCCGCACACGGGGGAAACTGCGGCATGTACAGGACTCATAGACATATTACAGAAAATTCCCACTTTGTCACAAGCCCCTACTGAGAGCCGGGGCGTCGGCCCCCAGAGCTGTGCTTTCAGACCAGCGCTGCATCTCTCACACCTGGCTCCTTTCAGGGAGAGTTGGAGACTAAAGACCCAGGAGAAGTGGAGGGACCTGCCCCCACCCGCCCCATTGGTCCTTGGCCTGTGTGCCCTGGGGCATGGCCCAGGCTTTGGGAGGTGCTGGTTTAAAGAGTGGGGGTGGGGATGTTGGGGGGAGGGGGTCAAGGGACCTGACTGTGACTGGCTCCGATGGCTAGATCTCGTGTTCCCGTCTCCAGGCAGCTACCCCGGTGCCACCAACGCTGCGCCGCTCAGAGACCCTGGCCCGATGAGCCTGCCCTGCTCCGGGACCCCCTGGGGTGGGGGGAGGCTCCAGTCCCCACCAGCTGCAGCCAGCTCCCAGCGGGGCAGAGAGACTCGCATCAGTGTGGGGCCTGGTGCAGCTGGGGATGCAGCCCTGCCCGGAGCCTGTGACACGGGCCCCGCACACTGAGGGCAGCGGGTGCGCAGGCATCGGCCCAGCCAGCTGTCTGCACTGGGGCTGCTGGGGCCGAGCGAGAGGCTGGCGGGGTCTCTGCAGCCCCTAGATGGATGGGAGCGCTGGCCCCACGGTTCTACCCACCGGCCACAGCTGCCTTGAGCAGCCAGGGTGGGGCCCGGCCTGTGGGGCTCCTGGCTCTGGCCTGGGGCTCAGGTGCCCTGCTCCAGCTCCGACCAGCACCGCCACCGGAGCAGCTCTGTGGGCTCCCCACTGGATCCCCAGCCCTGGGACAGAGCCCCCCTCCCCCGAGCCCCCAAGCGGCCAGCGACCGGCCGGGGGGGAGGGAGAATGGGGCGGTTTTGGGGGTGGGGAGGGACGTGGAGCTAGGGCTGCAGTGTGGGGCGATGGGCGGGGGAGGGGAGCGCGGCGACGTGACACGTTGTTCTGCTGCCAGGGTCACCGTCTGCTTCATAGCTGGAGCCATTTAGGGGGTGCCGAGGCGTGAAATAACCAACCGCTCTCGGGGGAGCAGGGCTCAGCCCCCGGCAGGGAGAGCGGCTGCCTCAAGTCCCCTCCCCTGACTCTGCGGGGCCGCTTGCTCCTGACCCACAGCCCCGGGCCCCCCATCCCCAGCTGTGCCGGTGGCCCTCTCCCCCGACCCACAGCCCCCCCCGACCCGGGCCCCCCATCCCCAGCTCTGCCCCTGCCCCCTCCCCTGACACACAGCCCCCCCCATCCCCAGCTCTGCCGGTGCCCCTCACTCCCGACCCACAGCCCCCCCCATCCGGGCCCCCCATCCCCAGCTGTGCCGGTGGCCCTCACTCCCGACCCACAGCCCCCCCCGACCCGGGCCCCCCATCCCCAGCTCTGCCCCTGCCCCTCTCCCCCGACCCAGCGCCCCCCGACCCCGGGCCCCCCATCCCCAGCTCTGCCCGTGCCCCCTCCCCTGACACCCAGCCCCCCCATCCCCAGCTCTGCCGGTGCCCCTCACTCCCGACCCACAGTCCTCCCGACCCAGGCCCCCCTTCCCCAGCTCTGCCCGTGCCCCTCTCCCCCGACCCACAGGCCCCCCAACCCGGGCCCCCCATCCCCAGCTCTGCCCCTGCCCCTCTCCCCCGACCCACAGCCCCCCCCGACCCGGGCCCCCCATCCCCAGCTCTGCCCCTGCCCCTCTCCCCCGACCCACAGCCCCCCCGACCCGGGCCCCCCATCCCCAGCTGTGCCGGTGGCCCTCACTCCCGACCCACAGCCCCCCCGACCCGGGCTCCCCTTCCCCAGCTGTGCTGGTGGCCCTCACTCCTGACCCACAGCCCCCCCCAATCCGGGCCCCACATCCCCAGCTCTGCCCCTGCCCCTCTCCATGGGCCCCCCATCCCCAGGTGTGCCCCTGCCCCTCTCCCCCGACCCACAGCCCCCCCCGACCCGGGCCCCCCCCATCCCCAGCTCTGCCGGTGCCTCTCACTCCCGACCCACAGTCCCCCCGACCCGGGCCCCCCCTTCCCCAGCTGTGCCGGTGCCCCTCTCTCCCGACCCACAGCCCCCCCCCCGACCTGGGCCCCCCTTCCTCAGCTGTGCCGGTGCCCCTCTCCCCTGACCCACAGCTCCCCCAACTCGGGGCCCCCCATCCTCAGCTCTGCCGGTGGCCCTCACTCCTGACCCACAGCCCTCCCCAACCCGGGCCCCCCATCCCCAGCTCTGCCAGCGCCCCTCTTCCCTGACCCACAGCCTCCTGCTAACCCTGCCCTGGGCTCCCCCCAGCTCTGCCGGTGCCCCTCAGTCCTGACCCACGGCCCCTGCTAACCACGCCCTGAGCTCCCCTCAGCTCTGCTGGTGCTCCTCAATCCCAACCTGACCCCATATCCCTGCCCCAGAGACCTGACCAGCAGTCAGCCCCCAACTGTTCCAGGTTTGGGCACCCCTGGGGAATCCAGGCTTGGGGTGATGTCCCAGGGCCACCAGGTTCCCCACTTGCCCACGGCCTCTCCCAGGAGCCTGGGCCATGGGGGGGACCCCAGCCAAGCCAGTGCCATGGCCTCACTCCATTGCTACCTAGCAGCAGATGAGGGCAGCTGCTGGGTCGGTGACAGCCCCTCCCGTCCCGGTTCCCAGCCCTGCTCTGGGCCCAGCAGGGCGCGGGGAGGGGGGGAGCTGGGCCAGGTGTCCCGTGGGCTCTTGGAACTGGGGTGACCTTCGCACTGACCCCCTTGTGTCTCAGTCTCTTGACAGGCTCCCAGGAGCCCTTCCCCGGCCTGCCCCCGGAGACCAGCCCCGTGGCTCCGTCCCTGGAGCTGGAGCGGCGCCTGGCCAGGCACTGCCACCGCAGCCCCCCCGCCCCCAGCCAGAGCCGTGCGGCACGGCAGGCCTGCCAGAAGCTGGGCACCGCCTGCGCCATCTGCTTCGTCTTCATGGTCGGCGAGGTTGTGGGTAAGGTGGCAGCGGGGCCCCCGCCCGGCTTGTTCCTGGCTCCGCTCAGCCCGTGCTGCGGGACGTCCTGCTCTGCACCGTGCTCCTGTCCTGGCTGGCAGGCGCAGCCCGGGTCTCTGGGGGCCAGGAGAGAGGTGCCCGGCGTGGGCCTGGTGCAGCCCCCGTGGGATGGGCAACTCCCCTCACCCGCTGCCAGGATCCCCACATTCATGGGGGTCCCCTGGCTGGACCCCGTGTGACGGAGCGATTCTGGCGGGACCCAACTGAGAGTGCCAAATCAGGACCAATTGCTTAAACAGGGCAGTTACAGCCCTAGGCTGGGGTTTTTCCACCTCTAAGGCAAACCAAACCAGCCAGACAAAAAGGACTTTGGTCTCACCCCACTGGCTAACCACAAGTCACACAAGCAATTTCCTTAGACACTCCAGTCTCCCAGTATCACCACCAGTGCACTCGTCCTGGGGATGAATGGTTATGAAAACCAACACCCCAATAAAAGAAAAAGGTTCTCTCGATCCCAAAGGACCAAGCCCCAGACCCAGGTCAATATACACATCAGATCTTACCCACAAATCACGCTGTTGCCAATCCTTTAGAATCTAAAATCTAAAGGTTTATTTACAAAGGGAAAAAGGTAGAGATGAGAGGTAGAATTGGTTAAATGGAATCAATTACATACAGTAATGGCAAAGTTCTTAGTTCAGGCTTGCAGCAGTGATGGAGTAAACTGCAGGTTCAAATTGAGTCTCTGGAATGCATCCCCCACTGGGATGGGTCGTTCAGTCCCTTGTGTAAAGCTTCAGTTTGTAGCAAAGTCCTTCCAGAGGTCAGAAGCAGGATTGAAGACAAGATGGAGATGAGGCATTAGCCTTATATAGACTTTTCCAGGTGTAAGAATCCCTTTGTCTTCACTGTGGAAATTTACAGCAAAATGGAGCCTGGAGTCACATGGGCCAGTCCCTGCATACTTTGCTGAGTCACAAGGCGTGTCTGCCTTCTCTCCATGGGTCAATTGTGTAGCCGATGGCCCTTTAATGGGCCATCAAGCCAGCTATGCCGGGCTAACATCAGCTTTGTCTGGGACACTTCCCAGAGGCAGAGCATAATACAGAATACAGACATTACAGAGCCAATACTTATAACTTCAACTACAAAATGATACGCAGACATACAGACAGCATAATCATAACCAGCAACCCAGAACCTGGTCTTAGACACCTTATATGACCCCCTTTACTTAGGATTTGGTGCCACTACAGGACCTTGGTTGCAACCCATGTTCTATATGGTCCCCATTTATATCAATAACGTCACACCCCGCCCGCCGTGGCAGGCTCCCTGGCAGTGCGAGGGGACGCTGTGGCAGTGCCCGGCGCTCTGGGGAAGGAGCCAGCCCCCGCAGGCCGGAGCGGAGGGCAGAGGTGCTGCCTGGGGGCCGTGGGGGAGCCCTGCCAGCACCTGGCGCTGAGCTGGCCAATCTCTACTGCAGGCGGGTACCTGGCACACAGCCTGGCCATCATGACTGATGCTGCCCACCTGCTGGCGGACGTGGGCAGCATGTCGGTCAGCCTCTTCTCCCTGTGGGTCTCCGCCAGGCCGCCCACCAAGGCCATGACCTTCGGCTGGCACCGCTCAGGTAAGGGCCCCGCCAGGCCGTGGCTCCAGCCCAGTGCTCGCTGCCCTCACAGACCTTCCCCCCACCCGCCCCCCTGCCGTGCCGGGGCGACCTGGGGGCTTATTTCCCTGAGCCTGGGCAGCCCGGCAGGGCAGGTCCCCCCCGCCCTTCGGCCCGTGGGGAGCTGGGGGGGCAGAGCTCTCACCCCCAGGCCACAGGCAGATCCTCCCCGTGGGCCACCTTGGTACACCATGTTACCCATGATGCCTTGCCCCACACAGGCTTCACGGACCCCCAGTTCTGTGCTTTGCCCCGGCTAAGTGCCCCATCCGTGTGCCAGCCCCCCAGGGGTCCCGCTCTCCCCCCAGGGGTCCCGCTCTCCCCCCAGGGTCTGTGCTTTGCCCCAGCTAAGTGCCCCATCCGTGTGCCAGCCCCCCAGGGGTCCTGCTCTCCCCCCAGGTCTGTGCTATACCCCAGCTAAGTGCCCCGTCTATGTGCCAGCCCCCCAGGGGTCCTGCTTTCCCCCCAGGGTCGGCCACACAGCCTCACTGCCTCCGATCCTGAGCCCCTGGGCTCCAGCCCCCTGCCTCAGCCCGTTGCCCTGCCCAGCGAGTCCCACTGAGCCAGACGCCCGGGAGAGACTCAGCCGCTCTGCAGGGACCCCTATGCCCACCAGTGCCTGCAGCGACACCAGGCAGCCTCTCCCCAGAGCCGGTCTCGGGCCCCTGGGCACGGCGTGGGGGGCCCTGGGCTTGGCCCAGAGAATTCGGAGTTAAGTCCCTGCTGGCCAACGCCAGGGCCGCTGGAGCCCGGCAGCTGCGTGCAGGTTCCTCTGTCTCAGTCTCTGTCAGTCCCAGCAGGTGAGAGCTGCCGTGTCTCTGGTGAGCCCAGCTCTGGTCCCGGCTCCTGTCATCTCTGCTCCATGGCCCTTCTTCTGCAGTGCCGGCTCCGCGCTCAGGCCTTCCTGTGGCCAGATCACTAGTCCAGGCCTTCGGGCGCCCATTGTCTGGAGCTTCCCTGATGGGCTGGTTCTAGCCAGGCCTAGTGTCCCCCTGGGCTGACCCTAGGCTGCCCTGTGGCCCCCCGGTCTCCTGCCCTTGGCACCGTGTGCACGGCAGTGCCAGGCACAGAGGGAAACCGAGGCAGGCATGGGCTGCTGTGACAATGCGGTTCTGGCAGGACCCAACTGAGAGTGCCAATTCAGGACCAATTGCTTAAATGGGGCACTTACAGCCCAAGGCTGGGGTTTCTCCACCTCTAAGGCAAACCAAACCAGCCAGACAAAGAGGACTTTGGTTTCGCCCCACTGGCTAACCACAAGTCACACAAGCAATTTCCTTAGACACTCCAGTCTCCCAGTATCACCACCAGTGCCACTCGTCCTGGGGATGAATGGTTATGAAAACCAACACCCCAATAAAAGAAAACGGTTCTCTCGATCCCAAAGAATCAAGCCCCAGACCCAGGTCAATATACACATCAGATCTTACCCCCAAATCACGCTGTTGCCAATCCTTTAGAATCTAAAATCTAAAGGTTTATTCATAAAGGGGAAAAGACAGAGATGAGAGCTAGAATTGGTTACATGGAATCAATTACATACAGTAATGGCAAAGTTCTTGGTTCAGGCTTGTAGCAGTGATGGAGTAAACTGCAGGTTCAAATCAAGTCTCTGGAGAACATCCCCCGCTGGGATGGGTCATTCAGTCCTTTGTTCAGAGCTTCAGTTTGTAGCAAAGTCCCTCCAGAGGTAAGAAGCAGGATTGAAGACAAGATGGAGATGAGGCATCAGCCTTTTATAGTTTTTTTCCAGGTGTAAGAACCTCTTTGTTCTTACTGTGGAAAATTACAGCAAAATGGAGTCTGGAGTCACATGGGCAAGTCCCTGCACTTTGCTGAGTTACAAGGTGTATTTGCCTTCTCTCCATGGGTCAGTTGTAGCTGATGGTCCTTAATGGGCCATCAAGCAGGCTAGGCAGAGCTAACACCAACTTGTCTGGGATGTTTCGCAGAAGCACAGCACAAATTTGAAATACAGACAGGATAGAGCCAATACTCATAACTTCAACTACAAAATGATACACAGGCACCCAGACAGCATAACCATAACCAGCAACCCAGAACCTGGTCTTAGACACCTTATACGACCCCCTTTACCTAAGATTTGGTGCCACTACAGGACCTTGGTTGCAAACCATGTTCTATATGGTCCCAGATTCTATCAATAGCGTCACAGCTGCGCACAGACATTGCCAGTGTCCCTGCAGCAACGGGCCCCGCAGGCAGGTCTTTAACCCCGTCCTCCCTGTGGGACGTGGATGGGTCCCAGCCTGGCTGCTCCTGGCCACTCCCCTCCGCCCCCATAGCTGCGGGCGGCGCTGACTGCTGCCCCGTGCCTGCAGAGACGCTGAGCGCCCTGGCCTCGGTGCTGTCCATCTGGGTCGTGACCGGAGTCCTGGTGTACCTGGCCTCAGCCCGCATCATCAGCAACGACTACGAGATCGACGCACGTGCCATGCTGGTCACCTCCGCCTGCGCCGTGGGCATCAACATCATGTACGTGGGCCCCCTGCCCCCCGGATCCCTACCCCCAGATCCCTGCCTGCCGCCCCCCCTCAGATCCCTGCCCCCTGGATTGCAGCCCCCCTGGATCCCTGCCTGCCTGCCGCCCCCACCCTGGGATCCCTGCCCTCTCTGATCCCTGGCCCCCGATCACTGTCCACCCTGCCCAGGTGACTTCCCCCCCACCCTAGAATGTTGCCCTCAGCCTCCCTGGATTACACCCCTCCCCACCTCACCTGTTCCTGCCTCTGCCCAGCCCCCAGTCAATGCCCACCCACTTTGCCCTTTCCAGGGTGGGGGTCTCTGGGATCTGCGGCCCCTGGGGCTCTGTGTCTGCCCGTGGCCGCTCAGGCTCCCCACTTCCCTCCAGCATGGCCTACATCCTGCACCAGTCGGTCACGGGCCACGGCCACGCCCGGGGCTACGAGAAGATGGAGGAGAGTCCTGGCTGCTGCGCGCCCCCCGGGAGCCCCCTGCCCGGCAGCACCAGCGTGCGCGCCGCCTTCGTGCATGTGGTGGGGGACCTACTGCAAAGCCTTGGGGTGCTGACAGCTGCCACCGTCATCTACGTGGAGGTACGGCACGAACAACCCCAGGCCAGCCTCTAACGCGGCCCTGCCTTGGGCGCCCCCGCTAACCGCCTCCCTCTGCCCGGCACCCCCGCTAACCGCCTCCCTCCATCCACCGCCCCCGCTAACCGCCTCCCTCTGCCCGGCACCCCCGCTAACCACCTCCCTCCATCCACCGCCCGGGCTAACCGCCTCCCGGCGCCCCCGCTAACCGCCTCCCGGCGTCCGCAGCCCGGCACCCCCGCTAACCGCCTCCCTCCACCCGGCACCCCCGCTAACCGCCTCCCTCCACCCGGCACCCCCGCTAACCGCCTCCCGGCACCCCCGCTAACCGCCTCCCTCCGCCCGGCACCCCCGCTAACCGCCTCCCTCCGCCCGGCACCCCCGCTAACCGCCTCCCTCTGCCCGCCATCCCCGCTAACCGCCTCCCGCCATCCCCGCTAACCGCCTCCCTCCGTCCGCTGCCCGGTGCCCCCGCTAACCGCCTCCCTCCTCCCGGTGCCCCCGCTAACCACCTCCCGGCGCCCCCGCTAACCACCTCCCTCCGCCCGGCACCCCCGCTGACCACCTCCCGCCGTCCCCGCTAACCGCCTCCCTCCGTCCGCCGCCCGGTGCCCCCGCTAACCGCCTCCCTCCGCCCGGCGCCCCCGCTAACCACCTCCCGGTGCCCCCGCTAACCGCCTCCCTCCGCCTGGCGCCCCCGCTAACCACCTCCCGGCGCCCCCGCTAACCGCCTCCCTCCGCCCGGTGCCCCGGCTAACCACCTCCCGGTGCCCCGGCTAACCGCCTTCCTCCGCCTGGCGCCCCCGCTAACCACCTCCCGCCGTCCCCGCTAACTGCCTCCCTCCGTCTGCCGCCCGGCGCCCCCGCTAACCGCCTCCCTCCACCCGGCGCCCCCGCTAACCACCTCCCGGCACCCCGGCTAACCGCCTCCCTCCGCCCGGCGCCCCCACTAACCACCTCCTGCCATCCCCGCTAACCGCCTCTCTCCCTGCGTCGCCCGGTGCCCCTGCTAACCGCCTCCCTCCGTCCGCCACCCGGCGCCCCCGCTGACCGCCTCCCTCCGTCTGCTGCCCCCACTAACCGCCTC
Organism: Mauremys mutica; assembly: GCF_020497125.1. Taxonomy (NCBI): domain Eukaryota; kingdom Metazoa; phylum Chordata; order Testudines; family Geoemydidae; genus Mauremys; species Mauremys mutica. The sequence goes on from NC_059074.1 coordinate 1,859,430, forward strand.
CCTCCACCCGCCCCACGGTGCCCCTGCTAACCGCCTCCCTCCGTCTGCCGCCCCCACTAACCGCCTCCCTCCCTGCGTCGCCTGGTGCCCGGCTAACCATGGCCCTCCCTGCGCTGCCCCCTACCCCTCTTCCCACGTCCCGCCCTCTGTGGGGCCCACCTGCCCCCTCCCTCATGGGCTCTCCTGTACACAGACACCCGTGTGCCCCGCTCCCTGCCTCGGCCTGAGCTCCTGCGGTGGGAGATGCCCTGTCCCAGGCGGCAGCAGGCCAGTGACCCTGCACTGCAGCTCCTGCCTGTCCCAGGGCTCCCTGGAGCTAGGGGGGAACAGGACCTGCCCGGGGGAAATGCACTGAGATCCGCACAGATCCCTGCTGCCCAGCCCCAAGGACGAGCCCTATGCCAGCTCCCCATGCTGGGCTCTGACCACTGCCCTCTGCTGCCACGTTCCCTCGGTGCCCCCCCCCCACCAGCTTGAGGGGACAGTGGGGCTGGGCCAGGGACTCCTGGGTTCCACTCCTAGGTCTGACCCCTTGCTGGGGGGGGGGCTCTGGGGATCCACTGGCTGCCCGGGCATAACCCCGACCCTGCCCCTTGCAGCCCCAGTACAAGATCGCAGACCCCATCAGCACCTTCCTCTTCTCCGTCTTCGTGCTGGGCTCCACCATCACCATCCTCAGGGACGTCTTCCGGGTGCTCATGGAAGGTGAGCTGGGGGCACGGCGGGCACGGTGCACGGGGAGCTCAAGGGGCGGGGGGCAGAGGCTGCGACTGCTGGGCAAGGGCCGGGGGCAGGCTCAGGGCCGGGGGCAGGCTCAGGGCAGGGGAGGCTGGGTGCAAAGCCGGGCGACAGGGCCAGGGAGCAGAGCTGGGGGCAAGGGCAGCGCCGGGGGCTGGGGACGGGCAGGGTTGCCTGGCAAAGGGTCTCACTGGAAAGGGAGCTGGGCAGATTCTCTGTGGTAAAAACCAAAATTACTCTGAGCTACGGCAGCCGCAACCTGCCCCCTGACCTCCCCCCAACCTGCCCCCTGACCTCCCCCCAACCTGCCCCCCGACCTCCCCACAACCTGCCCCCGACAGATCGCCCCAACCCCCCGACCTCCCCCCAACCTGCCCCCCGACAGATCGCCCCAACCCCCCGACCTCCCCCCAACCTGCCCCCCGACAGATCGCCCCAACCTGCCCCCCGACCTCCCCCCAACCTGCCCCCCGACAGATCGCCCCAACCTGCCCCCCGACCTCCCCACAACCTGCCCCCCGACAGATCGCCCCAACCTGCCCCCCGACCTCCCGCCAACCTGCCCCCCGACCTCCCCACAACCTGCCCCCCGACAGATCGCCCCAACCCCCCCGACCTCCCCACAACCTGCCCCCCGACAGATCGCCCCACCCTGACCCCCGACCTCCCCACACCCCGCCCCCGACAGATCGCCCCAACCCCCCCGACCTCCCCACAATCTGCCCCCCGACAGATCGCCCCAACCCCCCCGACCTCCCCCCAACCTGCCCCCCGACAGATCGCCCCAAACCCCCCTGACCTCCCCACAACCCGCCCCCCCAACAGATCGTCTTAAGCCATCACCCTTCTGGGTCCCTGCTGGGTTGCAATGCAAAGTATGGGAGAAACTGAGGCACACATAGCATTTATAAAAAATAGTACAGAAAATTCCTCCTTTGTAACATCTCTTCCCCATCACGACTGAACTAAGCAGGGTTCCTTTAACCAACATCCTGGAGAAGTTTGAACCCACAATTTGTTGGGAAAGAGTCAACATGGTTTCTGTAAAGGGAAATCCTGCCTCACCAATCTACTAGAATTCTTTGACGGGGTCAACAAGCATGTGGACAAGGGGGATCCAGTGGATATAGCGTACTTAGATTTTCAGAAAGCCTTTGACAAGGTCCCTCACCAAAGGCTCTTAAGCAGAGTAAGCTGGGATAAATGGTCGGTTTTCAGAATGGAGAGAGGACATATCATAAAGATCTGGAGAAAGGGGGAAGCAGTGAGGTGGGAAAGTTTGCAGATGATACAAACTACTCCAGATAGTTCACTCTTTGCAGTCTGCTTTGGAGTTACAAAGGGATCTCACTAAAGTGGGTGACTGGGCAACAAAATGGCAGATGAAATTCAAGGTTGATAAATGTCACAGAGTGTTGGGGAGTCCGGGCCCTGCACCCCGCCCCCACTTCCTGCGATTCCCCGGGACTCTCAGCCAGCCAGTAACACAGAAGGGTTATTAGACGACAGGGACACCGTCCCAAGCAGGGCTTGTAGGTACAACCAGGACCCCTCAGCCAGGTCCCTCTGGGGGCCAGGAGCTTAGACCCCAGACTGGGGGTTCCCTGCCTCCTCCCAGCCAGCCCAAAACTGAAACCAAAACCCTCCCGCCGGCTCTCTTCCTTTGTCCAGCTTCCCCGGCAAAGGTGTTAACTCGCCCCACCCCCCTCCTGGCTCAGGTTACAGGCTCAGGTCCTGTCCCTCACCTAAAGTCACCCCCTGCTCCCCCACCCCCCATGCAGGCAGCCCCAGTAAAACTAGACGACATTCCCAGGTCAGTCCGCCTGCTCCCTGCTGCGTCACAATAAATGCAAAGTGATGCACATTGGAAAGCATAATCCCAACTCTACAGATAAAATGATGGGGTCTAAATTAGCTGTTACCACTCAATAGAGAGATCTTGGAATCATCGTGGATAGTTCTCTGAAAAGATCTGCTCAACGTGCAGTGGCAGTCAAAAAAGCGAACAGAATGTTAGGAACCGTTAGGAAAGGGATAGATAATAAGGCAGTAAATAACATAATGCCACTATGTAAATCCATGGTACGTCCACAACTTGAATACTGCACGCAGCTCTGGTCACCCCATCTAAAAAAAAGATGTATGAGAATTGGAAAAGGTTCAGAAAAGTGCAACAAAAATGATTGGGGGTCTGGAACAGCTGCCATATGAGGAGAGATTAACAAGATGGAACCATTCAGCTTGGAAAAGAGACGACTAAGGGGGGATATGATTGAGGTCTATAAAATCATGACTGGTGGGGAGACAGTAAATCAGGAAGTGTTATTTACTCCTTCACATAACACAAGAACCAGGGGTCACCGGATGAAGTTAACAGGCGGCAGGTTTAAACAAACACAAGGCAGTATCACTTCACACACCACACAGTCAGCCTGTGGAACTCCTTGCCAGGGGATGTCCCAAAGTCTAACTGGGTTCAGCTACGAATGAGGTTAGTTCCTGGTGGCTTGCTGCCCAGGCATGTCTGTTCCCAGCCTCAGGCTGCCTGGAGCGGCTCACGCCCGTGAGTGCCGCCCTGAGGGCAGGCTGGCGAAAGCAGGGCAGACCCCCCCAGCTGGCGGGGGGGGGGCTACAGTTAGAAATCACTAAGCCAGTAAGAAATGCAAACTTCTAGGGCTCTGCACCAGTCTCCCCAGGGAGTCCCAGCCACGCCCTGGAGCTCCCCATCCTGCCTGGCCCCCGACAAACTGCACGAGTGATCAGTGGTCACTGAACCCAAACATCACCCCCCATTCAGGTTGCTCTTACCCCAGGACAATCGGCCCCCTGGCTCTTACACCAATGTCAGCCCCTGTAGGCAGTCCTGGAATCAACGAGCAACAGGTTTGTTAACCAAGTGCCAGGTTCCAGCCAGCGAGTGAAGAGCTGCAGTGAGCTGCCACTTCACAGGGGCACTCAGGGCAGCCCCGGGGGCTCGGGCTCCAGTTTCGTGTCTCTGGCCCCGTGAGGGCTCAGACAGCGACAAGATGAAAAATTTTCACATCCATGATTTTTATTTCCCTCTTCCAGCCTGCAGAGCGGTGGGCCAAGGCTGCTGCGCTTCTCCATGGGGGCAGGGGACTATTAACAAAGCTTTGGCTAATAATGGCCCGCTTGCAGTTTGAGCACCATCCTGGGTGGGTCCGTTCCCGTGGCTGGCGGCACGTGGTCAGAGCGACCATCGCCAGGGAGAGTCTTGCAGCATGTTAGGGAGTAAGCCCCACACCTCCTCGTCAGTCTGCCCCTGCTGTGAGCCACACTCACCTACAGGGGCCGGTCTAGGGCGCCAGCTACGAGTTTGTCAGTTCTTAGCTGATGCCTGCAGTTCTAGTACCAGGTCTACCAGCATCAGCCTCCAGCATCTTTACCCTTCACTGGGGCCTCTCTCACCCCAGGGCAGGGCAAACCCGTCCGGCCCTCGCCCTGCCCAGGTCTCCCCATGCTCAGCCGGGCTCTTAGCCACCACAGGGCTCAGCTCTGCCTCTGCTCCCCAGCGAGGTGAGGTCAGGCCAGGCTGGTGTAATGCCGCCGGACCCTGGTTGGTGGTGAGCAGGATTGAACCGGGGACCTCTGGAGCTTAGTGCATGAGCCTCTCTACTGCCTGAGCTAAAAGCCAACTAGTCCATAGCTAAGGCTGTAGCACAGACTCAATCTAGCGGTAAGTGGTCTCGGTGCCACTAGCTGGGACAGCGCCAGTGTTTTCCCCAGGAATTGAAATCGTGGGGGAGGTCAGGGCCAATGAGAGGTGAGACCATGAGGGTGAAGGAGGGCTGTATGGCACCATAGTAAAAACTGAAAATGTTTCATGACCATTTTATTAGATTTAACTCGTGTTTTAAAATCATCACACAAATTACAGTTCACTGCTCAAGCCTTCTATGAAGCACGACATCTACAACCTTCTTGGTTTGTTATAATTTTGCACAACTCTGTTAATCAACTTCTTAAGCAAATCCACATGTTCCATAGAATCTCTATGGATAGAAATTTCATGCTCTAATAAAAATATAACATTCGGGATCTATTATCGACCACCTGCCCAGGACAGTGATAGTGATGATGAAATGCTAAGGGAAATTAGAGAGGCTATCAAAATTAAGAACCCAGTAATAGTGGGGGATTTCAATTATCCCCATATTGACTGGGAACATTTCACTTCAGGACGAAATGCAGAGATAAAATTTCTCGATACTGTAAATGACTGCTTCATGGAGCAGCTGGTCCATGAAGGAGAGAGGCAACTCTAGATTTAATCCTGAGTGGAGCACAGGAGCTGGTCCAAGAGGTAACTATAGCAGGACCGCTTGGAAATAGTGACCATAATACAATAGCATTCAACATCCCTGTGGTGGGAAGAACATCTCAACAGCCCAACACTGTGGCATTTAATTTCAAAAGGGGGAACTATGCAAAAATGAGGGGGTTAGTTAAACAAAAGTTAAAAGGTACAGTGACTAAAGTGAAATCCCTGCAAGTTGGGTGGGCCCTTTTTAAAGACACCATAATAGAGGCCCAACTTCAATGTATACCCCAAATTAAGAAACACAGTAAAAGAACTAAAAAAGAGCCACCGTGGCTTAACAACCATGTAAAAGAAGCAGTGAGAGATAAAAAGACTTCCTTTAAAAAGTGGAAGTCAAATCCTAGTGAGGCAAATAGAAAGGAGCACAAACACTGCCAACTTAAGTGCAAGAGTGTAATAAGAAAAGCCAAAGAGGAGTTTGAAGAACGGCTAGCCAAAAACTCTAAAGGTAATAACAAAATGTTTTTTAAGTACATCAGAAGCAGGAAGCCTGATAAACAACCAGTGGGGCCCCTTGATGATCAAAATTCAAAAGGAGCGCTTAAAGATAATAAAGTCATTGCGGAGAAACTAAATGGATTCTTTGCTTCAGTCTTCACGGCTGAGGATGTTAGGGAGATTCCCAGTCTTGAGCCAACTTTTGTAGGTGACAAACCTGAGGAACTGTCACAGATTGAAGTATCAGTAGAGGAGGTTTTGGAATTAATTGATAAACTCAACATTAACAAGTCACCGGGACCAGATGGCATTCACCCAAGAGTTCTGAAAGAACTCAAATGTGAAGTTGCGGAACTATTAACTAAGGTTTGTAACCTGTCCTTTAAATCGGCTTCGGTACCCAATGACTGGAAGTTAGCTAATGTAACACCAATATTTAAAAAGGGCTCTAGGGGTGATCCCGGCAATTACAGACCGGTAAGTCTAACGTCGGTACCGGGCAAATTAGTGGAAACAATAGTTAAAAATAAAATTGTCAGACACATAGAAAAACATAAACTCTTGAGCAATAGTCAACATGGTTTCTGTAAAGGGAAATCGTGTCTTACTAATCTATTAGAGTTCTTTGAAGGGGTCAACAAATATGTGGACAAGGGGGATCCAGTGGACATAGTGTACTTAGATTTCCAGAAAGCCTTTGACAAGGTCCCTCACCAAAGGCTCTTACATATGTAACCCTTAGTCGGGCCGAAACGATAGCAGCAAGGGCCGGATTCAATACATAGGGGTCCCTTCCCCACAACATAATGCAAAACCAGCTCAAGCCCCCACCCAGTGACCTGGGAAAATCTTACACACATCCCTGGGCGCCTTGAGGAGGCAATACTTCCCCTCTCGCAAGCACAGAGTCTTGGTGTAGCAGAAAAGGTTTAATTACATGACAAACAACAAGCATTAAATTGGGAAAATACCTCAGCTACAGTTCATAGGTCAAACCGTGAGCAAAGACCCACCCCAGCAAATTGGGCCGTGTCCTTCTCTCGGGGCCCTTGAGTCCAGCAACCCCCAAATCACCCACAGTCCCAAAAGTCCCACAACCCAAAAGTCTCTGTCCTGGGTCAGTGCAGCCCCAGAGTTCAAGAGTCTCTCTGCAGAGGTCCCCCTCCCCAGCCTGGGTAGAAAGGGGCACCTTACGTGGTTTGGGGCCAACTGCCCTGCCTCTTCGTGGGGTTCTGCTTCCACTAGTCATCTCCGCAAACAGCTCAGCTCCGCTTGCTCTGTGGGCTGCTCCGCTCTGCCAGCTGCTCTGGTCCACCAGCTGTCCTGTGAGCCACTCCAGCCGTCCTCACGAGCTGCTCAGCTCCACTCACCCAGTGGCTGCACAAACTGCTCCACTCCGCTCTGCCAGCTGCTCTGCTCCACGGTATTGCTTCAGGCTCCCCCACTCATTAGCACAGTACTCAGTGCTCTCAGCTCAGCAAGTCCAGCTCTTCAGTGATTTCAGCTCTTAGTGATTCCAGCTCATAGTAGGGGAGCCCCAGTACCAGTGAGTTCAGCTCAGTAATCTGCATCTAGATTCTTAAGGGAATCAAAAATTAACTCTGACATTCCACAGTGGAGAGAGGCATAGGTGGAACTGGTGCTTCTGGCTCACACAAGGCACCTGCACCACCAAGGACAGATCTCTGTCCCCAGCCTCTCTCTCTTGACTGGGTTTTGGAACCCATGTCCCTTGTCTAGCAAGTGCTATTTAGTTGACAATGAAACCCTCTATCATAAGACAGTTTTATAGTTCCTCATTTACTTAATCGGGATGACATTTTATTGCTCCTGCCCCAATAACAACAAAATTGGGGCTCCCATAGCTGTGAAAATAACCATTCCAGGCTGCTGTGCGGTATGCTAAGTGGGGTGGGAGTGCCCATGCAAATAACTGAAATGCTAATGCGAATACTTGAAACTTCTTTCTGCACTCCCCATAATCTACCACCAGATGTCAGGGTAGAGCTCATCCTGACTCTGTTTACACATAAATTAAGCTGTCATGGGATAAAAGGGAAGGTCCTTTCATGGATTGAGAACTGGTTAAAGGACAGGGAACAAAGGGTAGGAATTGATGGTAAATTCTCAGAATGGAGAGGGGTAACTAGTGGTGTTCCCCAAGGGTCAGTCCTAGGACCAATCCTATTCAATTTATTCATAAATGATCTGGAGAAAGGGGTAAACAGTGAGGTGGCAAAGTTTGCAGATGATACTAAACTACTCAAGATAGTTAAGACCAAAGCAGATTGTGAAGATCTTCAAAAAGATCTCACAAAACTAAGTGATTGGGCAACAAAATGGCAAATGAAATGTAATGTGGATAAATGTAAAGTAATGCACATTGGAAAAAACAACCCCAACTATACATACAATATGATGGAGGCTAATTTAGCTACAACGAGTCAGGAAAAAGATCTTGGAGTCATTGTGGACAGTTCTCTGAAGATGTCCATGCAGTGTGCAGAGGCCGTCAAAAAAGCAAACAGGATGTTAGGAATCATTAAAAAGGGGATAGAGAATAAGACTGAGAATATATTATTGCCCTTATATAAATCCATGGTACGCCCACACCTCGAATACTGTGTACAGATGTGGTCTCCTCACTTCAAAAAAGATACTCTAGCACTAGAAAAGGTTCAGAAAAGGGCAACTAAAATGATTAGGGGTTTGGAGAGGGTCCCATACGAGGAAAGATTAAAGAGGCTAGGACTCTTCCGCTTGGAAAAGAGGAGACTAAGGGGGGACATGATAGAGGTATATAAAATCATGAGTGATGTGGAGAAAGTGGATAAGGAAAAGTTATTTTACTTATTCCCATAATACAAGAACTAGGGGTCACCAAATGAAATTAATAGGCAGCAGGTTTAAAACAAATAAAAGGAAGTTCTTCACGCAGCACACAGTCAACTTGTGGAACTCCTTACCTGAGGAGGTTGTGAAGGCTAGGACTATAACAATGTTTAAAAGGGAACTGGATAAATTCATGGTGGCTAAGTCCATAAATGGCTATTAGCCAGGATGGGTAAGAATGGTGTCCCTAGCCTCTGTTCGTCAGAGGATGGAGATGGATGGCAGGAGAGAGATCACTTATGCTCTTATGAATGCAATGTCTTCATCTTTGTGTCTTCTCGTATGTCCGGTACTTCCATTCTTTCAACTGATATGCTCATTAGTTCAGTCACATGATCAGGCAGAAGGCGACTTCTTTCAGAACACAAAATTCTATTAACTGATGAAAAAGAACCCTCAGCTGTAGCTGTTGTGACTGGGAATAGCAAGAGATGAATTCCTACGTCTTTCACCCCAGGAAACAGAGCACAAAGATTGGGTTGAGCCACTAGCGATGATTAAAAAAAGAAGTCAAAGTCAAATCTTCATTCATTCGTCGTATGATATTCCACTCTGTGTTCAAATTCTCTATTCTGTCCTGAGCACATGGCAGCCCCATTGCTGGTAGTGCCTCACTCCGCTCAACTGTTGGTGTTTTCTAGGACAGGCGTCTGTAAAAGCTGCGTAGAGGTTGAGTAGAATCTAGAAGTCACTGTTGTAGATTTTTAAGAATCAAGTCTGTACTTTTTCAGCTGGCTTAACAAACACTTCTTGTCGTCTTCACTTAAGGATTCAATATAAATGCCTTCATCGGTCAACTTCTGGACTGAAGTCTTTGCTTCTTCCAGTACTTGTTCAGTGGAGAGCTCTCTGATTGATCCAAATGTAGCTTCTATTGCTGGACAACGATCTACTACTGTTGTAGCAGATGCCTGGATGGCATTGTTTAATTGTTCAACTGTAGACTTACAAGAGGGAGAATGACAATAGTCTTCTCTGAACATAGTAGCAAAAGTAATCCACCAGCCTCACTACTTAGATCCATCCCATCTTGGTAGATACTTTCCAAAGCCAGTAATAACGGCTGGAGTAATTTTAAGACAACAGCCAAGGATCACTCATGAGAAAGCCAGTGGGTTTTCCCAGGTTGGACTAATTTGAACTTCAGTCCCAGTGTGTCTTCTATATTTTCCAAGATATTCAGTCTTTTTCGACTCTTGCTGAAAAAATAATATAATGAAGCCATTACATTTGTAGCTTTTTAAATGTCTTTTGAAGACTCTGCAGCTCGTACTAGTGCTAGTTGGAGTAGATGGCCTCTGCAGTGTGTATAGGAGAATTAGGGTTACACTTTTCTCTGAGCAAAGCTTGTACTCCACCATGTCTTCCAGAGAAGTTTGCAGCGCCATCAAATGCACAAGCAGCCATCTGTTTGGGGTCCAATTAACTCTTCTAAGATGTGGGTTGTCACAGATGCAGCCAATGTCTCTTCTATAACTTGAACATCTAGAAATGCATCTACTGGCCTACTCCTGACATCAAGATAACATACATAATGACATAATGACTTGATGCCCATTTGCATCGGTGCATTCGTCAGCCATGTACGCACATTGTCTGAATGCTGTGAGAGAGTTCTTCACTTTTTCAACTGTTGAGTCTTTCACTGTTGCACCACATGCTTCTAGCCAGTCAGTTGAGTTTCTTGCAGAAAGATAGTGAGCATTTGCTGGTCTTGTTCGGAACCGTGTTCAACTTCAGGATGAACAAGTGACAATGCCCTTAACATTGGCCTCCAGTTTGTAGTGTGTGGTATCTCTTGCTTAAATAGAAAGTACGGTGCCACAGCCATGTTTGTTCTCATGAACTGTGTTTGTGTCTCCAGCATTCTTAACAGCCTCATTAACGCTCACCGGTGTTGTCCTTGGTCAGTGGAGACTCAGAGTTCAGAGGTGCTTTCACGTGAGTTCACCTCCCAGGTGGGGGGCAAGGAGGTACCTTGCTTGTTCCTCCAGCTGCTCACTGTTCGCTCTGCCACGGCTGTTGGTTGTGCCACTGTTCACTCCACCGCTCTGTTGCCAGTGGCCCTGCACAGTCACCTTCGGCTGCCACCTGCCACTGTGACCTCTGCGAGTTGGTCTCTTGAGGTTCCACCAGCTCTCAGTGATTTCAGCTGAGCTCTCAGTGGGGGAACCTCCCTGCTAGTGCAGACTGGGCCATCTCTTACACAGAAACACTGTCCCACAGCAGGACTAAGCACTTAGACCTGATTGTCAGTGATTTCAGCTGCAGCAGCCACTTAACAGAACAAAAGACTCTCTATGGAGCCTAATCAGCTCTGTCTTTAACCAGTGGAGAGGGACAGGTCCCCACCCTCTCTCTTGATACCCTAAATCAGCACCCGTCTGCCACCCCCTGTGCCCCTGAGGAGCTGGCTGGGTGGCTGCTTCCCTCCATGGGTCAGTCACATCGTCCCTCTCGGAGACGTAGCTCCAGCCTCTGTGCCCTGGGCCTTCCCCAGCTCACCCCACACGGGCTCTGTGTGGCCCCAGTTCCACTAACCTTGGGCTTCTGCCCACGTACACCCTGTTTTCCTACAGACATCACAGCTCAGGGCTCTGAGACCCCTTGGAGGAGTCAACCCACATTCTGCTCCCCCCCTTTGGGTTTACCCCAGTCCCACTTCCGGGGCGTCTCCACGTCCCTCTCCCAGCACCCAGGCTTAGGCCCGTCCCCTTCGGGTCTCTCCATCCCCAGACCGACTGTCCCCAAAGTGATCTTCCCACCGGCCTGCGCGGCACAGACCCTTCGACTTCCTGTCCACTACCCATGGCCTAGGCTCGTAGGGACACATCTCCTGGAGTTGTTCCGACCCAGCCAGGTTACACAAATCCTCCAGTGCAGTGACCCCTCCCCGCACCCCATTTGTGGGGACCTCCTCCCAGCGGGGGGGGGGCTTCCATGTGGGTCACCCCCGGGGTCTTCTGCACACCCCAAAACCTGTTCCCATAAGCCTCAGGTGCCCATTCAGACGTGAGCAGCGGAGCCTGGTGGAACTGTTCCTAGTCCCCAGTATTGGCTCCGCCCATCTGGCTGGGCGCCCCTATGGCTCTGGGACCGAGCAAGGGGGTGAGACGTGGAGCCGGCCCGCGGGGTCAGCCTGGTTCGGTCACAGGCCTCCTCAAAGGCTGGAGGTGGGAACCGATATCCCGCCCTCATCCAACCAGGCAACAAGTTGGGATCCAGGCTCCCCTAGAACTGGCATCCTGGGGCCTTTCCCCACTTTCCCCTCAGTGGGTCCTCTCGCCCTCGGCTTCTCCAGCCCCCGTTCTCGCTTTTGCCGCCTCTCCTGCTTCCTCGTGTTTTCACTGCATCTCACGGGCTGCTCCAGCTCCCAGCACTTCAAATCCATCGCTGGGGAACCAGGTCCACGTCTCACCCCCTTGCTCGGTAACAGGTAATGATCAAGTGATCTCTCTCCTGCCATCCATCTCCATCCTCTGACAAACAGAGGCTAGGGACATCATTCCTTACCCATCCTGGCTAATAACCATTAATGGACTTAACCTCCATGAATTTATCCAGTTCTCTTTTAAACATTGTTATAGTCCTAGCCTTCACAACCTCCTCAGGCAAGGAGTTCCACAAGTTGACTGTGCGCTGCGTGAAGAAGAACTTCCTTTTATTTGTTTTAAACCTGCCACCTATTAATTTCATTTGGTGACCCCTAGTTCTTCATAGAATCATAGACTCTCAGGGTTGGAAGGGACCTCAGGAGGTATCTAGTCCAACCCCCTGCTCAAAGCAGGACCAAACCCAACTAAATCATCCCAGCCAGGGCTTTGTCAAGCCTGACATTAAAAACCTCTAAGGAAGGAGATTCCACCACCTCCCTAGGTAACCCATTCCAGTGCTTCACCACCCTACTAGTGAAAAAGTTTTTCCTAATGTCCAACCTAAACCTCCCCCTGTGCAACTTGAGACCATTACTCCTTGTTCTGTCATCTTCTGACACTGAGAACAGTCTAGATCCATCCTTTTTGGAACCCCCTTTCAGGTAGTTGAAAGCAGCTATCAAATCCCCCCTCATTCTTCTCTTCTGCAGACTAAACAATCCCAGTTCCCTCAGCCTCTCCTCATAAGTCATGTGCTCCAGCCCCCTGATCATTTTTGTTGCCCTCCGCTGGACTCTTTGCCCTTTTCTGAACCTTTTCTAGTGCTAGAATATCTTTTTTGAGATGAGGACACCACATCTGTACACAGTATTCGAGATGTGGGCGTACCATGGATTTATATAAGGGCAATAAGATATTCTCAGTCTTATTCCCTATCCCCTTTTTAATGATTCCTAACATCCTGTTTGCTTTTTTGACCGCCTCTGCACACTGTGTGGACATCTTCAGAGAACTATCCACAATGACTCCAAGATCTTTTTCTTGACTCGTTGTAGCTAAATTAGCCCCCATCATGTTGTATGTATAGTTGGGGTTATTTTTTCCAATGTGCATTACTTTACATTTATCCACATTAAATTTCATTTCCCATTTTTTTGCCCAGTCACTTAGTTTTGTGAGATCTTTTTGAAGTTCTTCACAGTCTGCTTTGGTCCTAACTATCTTGAGCAGTTTAGTATCATCTGCAAACTTTGCCACCTCACTGTTTACCCCTTTCTCCAGATCATTTATGAATAAATTGAATAGGATTGGTCCTAGGACTGACCCTTGGGGAACACCACTAGTTACCCCTCTCCATTCTGAGAACTGACCATTAATTCCTACCCTTTGTTCCCTGTCTTTTAACCAGTTCTCAATCCATGAAAGGACCATCCCTTTTATCCCATGACAACTTAATTTACGAAAGAGCCTTTGATAAGTGACCTTGTCAAAGGCTTTCTGGAAATCTACGTACACTATGTCCACTGGATCCCCCTTGTCCACATGTTTGTTGACCCCTTCAAAGAACTCTAATAGATTAGTAAGACACGATTTCCCTTTACAGAAACCATGTTGACTTTTGCCCAACAAGTTATGTTCTTCTGTGTCTGACAATTTTATTCTTTACTATTGTTTCAACTAATTTGCCCGGTACCGACGTTAGACTTACCAGTCTGTAATTGCTGGGATCACCTCTAGAGCCCTTTTTAAATATTGGTGTTACATTAGCTAACTTCCAGTCATTGGGTACCGAAGCCGATTTAAAGGACAGGTTACAAACCTTAGTGAATAGTTCCGCAACTTCACATTTGAGTTCTTTCAGAACTCTTGGGTGAATGCCCTCTGGTCCCAGTGACTTGTTAATGTTGAGTTTATCAATTAATTCCAAAACCTCCTCTACTGATACTTCAATCTGTGACAGTTCCTCAGGTTTGTCACCTACAAAAGTTGGCTCAAGACTGGGAATCTCCCTAACATCCTCAGCCGTGAAGACTGAAGCAAAGAATCCATTTAGTTTCTCCGCAATGACTTTATCGTCTTTAAACGCTCCTTTTCTATGTCGATCGTCCAGGGGCCCCACTGGTTGTTTATCAGGCTTCCTGCTTCTGATGTACTTAAAACAAAATTATTACCTTTTGAGTTTTTGGCTAGCTGTTCTTCAAACTCCTTTTTGGCTTTTCTTATTACATTTTTACACTTAATTTGGCAGTGTTTATGTTCCTTTCTATTTACCTCACTAGGATTTGACTTCCACTTTTTAAAGGAAGTCTTTGTATCTCTCACTGCTTCTTTTACATGGTTGTTAAGCCACAATGGTTCTTTTTTAGTTCTTTTAGTGTGTTTCTTAATTTGGGGCATACATTTAAGTTGGGCCTCTATTATGGTGTCTTTAAAAAGTGTCCATGCAGCTTGCAGGGATTTCACTTTAGTCACTATACCATTTAATTTCTGTTTAACTAACCCCCTCATTTTTGCATAGATCCCCTTTTTGAAATTAAATGCCACAGTGTTGGGCTGTTGAGATGTTCTTCCCACCACAGGGATGTTAAATGTTATTATATTATGGTCACTATTTCCAAGCGGCCCTGTTATAGTTACCTCTTGGACCAGCTCCTGCGCTCCACTCAGGACTAAATCAAGAGTTGCCTCTCCCCTTGTGGGTTCCCGTACCAGCTGCTCCAAGAAGCAGCCATTTAAAGTATTGAGAAAGTATCGTTAAATTTTATCTCTGCATTTCGTCCTGAAGTGAAATGTTCCCGGTCAATATGGGGATAATTGAAATCCCCCACTATTTTTGAGTTCTTAATTTTGATAGCCTCTCTAGTTTCCCTTAGCATTTCATCATCACTATTACTGTCCTGGTCAGGTGGTCGATAATAGATCCCTAATGTTATATTCTTATTAGAGCATGAAATTACTATCCATAGAGATTCTATGGAACATGTGGATTCATTTAAGATTTTTACTTCATTTGATTCTACATTTTCTTTCACATATAGTGCCACTCCTCCCCCTGCACGGCCTGTTCTGTCCTTCTGATATATTTTGTACCCCGGAATGATTGTGTCCCATTGATTGCTCTCAGTCCACCAGGTTTCTGTGATGCCTATTATATCAATATCCTCCTTTATCACAAGGCACTCTAGTTCACCCATCTTATTATTTAGACTTCTGGCATTTGTGTACAATCACTTTAAAAACTTGTTCCTGTTTATTTGTCTGCCCTTTTCTGATGTGCCAGATTATTTTTTATGTGACTGTTTATAATCTGATCTGGCCCTTACATTATCCTCTGCTCCTGACTATAATCTGGAGATTCTCTATCATCAGACTCTCCCCTAAGAGAAGTCTGTGTCCGATCCACATGCTCCTCTGCAGCAGTCGGCTTTCCCCCATCTCCTAGTTTAAAAACTGCTCTACAACCTTTTTAATGTTTAGTGCCAGCAGTCTGGTTCCACTTTGGTTTAGGTGGAGCCCATCTCTCCTGTATAGGCTTCCCCCATCCCAGAAGTTTCCCCAGTGCCTAATGAATGTAAACCCCTCCTCTCTACACCATCGTCTCATCCACGCATTGAGACTCTGAAGCTCTGCCTGCCTACCTGGCCCTGTGCGTGGAACTGGGAGCATTTCTGAGAATGCCACCATAGAGGTCCTGGATTTCAGTCTCTTCCCTAGCAGCCTAAATTTGGCTTCCAGGACATCTCTCCTACCCTTCCCTATGTCATTGGTACCTGCATGTACCACGACCGCCGGCTCCTCCCCAGCACTACACATAAATCTGTCTAGATGCCTCAAGAGATCCGCAACCTTCGCACCAGGCAGGCAAGTCACCATACGGTTCTCCCGGTCATCACAAACCCAGCTATCTACGTTTCTAATGATTGAATCTCCCATTACTAACACCTGCCTTTTCCTAGTGACTGGAGTTCCCTCCCCCGGAGAGGTAACCTCAGTGCGAGAGGCAACCCCAGCACCATCTGGAAGGAGGGTCCCAACTACGGGAAGGTTTCCCTCTGCTCCCATTGACTGCTCTGCTTCCCTGGGCCGTTCTTCCTCCTCAACAGCACAGGAGCTGTCTGAGCGGAGGTGGGACAATTCTACAGTGTCCCGGAAAGCCTCATCCACATACCTCTCCGCCTCTCTTAGCTCCTCCAGTTCCACCACCCTGGCCTCCAAAGCCCGTACATGGTCTCTGAGGGCCAGGAGCTCCTTGCACCGACTGCACACATACGCCACCCGCCCACAGGGCAGGTAATCATACATGCTACACTCAGTGCAATAAACTGGATAGCCCCCACTCTGCTGCTGGGCTTCTGCCTGCATTGTCTCCTGCAGCGACCTAAGTTAATGAAAGGGTTTTGTTTAAATCAAGAAGTTTTGAATGTAGTTTAGTTTACAGGTTTTAAAGGACGGCAAGTGAACCTTGCCCCCTTCCCACTCCCCTTCCCAACTCCCTTGGAATCATGGAATCATAGAATCATAGAATCTCAGGGTTGGAAGGGACCTCAGGAGATATCTAGTCCAACCAGTGGTTTCCCCAGGAATTGAAATTAGGGGGGGTGTTCGAATTTACAGGGGGGGTGTCAGGACCAATGAGATATATAAAAAAGATATGAATAAAGTAAATGTTTTGTTAGGATTATGCAAATTTAACATAAGAATAATGCAAGTTACACCAAAACACATAACAGGTCTAGATTTCTAAAAAACCATACATTTAAAAAAAAAGTATTTAATTTAAATTGACTTTTGAAAAGTAAGCCATCATAGGGTAAGAGGAAAGTCCTCTCATGGATCAGTAATTGGTTAAAAGGTGGGAAACAAAGGGTAGGAATAAATTATCAGTTTTCAGAATAGAGAGAGGTAAATAGTGGTATCCTTGAGGGGTCAGTACTGGGACCAGTCCTATTCAACATATTCATCTGGAAAAATGGGTAAACAGTGAGGTGGCAAAATTTGCAGATGATACAAAACTATTCAAGATAATTAAGTCCCAGGCAGACTGCGAAGAGCTACAAAGGGATCTCACACAACTGGGTGACTGGGCAACAAAATGGCAAATTAAATTCAGTGTTGATAAATGCAAAGTAATGCACATTGGAAAGCAATCTCAACTATACATACAAAATGATGGCATCTGAATTAGCTGTTAACACTCAAGGAAGAGATCTTGGAGTCATTGTGGATAGTTCTCTGAAAACATCCACTCCATGTGCAGCAACAGTCACAAAAGCAAACAATGTTGGGAATCTTTAAGAAAGGGATAGATAATAAGACAGAAAATATCATATTGCCTCTATATAAATCTATGGTATGTGCACACCTTGAATAGTGTGTGTAGATCTGGTCACTCATCCTAAAAATATATATATTGGAATTGGAAAAGGTACAGAGATGGGCAACTAAAATGATGAGGGGTATGAAACAGGAGGAGAGATTAAAGTGACTGGGAATTTTCAGCTTAGAAAAGAGATGACTAATGGGGATATGATAGAGGCCTACAAAATCTTGACTGGTGCGAAGAAAGTGAATAAGGAAATTTTATTTAATTCTTCACATAACACAAGAACTAGCAGTCACCCAATGAAATTAATAGGCAGCAGATTTAAAAAAAACAAAAGGAAGTATTTCTTCACACAATATAAAGTCAACCCAGGGAACTCTTTGCCAGGGGATGCTGTGAAGACCAAAACTATAACAGGATTTTAAAAAGAATTAGATAAATTCCTGGAGAACAGGTCCATCTGTGGCTATTAGCCAGGATGAGAGGGATGCAATGCCATGCTCTGAGTGTCCCTAGCCTGTTTGCCAGAGGCTGGGAATGGGCAACAGGGGATGGATCACTTGATGATTCCCTGTTCTATTCATTCCCTCTGAAGCACCTGGCCTTGACCACTGTTGTAAGACAGGGTACTGGGCTAGATGGACCATGGGTCTGACCCAGTATGACCATTCTTATGTAAAAATTAATTATAATAAAAATGTTTAGTACAGAAACTCCCCAATATAATGACCTCCCAAGATAGCAACGATGTGAGATAACAACCTTGGCAAATAATGCATTTTAAAAATCTTGGCCTACTGGGAAACATATTTATATAAGTTTCCATTCCCAGTCACAAATCCAGCATTCTGGAGCAAAGTGACTAAAATATAGTCCAACAAACAAATGTTTATTTAACATGCCCCTCACTTTTCCCTCCACTGCACTCCACTCACCGGTGTTGTCCTTGGTCAGTGGAGACTCAGAGTTCAGAGGTGCTTTCACGTGAGTACACCTTCCAGGTGGGGGACAAAAAGGCACAGTTCGCTCTGGCCACGGCTGTTCGTTGTGCCACCGTTCACTCCACCACTCTGTAGCCAGTGGCCCTGCACAGTCACCTTCTGCTGTCACCTACCACTGTGACCTCTGCGAGTTGGTCTCTTGAGGTTCCACCAGCTCTCAGTGATTTCAGCTGAGCTCTCAGTGCGGGAACCTCGCTGCTAGTGCAGTCTGGGCTGTCTCTTACACAGAAACACTGTACCCACAGGAACACTGTCCCCACAACAGGACTAAGCACGTAGACCTGATTGTCAGTGATTTCAACTGCAGTGGTCACTTAACAGAACAAAAGACTATCTATTGGAGCCTAATCAGCTCTGTCTTTAAACAGTGGAGAGGGACAGGTCCCCACCCTCTCTCTTGATGCCTTCAAATCATCACAGGCTAAGCACAGTTCTACTGCCCTTTACTCATACAATAAGAACAACATTTCATCCCTTTTCCCCCCACATTGTAATCCAACCCCAGCCAAAATCTATCACTTGGACAACACAGCTCTGTTTGCTGCATACCTAGGTAGATTAGGTGTGAATGTAAATATAATCTGGCCCTGAAGCCTTAGCCCCCAGCTCATCACTAGCTGTCAGGGAGAGCTCATTTAGGCCATGGCTACACTTGCAAATTTGCAGCGCTGCAGCAGGGTGTGAAAACACACCCTCTCCAGGGCTGCAAATTGCGGCGCTGCAAAGCGCCAGTGTGGTCAAAGCCCCAGCGCTCCCAGCCGCGCTCCCAGCGCTGTACGTTATTCCCCACAGGGAGGTGGAGTACGGACAGCTCTCCCAGCGCTGGCGCTTTGACTACACTTAGCGCTTCAAAGCGCTGCTGCGGCAGCGCTTTGAAGTTCAAGTGTAGCCATAGCCTTAGACTTTGCTTACAAATCAGCATTTGAAATTATTAGGTTGGCCAACATCACCGAAATGAATGCACTGACATCATAAAAAACAGCTGTATAAGGAAGCAAGGAAGCTAATCTATGTTCATACTTTTCAAATCTATTATACTTTTTCAGATACACATATTTTATCATACACTATATAAGCTTTTAAAGTGTGTATTAATGTTTCAGTTTAAATTCAGATTTCCAAACAGTCACTAAATTGGTATGTAACAAAACTAGGGGGGGTGTTGGGAAAATTCAGGGGGGGTGTAGGGAAATCACTGAGTCCAACCCCCTGCTCAAAGCAGGACCAAACCCAACTAAATCATCCCAGCCAGGGCTTTGTCAAGCCTGACCTTAAAAACCTCTAAGGAAGGAGATTCCACCACCTCCCTAGGGAACCCATTCCAGTGCTTCACCACCCTCCTAGTGAAAAAGTTTTTCCTAATGTCCAACCTAAATCTCCCTCACTGCAACTTGAGACCATTGCTCCTTGTTCTGTCATCAGGTACCACTGAGAACAGTCTACATCCATCCTCTTTGGAACCCCCTTTCAGGTAGTTGAAAGCAGCGATCAAATCCCCCCTCATTCTTCTCTTCTGCAGACTAAACAATCCCAGTTCCCTCAGCATCTCCTCATAAGTCATGTGCTCCAGCCCCCTAACTATTTTTGTTGCCCTCCACTGGACTCTCTCCAATTTATCCACATCCTTCTTGTAGTGTGGGGCCCAAAACTGGACACAGTACTCCAAATGAGGCCTCACCAGTGCTGAGTAGAGGGGAATGATCACATCCCTCGATCTGCTGGAAATGCCCCTACTTATACAACCCAAAATGCCATTAGCCTTCTTGGCAACAAGGGCACACTGTTGACTCATATTCAGCTTTTCGTCCACCGTAACCCCTAGGTCCTTTTCTGCAGAACTGCTTCCTAGCCATTCGGTCCCTAGTCTGTAACAGTGCATGGGATTCTTCCGTCCTAAGTGCAGGACTCTGCACTTGTCCTTGTTGAACCTTATCATATTTCTTTTGGCCCAATCCTCTAATTTGTCTAGGTCCCTCTGTATCCTATCCCTACCCTCCAGCGTATCAACCACTCCTCCCAGTTTAGTGTCATCTGCAAACTTGCTAAGGGTGCAGTCCACACCATCCTCCAGATCGTTAATGAAGATATTGAATAAAACCGGCCCCAGCACCGACCCTTGGGGCACTCCACTTGATACCGGCTGCCAACTAGACATGGAACCATTGATCACTACCCGTTGAGCCCGACCATCTAGCCAGTTTTCTATCCACCTTACCGTCCATTCATCCAGCCCAGACTTCTTTAACTTGCTGGCGTCCCAGCAGCATGGGGAGAAAAGCCTGGGTGCTATGGGGCTTTCTAAACTGGGGGGTGGGGGGGCTGGCAAAATCCAGTGACTGGAAGCTGAAGCCAGACAGTCCATTGGCCAGTGGGCCCATGTGTTAAACCCAGGGCAGTGACCCACAGGCCCAAACAGCCCAGGGCAGCAGTGACTGTGCCGGCTCCTGGCTGCCTTTCAGGCCGACATGGTAGCCCAGGGGTGGGCAAACTTTTTGGCCTGAGGGCCACATTGGGGTTGCACAACTGTCTGGAGGGGCTGGGTAGGCAAGTCTGTGCCCCCCCACACAGCCTGGCCCCTGCTCCCTATCCGCCCCCCTCCCACTTCCTGCCTCCTGACTGCCCCCCTCAGAACCCCCAACCCATCCAACATCCCCCCCGCTCCTTGTCCCCTGACTGCCCCCTTCCGGGACCCCCACCCCGTCTCCAACCCCTCTGTTCTCTGTCCCCTGACTGCCCCGACCCCTAGCCACACACCTCCACCCCGACTGCCCCCCTCAGAACCCCCCACCCATCCAACCCCCCTGTGATGGTGCTGCCCGGGGGAGCCAGCAGAGGTCACTCAAACAGGGTGAACTGCAAACAGACCGGGCCAGGCAAACCCCAAACGCTGGTGGATCTTCCAATTCTTAGATTTACCAACCAGCACAGAACAGTCTCTGTGTTACCTCACTGGTCACTCAGAATCCAAACCCCGCAGTTCCCTTAAAGTGCCCAGCCTCAGGCCTCCATCCAGACACACCTGTCAAATGTATGACGATGATTCCTGAAAAATCTTATCTCACCATACAAAAGAAAAGGTTCTTCCAATCCCAAAGGATCAGCCACACACCCAGGCCCAATTATAACTTAGGCCATGGCTACACTTGCAGATTTGCAGCGCTGCAGCAGGGTGTGAAAAAACACCCCCTCCAGCGCTGCAAGTTGCCGCGCTGCAAAGCGCCAGTGTGATCAGAGCCCCAGTGCTGGGAGCACGGCTCCCAGCTTAGCCATAGCCTTAGATCTTACCCAAAATACACACTACAGCCAATTCTTATTAACTAAGCTAACATTTATTAGAAAAGAGAGAGAGAGAGAGAGAGAGAGCGCGATGGTTGAAAGATCAATATACAGACAGACTTGAATTCAATTCCTTAGGTCCTTTTTTGATCTTTGAATCAAAGCTCTAGCAATAGACAAGCCTTGTTTGCTGACATCTCAAGCCCTGAGCAAACACCTCCCCTTCTACCTCTAACAATGCGGCTGCATTTCAAAGCTCTGTTCATTTACAGATCTTCCTAACCTAACTTCTCTAAAGTTCAGCCCTGGGTCAGGTCAGTCTGGGAGGTAATTAACTCTTTCTGGCCCTGCCACCTTTCAATGAGATATTAGATCACACTCATAACGTCACACACACCCCCCCGCTCCTTGTGCCCTGACCACCCCTTCCCGGGACTCCTGCCCCTAACCGCCCCCAGGACCCCACCCGCTATCTAACTCCCCCTCCCCCCAGAACCTCCGCCCTATCCAACCGCCCCCTGCTCCCTGTCCCTTGACTGCCCCCTGGCACCCCCGCCCCTTATCCAACCCCCCCCCATCCCGTGGCTGTGGGGGAGGGGGAACAGTGGGGAGGGGCTGGGGCGAGCATCCCGGGCCAGGAGCTCAGGGGCCGAGCAGGACCGTCCCGCAGGCTGGATGTGGCCCATGGGACGTAGTTTGCTCACCTGTGTGTTAGCTCAATGCAGGTTCCTGGGCTCAGGGCAGGGGTCGCAGACGAGGGACTCTGGCTGGTGGGACCCGTCTGGCCTGAGTTCTGAGGACCCCACCAGCGCCTGGCTGGGCAATGGGAGGACGTGGGCAGCCTGGCCCTGGCATGCTCCTGCCAATGCTTGGGGGGGGGACGGGACATACCTCATCCTAGCTCTGCCGGGGCGGGGGGGGGCAGCCCCATGGTCCTGGCTGCCCAGCGAGTCCCTGAGCCCAGCACACTCCTCCCCATGCCCACAGCACCCCGCCCGCCCGTTCCAGCCACCCAGTGATTGCCCTGCTCTGGGTGCATCTCCTGCCCCCACCCTCACAGGCTCCATGGGGCCACCCCAGGACAGCCTGGCCCTTCCCTCCACAGCCTGCTCCAGCGCCGCTCTGGCGTCCCCTCCAACCCCCTCCAGAGAGCCCTGGGGAGCCCCTGTGCCAGGGCTGGAGCCCTGCCAGGCGGGGGAGCCACCCGCCTGAACCCCCAGGAGCTGGGCTGCCCCGGTGCCAGGCTCATCCTCCCTGTTTGGCCCCAGGGGCGCCGCGGGGTGTCGAGTTCAGTGCAGTGAAGGACGTGCTGCTGGCCGTGAAGGACGTGAAGGACGCCCACAACCTGCACCTCTGGGCCCTGACCCTCAGCCACCACGTGGTGTCTGTGCACGTGGCAGTCGGTGAGTCCTCCGCCACCCCCCCACCCGACCCCTCCCTCCAGCGCAGCTGTGGGGCACCCCTCCCCCTACCAGAATGAGGTCCCTGCCCCCCCATCCCACCAGGGACGGGGTCCTTGCATGTTCCACCCTGACATGTGCTCCCTGCTAGCCCCTCCCCCGCGGTGTGATTCCTGCAGGCCCCGCCCCCTGGTCCCTGGTCCCTGGTCCCTGCAGGCCCCACCCCGATAGATGGTCCCTTTAAGCCCCGCCCCCAGCACATGGTCCCTGCGCCGCCCCCCCCCCCAGGAGATGCTCACAGGGGCTGGGCTGCCCCCTTTGCCTGCAGGTGCCGGCGCGGACATGGAAGACGTGCTGCAGGAAGCCACCGCCCAGCTGCAGAGCACCTTTGGCTTCGTCTCGTGCACGGTGCAGGTGGAGCGGTACCTGGAGGACATGGCCGCCTGCCGCCAGTGCCAGGACCCCCGGGACTGAGCACCGGGCCCGCAGCGCTCGGCACCAGAGATGGAGACGCCCCAGCCCCAGCCTCTGCTCTGCCCAGCAGGCCGCCACGTCCAGCCAGCTTGGCTCTTTGCACTGCCAATGGGGTGCAAGAGCCCCACCCACACTGACCCAGGGGCTGCCCCCCACACGGGGGGGAGAGCCATGGGGCAGCTGGAGCTCGGCCAGAGGGGCCCTGCTGGGACCCTTCTCCCCATCTGCCTCTGGGGAGCTCTTGGGAAATGGGGGAGCCACCGCCCCGGGGCCCATCCGGGCACCCTGCCTTTGGGCAGTGGGGGGCGCTGCAGAGCGCCCCCTGCAGGGTGAGAGCGCCAGGCTCCCTGCACCCCGCACCGGGGCGACTCTGCCCGGGTGCTGCTCCCGCCGCTGCTGTGCTGGGGCCCTGCGCCCGCCCACGGGCACTGACATAGTCCTGACCTGCTGTTCTCGTCCTGCTCCTGACTTAGCACCGGCCACAGTGGGTCAGAGCAAGGGTCCCGCTAGCCAGGTCTCCAGCCAGTGCCAGGTGCCCCACAGGGACTCAGCAAGCCCAGGCGCCGACTGGTCCCTCTTTCCTGTGGGGTGTTTGACCCCCCTCTGCCCCTGCCCCACCCCATCCTAACCCCTTCCCCAAAGCCCTGCCCCAACTCCGTTCCCTCCCTGCCCCTAGTCCAACCCCTTCCCCACTGCCCCGCCCCGGCCCCGCCCCCGCCCCGAGCGTGCAAACAGCTGTTTGGCTGCAGCCGGGCGGGAAGCGCTGGGAGGGAGGGAGGCAGAGGAGCGAGGACGCGGCGCACTCAGGGGGAGGAGGCAGAGGAGGTGGTGGGGCAGGGGCGGGAGAGGAGCTTGGCTGCCAGTGGGTGCAAAGCACCCACCAATTTTTTCCTGTGGGTGCTCCAGCCCCGGAGCATCCACGGAGTCGGCGCCTAAGTCATCAAGTGACCCTCCCCCCCGTCGCTCATTCTCAGCTCCTGGCAGACAGAGGCTGGGGCACCATCCCTGCCCAGCCTGGCTAACAGCCACTGATGGACCCATCCTCCGTGAACTTCTCTAGTTCTTGTTTGAACCCTGTTATAGTCTTGGCCTTCCCTACATCCCCTGGCGAGGAGTTCCCCAGGTTGACTGGGCCTTGTGTTTGTTTTCAACCTGCTGCCTGTTCATTTCATGTGGTGACCCCTAGTCCCTGTGTTATGAGGAGCAAACAACACTTCCCAAGTCACTCTCTCCCCACCAGTCATGATTTTACAGACCTCTGTCATATCCCCCCTTACTCGTCTCTTTGCCAAGCTGACGAGTCCCCGGCTGGTTAATCTTGCCTCAGCCCTTTTCTGAACCTTTTCCAGTTCCAGTCTATCTTGCCCAAGCCTGCTGAGGGACTGGTGCCGGGGGGTCAGGGCAGCATCAGGCCACTAGTTACTGCAGCTGACTCTGCCACGCCCTCCCACCAGCTGTGTGGGGAGTTAGCGAGCCGGACAGCCCCCACCCGCCCCCAGCAGCCCAGCCCTGCCTTGGTGGGGGGAGGCGCCAGCCCTCTAAGCAGCAAGGCCCTGGGCTCACACTCCCGTGCAGCAGGCCTGCAGTGTCTGTCATGCTCCCTGCCACACCCAGCTGACTGCAGGGTGGGGGGCTGCCAGGACCCCCCGAGAGGGGTATTTGTCCCCACCCCGGCTCCCTGCTTAGAACCCCTCCCTGGCACCCCCCTGCCAGTAGCACTTCTGGGGCGTGGCCCAGGATGGGACATGGCCCAGGGCGTGGCGTGGCCCCAGTGCCGGCGGGGCGTGGCCCAGGGCGTGGTGTGGCCCCAGTGCCGGCGGGGCGTGGCCCCAGTGCCGGCGGGGCGTGGCATGGCCCCAGTGCCGGCGGGGCGTGGCCCAGGATGGGGCGGGGCCCCAGTGCCGGCGGGGCGTGGCCCCAGTGCCGGCGGGGCGTGGCATGGCCCCAGTGCCGGCGGGGCGTGGCCCAGGATGGGGCGGGGCCCCAGTGCCGGCGGGGTGGGGCCCAGGATGGGGCGTGGCCCCAGTGCCAGCGGGGCGTGGCCCCAGTGCCGGCGGGGCAGGGCCCAGGGTGGGGCGGGGCCCCAGTGCCGACAGGGCGGGGCCCAGGATGGGGCGGGGCCCCAGTGCCAGCGGGGCACGGGGCGTGGCCCAGGGCGGGGCCCCAGTGCCGGTAGGGCATGGCCCAGGGCGAAGGAAGCTGGATTCCTGCTGGCGGCAGCTGCTCAGTGCCCAGGCCAGGGAAGCAGCCCCTCCCGCCCACGGGCAGGCAAACCCCAGACCCCCCATCCCACCTGCTGCAGGATGAGCCACAGCCGCATGCCAGGCGTGAGGGCTTGTGTGCGCCCTGCTCGTGCCCCTTGGGCACAGGACGTCTCGGTCCGCCCAGAGCAGACGGGGAAGAGTTACAAATCTGGGTGCCTGGGCAACAGAACGGCAGCAGCAGCAGCACTCAAAAAAAGTGAATAACGTTGGGACCCATCAGGAAAGGGATCGATAATAAGACAGAAAATACCATGTGCCTCTGTATGAATCCGGGGGACGCCCGCAGCCTGAATCCTGCGCGCAGAGCTGGTCACCCAGACTTGTTACAAGCGAGAAGAGTACAGAGAAGGGCAACACAAATGATGCGGGGGTGGAACAGCTTGTGTCTGAGGGGAGATTAACCAGACGGGGCCGTTCAGCTTGGCAAAGAGGCGACGAAGGGGGGATATGACAGAGGTCTGTAAAATCGTGACTGGGGCGGAGAGAGTGAATCCGGCAGCGCTATTTACTCCTTCTCGTAACCCAACAACTGCGGGTCACCCGATGACATGGACAGGCAGCAGGTTTAAAACAAACACAAGGAAGTTCACACCATGCACAGTCAGCCTGTGGAGTGCGCTGCCAGGGGATGTTGTGCGTCGGTTCAAAGGGAATTCGATACATTCTGGAGGATAGAGCCATCAGCCAAGACGGCTGGGGTCACAACGCCATGTTCGGGGCACTCCTAGACCTGTTTGCCAGGAGCCGGGAATGGGCGACGGGGGATGGATCACCGGACCATTCCCTGGTCTGTTCCTTCCCTCTGGCAGACAGGACACTGGGCAGGATGGACCCGTGGTCTGACCCACTCTGGTCATTTCTATGTTCTCACGTGAGCTCTCAGCGTGATGCTGTGGCCAAAAGAGCGAATGTGACCCTGGGCTGCACAAACAGGATTTTCAAGTAGAAGTCGGTTACTTTCTCTTTGTATTTGGCATCGGTGCGACCGCTGCTGGGATCCCCTGTCCAGTTCTGGGGCCCACAGTTCAGGAAGGAGGTTGATAAACTGGAGAGGGGGCAGAGAAGACCCATGAGACTCATTAAGGGATTAGAAAACCTGTCTAATGCTAGACTCCAGGAAGTCCATCGATTTAGCCTAGCAGAGAGAGGGTGAAGGGGTGACTTGAGGCCAGGCTGCAAGTACCGACGTGGGGCACAAATATTTAACAGTGGGCTCGTCAGTCCGGCCGAGGAGGGTCGAACACAGGCCCAGGGCTGGAAGCGGAAGCCAGGCAGGGACTGGAGCGGAGATGTACACGGTGAGGGGAATTACCCATGGGAACAAGTTCCCCAGGGTCGTGGTGGATTTTTTCACCCGACGGGATGTTCTTCTAACCGCTCTGCCCTGGGGCAGGTCTCTGGCCTGCGTGATGCAGGGGCTCAGAGTAGGTGACGAGAGACACTTCTGGCCTGGGGGTCCAGGAAAGTCCCGGGCGCTGCTCTGCCCGAGGAGGGGCCAAGAGGCCCAAGCCAGGAACCTCCCCCCCATCCGGCTGCTGCGTTGGCAGCAGTTCTGCCTCCCTGAGCAAGCCAGGTAGGGAGCTGGCTCGGGAGCGTCCCTTCCCAGCTGCACGCCCCGACTCTGCTTAACCCCCCCCGGTGCTGCCCCCGACTCTGCTTAACCCCCCCGGTGCTGCCCCCGCTGTGCTGCCCCCCCCCCGGTGCTGCCCCCGCTGTGCTGCCCCAGTCCCGGTACTGCCCCCGCTGTGCTTCCCCCCCCCGGTGCTGCCCCCGCTGTGCTGCCCCAGCCCGTGTCACAGCTTTGTCGGCGTCGCCCCGCGTGGGCCGTGTGTCGCTGTCCGTCACCCCGTGCCGTCCGTCCGTCCGTCGGTGTCTGTCTGTGCTCATCTGGGGGAGGAACCTGCGTCCAGACGCGAAGGCAGCGGAGACACCACCGCTGACTCCAATAAACTGTCCCCCTCAGACGAGCCCCCGTGACCTTTGCTGCTGTTTGTGGGCTGGGCTGGGTGGGCTACACGCAGCACAGGGGGGGGGTTGGGGGCTCACGTGCCTTCGCCTGGGGAGTGGGGCGCACACTGCCCCCCCAGCCAGCGAGCTGCCCCAGCTCTGACAGCACCAGGGCCCAGCCTCGTGCCAGCGGCAGGGGGCCCCAAGCCTGCCCTTCGCGGGGGGACAAGGCAGAAGGCCTCCCAGAGCACAAGGCAGCAAGTGGGGCACGTCTGCGCCGTACCAACCCCACCCAGCGCCCCCCTGCCCCCAGCCTGGCGCCCTGCCCGCCCAGTGCCCCCCCACTGCTCCCTGCCAACCCCACCAAGCGCCCCCCTGCCCCCAGCCTGGCGCCCTGCCCACCCAGTGCCCCCCCACTGCTCCCTACCAACCCCACCCAGCGCCCCCCTGTCCCCAGCCTGGCGCCCTGCCCCCCCAGTGCCCCCCCACTGCTCCCTACCAACCCCACCCAGCGCCCCCCTGCCCCCACCAGCCCTGCTGGCGCCCTGCCCGCCCAGTGCCCCCCCACTGCTCCCTGCCAACCCCACCCAGCGCCCCCCTGCCCCCAGCCTGGCGCCCTGCCCGCCCAGTGCCCCCCCACTGCTCCCTGCCAACCCCACCCAGCGCCCCCCTGCCCCCAGCCTGGCGCCCTGCCCTCCCAGTGCCCCCCCACTGCTCCCTACCAACCCCACCCAGCGCCCCCCTGCCCCCTCCAGCCCTGCTGGCACCCTGCCCGCCCAGTGTCCCCCCACTGCTCCCTGCCAACCCCACCCAGCGCCCCCCTGCCCCCAGCCTGGCGCCCTGCCCGCCCAGTGCCCCCCCACTGCTCCCTGCCAACCCCACCCAGCGCCCCCCTGCCCCCACCAGCCCTGCTGGCGCCCTGCCCCCCAATGCCCCCCCACTGCTTCCTGCCAACCCCACCCAGCGCCCCCCTGCCCCCAGCCTGGCGCCCTGCCCCCCCCGGGCCCCCCCACTGCTCCCTGGCAACCCCACCCAGCGCCCCCCTGCCCCCAGCCTGGTGCCCTGCCCGCCCAGTGCCCCCCCCACTGCTCCCTACCAACCCCATCCAGTGCCCCCCTGCCCCCACCATCCCTGCTGGCGCCACACCCGCCCAGCACCCCCCCGCTCCCTGCCTGGTGCCTTACCCCCCACAGTGCTCCCTTCCAGCCCTGCCCAGTGCCCCCATGATAGTAACCTACTAGCCCCACCCAGCACAGTGCCCCCCTGCCACCTCCCCACCAGTCCCCCAGGCACCCCATGTACCCCCCACCTCTGCTCCCTGCCAGCCCGATGCAGGGCCTCACCCAGACCCCCGCCCATCCTGCTCCAAGGAGCAGAAAACCACGAGGACCCTTTAAAAAACCAACACTTTATTGAACAGTTAAGATCACAGCGGCTCAATGTGAGCGAGTTCTCGGCTCCTGGCCTGGGTGCAAGGCGCTGCTCGGACAGCCTGGGCCGAGCCCCACAGCTGCTCTGCAGCCTCCCCCGGTGCCCACAGGCACCCGTGCCCGGGCCTGCAGGTGGGGCCTGAGCCAGACACTGGGAGCCAGGCGACGACCAGACAGCAACAGGCACAAAACCACAACGCTACACACACGGCTCACCCCGGGGGGAGGGGCCCCTGCACAGAGCGTCAGCCCCCGCCCCACGACTTCCAGGGCCGGGGGAGGGGCCCCTGCACAGAGCGTCAGCCCCCCCCCGCGCTTCCAGGGCCGGGGGAGGGGCCCCTGCACAGAGCGTCAGCCCCCCCCCTGCACTTCCAGGGCCGGGGGAGGGGCCCCTGCACAGAGCATCAGCCCCCCCCCCCCAAGACTTCCAGGGCCGGGGGAGGGGCCCCTGCACAGAGCGTCAGCCCCCTCCCCCCCGCACTTCCAGGGCCGGGGGAGGGGCCCCTGCACAGAGCGTCAGCCCCCCCCCTCAAGACTTCCAGGGCCGGGGGAGGGGCCCCTGCACAGAGCATCAGCCCCCCCCCCCGCACTTCCAGGGCCGGGGGAGGGGCCCCTGCACAGAGCGTCAGTCCCCCCCCCCACACACACACTTCCAGGGCCGGGGGAGGGGCCCCTGCACAGGTCTGCCCCCGGCTCACAGGCTGGGTCTAGCCACAGCTCGCCCAGCCTGCCCCCGTGGCGCTCAGGCCCAGGCCCGCACCCCGCGGGGGACAGATGGGAGCGGCAGGCTGCAGGATGCACTGAACCGGTCCCAAGCCTGAGGGCCTGGAGGAGGGACCCTGGCTGGGCTGCTCGGGTCTCCTCCCAGGCCCGGTGAGCCCCGGAAGGCGCTGCAGCCTGGAGGCAGTTCCCCGTGCAGGGCTCTGGCCGGCCAGGCAGATGGCGGTCGGGTGGCTACTGTTCCTGCAGGAGGCCGTGCTCGGCAAGCCTGCCGCTGGGGCTCTCCGGCCTGTCCCCGTCCATGGCGCTGAACTGGGCCTGGCACTCCCGGAGCAGCTTGTGGCCCACAGGGGAGGTGAGCCCCACCAGGCAGTGCGCCCGCACGATGCCCGACTGGCCGCCCGACACCAGCCAGCCGTGAGAGTCCAGGTTGGGGCTGAAGCGAACCTGCCGGGAGAGGAGCGTCAGGCAGCTCACAGGGGTGGGGGCCGAGTGACAGTGTGTGTGTGTGTGGGGGGGGGGGGGTCGCCAGCTGTCGCAGCAGCAGGTCTGAGCAGGACAGGGGGTCACAGCTCATCCTTCCGACTGTGAGGGGCTGCTCGCCCCCCGCCCTATGGGACAGACAGGCCTGCTGCACGGCTGCCCCTGCTGCATGTCCTGGGGCCCCCTGGGCTGCCCTTGGCCCTGCCCCAGCTCAGCAGCCCAGAGGCTTCAGGTCTCCTGCCCCATCCCAGCCCTGCCCCACCTCGCACTGTGCACTGACTCAGAGGGGGAGGGCAGGCAGCGGGTGGCAAGGGGCTCCGGCTGCAGCCTGGGGGGATCCTACCTGGGCTGAGCCAGGTCCCACCCCCAAGTCCCCTGGGGTCCAGTCCTGCCCCTCAGCACCCTCCCCCCGCACTGCAAGGCTCTAGGAGACAGTGCAGGGAGAGCACATGGAGATCCTGCTGGGACTGGCACGGTGGGGGGGAGGTCAGGCCCACCCTGGCATGGCAGGAATGAAAGGGGACCGTGGGCGGGGGCGGGCCCCTCCAGCCCGGCAGGGAGGAGCAGCCACCGGGCTCACAGGGAGAGTTCTCCGGCACAGGGCTGCGGGCTGGCGCTCACCTTGTGGATGGACTCCAGCTGCATGCGGTCCAGGCTCAGCTCGGCCTTCACCTCCTGCTCGTGCATCCTGCGCATGGGCTCCCGGCTGAAGAAGTTTCGGAAGTTGCGCTGGGGGGGCAGGGTACAGAGTGAGCAGGACGCTGGGGCCGGGCCCCCGGAAGGGCAAACGGGGGCCAGGGTGGGCGTCTGACCCTGGGCGCAGCCACCCCCTCAGCTCTTGGGCCCCAGCTAGCCACGAACACAGCGGCCTGAACGCTCACAGCCCCCTTGGCAGCAGAGACTCACAGCTCGGAGCACTGTGGGGAGCCCAGCCAGCCTGCACAGCCCAGCAGGGCCGCGGGCCAGGGGCAGGCCGTGGGCGAGGGGCAGGCCGTGGGCGAGGGGCAGGCCTGCGGGCCATGCGGCCTTGTGGGTAGTGCTCTGCACTGGCTCTCAGCACACACACAGGAGGGGGAGGGGAGCAGAGAGCCCCCCCCACACACACACAGGAGGAGGAGGGGAGCAGAAAGCTGCCCCCCACACACACACACAGAGGAGGAGGGGAGCAGAAAGCCGCCCCCCCCCCCACACAGGAGGAGGAGGGGAGCAGACAGCCCCCCCCACACACACAGGAGGGGAAGGGGAGCAGAAAGCCGCCCCCCACACAGAGGAGGAGGGGAGCAGAAACCCCCCCCACTCAGAGGAGGAGGGGAGCAGAAAGCCGCCCCCCCACACACCCCCACACAGAGGAGGAGGGGAGCAGAAAGCCCCCCCCCACACAGAGGAGGAGGGGAGCAGAACGCCCCCCCCCCACACCCCCACACAGAGGAGGAGGGGAGCAGAAAGCCGCCCCCCCCCACACCCCCACACAGAGGAGGAGGGGAGCAGAAAGCCCCCCACACACAGAGGAGGAGGGGAGCAGAAAGCCCCCCCCACCACACACCCACAGGAGGAGGAGGGGAGCAGAAAGCCGCCCCCCCCACACACCCCCCCACAGGAGGAGGAGGGGAGCAGAAAGCCGCCCCCCCCACACCCCCCCCACACACAGGCGGGCGGAGACAAAGGGGCTCCCTGGGTTGTCCCAGCCGGCGCCTGTACCAGGTCTGTGTCCTGGAAGCGGAGGCAATGCTCCTTCGTCATCTCGCTGTACGTCCTGCTCTTCGGCCTCGGCTCCTCCTCGCCTCCCGCAGAGCTGCAGGGCACCAGATCCGCTTTGTAGATGGGCTGGGGAGGAGACACGTCCTGAGGGCAGGGCCATGCTGCTCCCACCCCCGGGACTTGGCTGGGGCCGCTCTCCCCCAGGGGAGCAGGGCCTGGGGTGACAATGGGGCCTCGCTGTGGCTCCTGTCTGAAGTCAAACCAAGGGCCAAGGACGGTGCTGCCAGCTGGGGCGCTGGAAGGCAGTGAGTGAAAACGGGTCGGTCAGACACTGGGCACAGTAACGAGGGGCCGGGCTGCTCCCCCCAGCGCTGTGGGGAACCAGAGCAGCTGTAGGAATGGGGGAGGCTACTAGAGCGTGCGGCACCATCCTTGCTGCCCCCCGGGCCCTCGTCCCGACCCTGAGAGGTTCCTGACCAGGGCAGCCAGAGAGGGGCCGAGAGGACACTGCCGCCCAGCCCTGCACCACGGCAGCTCTGGCCAAGGGACGGTCTTACCAGGGGCTTCCCCTCCCAACCTCGCCAGGGGCCAGGAGACGCTGGTACAATTAGAGCCTTAGGAAGATTTCCTTGTTGCTGGGGCCAGCCGGCTGTTCCTTAATCAGAAGTCGTTACGGGCGGGGCCACGGACACCACAGGCCGAGGCCTCAGGTCAGGGCTGGATGGGGGCCAGGTCACGTTAACACGTGTTCCCTTTATTCCCTCAGCCGCCACAGCCCTGCCCCCAGCCCTGCTGCTGTGCCCACAGGGCCCCTCGCTCCCTTGTGCCCCATAGCCCCCACGCACCACTGCCCCCAGCCCCATGGGCCTCCCAGCAGCTCACCCCCCCACCCCTCCAGCCCACTTGTCCCAGCCCCATGGACCCATCCTGCCAAACCACTTGCCCACCCAACTCTATGGTTCAGCCCTTGCACCCCATGGCCCCTGCCCCCGTCGCATGCCATGCACCCCAGAGCCGGGTTCTCAGCCCACTGGGCTGCTCCCCCAAGGAGAGAGACTTACAAATCTGCGCTCCGAGGGCCGCTTGATGTTGAGCGGGTTCATGGCCAGGTCAGGCAGCACCGCCGCCAGCAGCTCCCCAGTGATGTCCCCGGCCGCCACAGCGTTCAGCCAGTCAGAGCTGGAGATGCTCTGCCCAGGGAGAGGGGAGCACAGCTGTCAGCACAGGCCCTGCTCCAAGACAGAGGTGCCCTGGCAGGCCTCAGCCACCAAGTCAGAGAGGTGCCCACGGGGCAGGGCTGGGCTGTCCCTGGCAGGCCAGGAAAGGGGAAACCCCACGGGCACCAGGGCCCCGGCTCCACCCCGCCACAGGCTCTGACCAAGTGGGAGCCAGGGGCCCTGCTCCAGGCAGCACAGCGTGTCCCCGGGAGCCAACCCCAGCAGAGCACAGGAGCCCGCAGCCCTCCATGGGCTACGGGGCACAGCTGGCCCCAAGCACCCCAGGACCCTGACCCCTCCCCCCACCAGCTCTTACCCACACAGTCCCCTTGCGCGGGGCCACAAAATAGGCCTTGAAGCCCAGGTAGCCGGCATCAATATAGTGGATTCCACACAGTCCGTACCTGCAAGAGAGAGCGAGTGAGAGCCCGGTGCTGGCAGGCTGCCCTCTCCCCAGGATCCCGGCAGGGCCGGCCCAGGGGAGGAGCCAGGCGCCCAGCCGCGCCGCGGCACGGCACGGGGAGGGTCACTCACGAGGCGTAGCAGTTGTCCTGGGCCACAGTGACGCCATTGTAGGGCAGCAGCCAGGTGATCTCGGTGGTCAGGAAACGCTTGATGCTGTTGATGGGCTCGTAGAGCCGCCGCAGGTCCCAGAACTTGATCTTCCGGTCGTTCCCCGCCGTCACCAGGAAGTTGCTGAGAGCCAGAAGAGGAGCAGCACTCAGAGCCCCGGGCCACCTCCCCATCCCCCCTGGGAGCCAGCACCTCCAGGCCAGCTCAAAGGCCTGGCCCACACCCCCTCCCCCACAGGAAAACGGGCAAGCAACACGCTTCCCCCGCCCCCCATGGGGGTAGGGCCTTTCCTAGCCAGGCTGGGCCCCCCCGGCCCACCGCTCACCTGTTGACTTTGCACCACTCGATGCTCCTGACCGCATGGTCGTGGGCAAGGAAGCACCTGAAGGGGTAGAGCTTGAGGGAGCCATCGGCCTGGCGCACACGCTGCAGCAGGGACTTGGTGGGCAGGTTCCAGATGGCCACGGTGCCTAGGGGAACACACCGAGATGCCCGTGAGCCCAGCACCGGCAGCCCAGAGCTGGGGAGCCCCCACCCTGCCAAGGGGCAGCATCGGGGCTAGGGGGGCTGTGGGAATTGCCTGATTTGTATGACCAGTCTTTATGACTCTGTACAGATCTGCTTGGCACTGCTGCTGTGCTGCTGACAGACCAGGTGCCAGCTCATGCCAAGGCCCTGCGCTCTCATCTGCGCTAGTGCCGCTAACACAGGGGGTAAGCTTATACCAAGGTGTTCTGACTTTGAGATGCTTGCAGGATGCTCCTCTCCCATCTGACATCTGTGCCCCACGGGACAAGGTGGTAGTAGAGATTTGCATTGCAAACACTTAATGGTGCAAGCCATCCACCCCAAGAAAGCAGCATTAATTCATGGAAAATCCTGGCTTCCTACAGAAGGCACTATCCTGCCCACCAAGGCGGTTCACTGAGCACTGTGAACTCTCCAAGAACAAAGCCTTTGTTAACTGCCTCCCCAGCCCCACGAAGGAGACACATGAGACCTGCTGGCCTCACCTTGAGCTCTGGGTGAAGGGGATAAAAATCCCTGGCAAGAAGGAACTGTGTCTCCGTGCTGCTTGGACCTTGCGAGGGCAAGGATGTCTAAGCACAAGCAAGGGTTCCCCTGCTGCTCAGCCTGGGCTTGCCCTACAGGACGTAGAGAGCGTGCTTGTTACAGCAGCTTCTACCACCTTTGGAGACCCAAGACTAACTGGTTGGTGTGTGTGTTTGCCTGCTTTAACTCTGTAAATAACCCTTATTTCTTCTTCTTAGCCAACCGGGATCTTCAGTTAATGACAGGGTTGGCTACAAGTGCTGTTGGTGTGGGACCGAAGACTGGGGTGAGGGACTGGTGCTTTGGGGCTGGGAGTAACCTGAATATTGGTGTAAGGGGCCAGCAGGCCCACGAGGGTGACAAGACAGAGCAGAGCGCCCCAGGCAGTGCCTCCGTGCTGAAGCTGGGATCGTGCCTGAGGAGTTCGCACTGATAATGGGTGGGTGAAAACTAAGCACAGAACCCCGAGCCAGCATGGGGCGTGTGCCCTGGAGCCACCCCAGACAGCCACCCAGTGGCGGGGGGCAGGGCGGAGAGACTGATTTTCTCCTGAAGCCCTGGCCCATAGAATCATAGAATCTCAGAGTTGGCAGGGACCTCAGGAGGTATCTAGTCCAACCCCCTGCTCAAAGCAGGACCAATCCCCAACTCAATCATCCCAGCCAGGGCTTTGTCAAGCCTGACCGTAAAAACCTCTAAGGAAGGAGATACCACCACCTCCTAGGTAACCCATTCCAGTGCTTCACCACCCTCCTAGTGAAAAAGTTTTTCCTAATGTCCAACCTAAATCTCCCCCACTGCAACTTGAGACCATTACTCCTTGTTCTGTCATCTGCCACCACTGAGAACAGCCGAGCTCCATCAGCTGCGGGATTTGAGACTCAGCTGCCAGGACCCACCCACTGGCACAGCCGGCCCTGCAGTGCCCAAGGGAACCCCGCTGAGCGCAGAGCGACACCCAGCTGTGGCAGCTGAGCATGGCGGGGTGTGGAGAAGACAGACAAGGCCTGTCTGGTGGCTCTCAGACAGCACACACACCTCAGACAACAAACAAGGAGACTGACAGAGAGAGCCAAGACAGCAAGCTCTGGCCTGGCACTGACCAGGCTGCACCATGGCTCCACCTTGGCCTCTCAGTGCTAGGGGCTGGCAGGTGGCTGATCCATGGTTCCCATTTGGCCAGGCGGCCGGTGCCACTGAAGATCCGCCCCAGGAGCGTTGCACCTGGATGGGACACAGGACAAGCCTCCTGCAGGGGCCTGGCTGGGCTGGCTCGCTGCAGGAGCCGCATAGACAAGAACTAGATAATCTATTATCTTTGAAAACTCATGGCGAGCGGGGGAGGTCCCGGATGACTGGAAAAAGGCTAATGTAGTGCCCCCCATCTTTAAAAGAGGGAAGGAGGAAGATCCAGGGAACTACAGGCCAGTCAGCCTCACCTCAGTCCCTGGAAAAATCATGGAGCAGGTCCTCAAGGAATCAATTCTGATGCACTTAGAGGAGAGGAAAGTGATCAGGAACAGTCAGCATGGATTCACCAAGGGCAAGTCATGCCTGACTAACCTAATTGCCTTCTATGATGAGATAACCGGCTCTGTGGATGAGGGGAAAGCAGTGGATGTGCTATTTCTGGACTTTAGCAAAGCTTTTGATACAGTCTCCCACAGTATTCTTGCCGGCAAGTTAAAGAAGTATGGGCTGGATGAATGGACGGTAAGGTGGATAGAAAACTGGCTAGATCGTTGGGTAGTGATAAAAGGTAATAAAAAGGTAATAATTGGAGATATACCAATCTCCTAGAACTGGAAGGGACCTTAAAAGGTCATTGAGTCCAACCCCCTGCCTTCACTAGCAGGACCAATTTTTGCCCCAGATCCCTAAGTGACCCCCTCAAGGATTGAACTCACAACCCTGGGTTTAGCAAGCCAATGCTCAAACCACTGAGCTATCCCTCCCCCAAATGGCTCCATAATCAATGGCTCCATGTCTAGTTGGTAGCTGGTGTCAAGCGAATTGCCCCAAGGGGGTTGGACTAGATACCTCCTGAGGTCCCTTCCAACCCTGATATTCTATGATTCTAAGGGTCGCTCCTGGGGCCGGTTTTGTTCAATATCTTCATTAACGATCTGGAGGATG
Source organism: Mauremys mutica (assembly GCF_020497125.1). Classification (NCBI taxonomy): domain Eukaryota; kingdom Metazoa; phylum Chordata; order Testudines; family Geoemydidae; genus Mauremys; species Mauremys mutica. The sequence continues at coordinate 1,896,209 of NC_059074.1, forward strand.
GCGTGGATTGCACCCTCAGCAAGTTTGCAGATGATACTAAACTGGGAGGAGTGGTTGATGCGCTGGAGGGTAGGGATAGGATACAGAGGGACCTAGACAAATTAGAGGATTGGGCCAAAAGAAATATGATGAGGTTCAACAAGGACAAGTGCAGAGTCCTGCACTTAGGACGGAAGAATCCCATGCACTGCTACAGACTAGGGACCGAATGGCTGGGCAGTAGTTCTGCAGAAAAGGACCTAGGGGTTACGGTGGACGAAAAGCTGGATATGAGTCAACAGTGTGTCCTTGTTGCCAAGAAGGCTAATGGCATTTTGGGTTGTATAAGTAGGGGCATTTCCAGCAGATCAAGGGATGTGATCATTCCCCTCTATTCAGCACTGGTGAGGCCTCATCTGGAGTACTGTGTCCAGTTTTGGGCCCCACACTACAAGAAGGATGTGGATAAATTGGAGAGAGTCCAGCGGAGGGCAACAAAAATGATGAGGGGGCTGGAGCACATGACTTATGAGGAGAGGCTGAGGGAACTAAACAGTCTGCAGAAGAGAAGAATGAGGGGGGATTTGATAGCTGCTTTCAACTACCTGAAAGGGGCTTCCAAAGGAGAAGGGATCTAGACTGTTCTCAGTGGTAGCAGAGGACAGAACAAGGAGTAATGGTCTCAAGTTGCAGAGGGGGAGGTTTAGGTTGGATATTAGGAAAAACTTTTTCACTAGGAGGGTGGTGAAGCACTGGAATGGGTTCCCTAGGGAGGTGATGGACTCTCCTTCCTTAGAGGTTTTTAAGGTCAGGCTTGACAAAGCCCTGGCACGGGGAGGGAGGGATAGCTCAGTGGTTTGAGCATTGGCCTGCTAAACCCAGGGTTGTGAGTTCAATCCTTGAGGGGCCAATTAGGGCTCTGGGGCAAAAATCTGTCTGAGGATTGGTTCTGCTTTGAGCAGGGGGTTGGACTAGATACCTCCTGAGGTCCCTTCCAACCCTGATATTCTATGATTAGTTCACGGAGGACAGGTTCATCAATGGCTATTAGCCAAGATGGTCAGGACTCAACCCCAGGCTCTGGGTGTTGCCTAAGCCTCTGACTGCCAGATGCTGGGACTGATGAGATGGGATGGATCCTGTGCTAATTGCCCCATTCTGTTCATTCCCTCTGAAGCACCTGGCACTGGCCACTGTCGAAAGACAGGATACTGGGCTACATGGACCATTGGGTCTGGCCCTGTATGGCCCTTCTTACGTTCTCATAACCCGCAGCCCGCTGCTATCCCAGCCCTCCCTCTGCCGAGGCCCCTCAATCCCAACCTTCTGCCACTACTGCAGAATTGGGCTCTGACAGGCAAGGGAAGAACAGGCCGAGGCTGCTGCACTGCTGGGGCTGGGACAGCTCGTGGGCTGGGCAAGGGAGAGAGAGCAACAGCCCAGCACTATGTATCTGGGCTCAGAGGGCCGGGCCCTGCCACACAAGATGCTGGGCAGGCACCTGTGGCTCCTGAGCAAGCAGTCAAAGGTAGGCCTTTCCCGGGCCCCTGTGCCCGCCCCGTCCAATCACCACCCCGGCCCTCCAGTGCCTACCCCACCCAATCGCCCTTCTGTAAGGTCTGAGGCCTTTGTCTGCAGCCATATTAGAAGAGCAGCAGCCATGAGCTAAGAAGCAGGAAGTCACATCCCATCTAAATGACATTGAAACAATGTAATATCAGGCTGTTAAGGAGGAGATCCTGGTCTAATAGCACCCACTATCACCAGATAAAGAAACAGATCTTAAGATGGTGAAAGAAAACGTAGTTTGCTAGCATTCTCTCTGGCAAGAAATCACTTCTCAATAGTTGTGGTTGTGAAATCCTCACTTCTTTATGTTCTGTCAGTATGGTCCCCACTTCCCGATTGTTTATCTGATGTATGATCTCTGTCTGGTTCTTTGATTGTTTCTGTCGATTACATCATTCATTTTGCTAGGTGTAAATTAAGGTGGTGGGGTATAATTGGCTAGAGAATTTTGTTACAATGTGTTAGGATTGGTTGGTGAAGGTAGAGCTAAGCAGGACTCAAGTTTCACTATATAAATTGGGGTCCCAAAGGAAGTTCTTTGGGAACCAACTCCAGGACACAGCCTCAACACTCTGCCAATGACACCATGTAAAAACTGGAATCCCCCAGATGACCTGATCCTGACTGGCGCCCAAGAAAAGTTCATCTGTCTTATTGGGAGTGGTGAGCATTGTATGTGTAGCGTGTGCATTCTTGTTTGGGTGATTGTTAATAGAGGATAAGGATATTACTGTGTAAGGCTCTTTCACTAGGAAAAGACCCTGTAAACTCGCAGGGTTACACCTGAGCCCCAGGAAAGGGGTGTGGGGGGGTACCTAGAGCGTAAGGTGACACCTGACCCCAGCAACGGGGTGAGGCGGGCGCCGTTAGAGTATGTGAGTAACAGAGAATTTTGTGCGGGTAATACTCCACCCTGCAGCCACGCCCTGTCCCCTTCCCACCCTGTCACCATCCTCCTGCCCCGCCAGGCAACCCACCCACCCTCTCTGGCATCCTGTCCCTGCCCGTCCTAGTGCCAAGCAGGAGGCCGACTCACCATCGTAGAAGCCGGCTGCCAGGTGCTGGTGGGGCTTGGAAGGCATCCAGGAGACGCTGAAGCACTGGCCGCACTCAGAAGAGTTCCCTGCCTGGATGGAGCCAACCTGCAGGGTGGCGATGCACTGCACCTGCGGGTGCCAAGGACATGGCCTGGATTAACAGGGTCCTGGTGCTAGCCAGCCCATCCAGGCCCCCTCACCAGCCCCCACACCCATGGTGCCAGCCCCATGGGACCAGGCATCATGCAGCACCATGAGCTGCCCAACTACCAGGGCTAGTGCCCTGGGGGACCCAACTCCCATCTCCCTGCTAGACTGGGCTCCCACAGGGGGAAATGCCCTGTGCTGCTCCCACTCCACCTCCCAGCCCCACACTCCCCAGGGGCCAGGAGCCCTGCTGGGGCTCAGCACTGGCGCCCCCTAGCAAGCCAGATTCCACCTGCAGTCCTAGGCCACAGGGGCAGAGTGTGGTGGGGGTGAAGGGCTGCCAGGAACGGGGGCACGGGCTGCACCAGCAGACACTCACCTTGCAGATGGTGTGCTTTGGGAAGGGCCCACCTAGGAGGAAGGAGAGAGCAGGACAGTCAGAAAGGGCAGGAGCTGTGCCAAGGGCCAGCTGAGCTGGGTGAGGCTGCCCCACAGCCCAGGTGAAAGGTGCCAGCCCCTAAGGGTCCACACACTGTCCTGGGGCCCCTGCGGCCTGGCATGCGAGGGCTGGAGGAAGCGCTGTGCAGTGAGATGGACAGAGCCCGATCTGGTCACCAAGCAAAGACGGAGAGGGGAGTTGATCATGGGGTTCCTAGCCCCTATCTGCCGAGAAAATCCCAGCTCCAAGGGGCTTTTCAATGCAGCTGAGAACAGCTCAAGAACCCACAGCAGGACGCTGATGCCAGATGAGGGAGGGTGTTGAACCGTCAAGAAGTTCTTAAGGGCAGGGGTGGATTCTCCACCCAGTGAAGGCATCACATTGAGCCTGGCTGCCCTCAATGCTGGGTGAGGTCCCCCGGCCCGTGTTATCCAGCGGGTCACACTACATGGCCCCTTTGGCCATAGAGTCTATGAACCTAGGAGCTCTGCCTTCATCATTAGTTGTTAGGCCGCCCCATTAGACAGGTACGTGGCCTATCAGGCCAGTTACTCCAGGGCTGCACAGGACCTTTCGCTGAGCTGGGCACAGTGCCTGGCCAGCTGGCTGCGGGCAAGCCAGCCAGAGCACTCGCAGGGCCTGCCCATCCCTTTGGCAGGTTTATGCATGCCCTTGGCGGGGCTCAAAGGCAGGGCAGCAGGACCCCCACCGCTGGGGCAGCTGCCTATGCAGGGCACACAGGCTGGCATGGACCCTGCTCCTGAGACAGGGCTGGCTGGCACAGTGGGGACCCCTAAGTGAAGCCCCACCCTTGTGTCTGGCACCTCTGCCCCACAGCCAGCTCTGAGAGGCAGCAGCTGGTAAGGATAGCAGAGCTCCCAGGGCTTCCCCTCTATGGGACTCCTGCCAGCCCTGGGCTCATCCTGCCAGCCAGCACACCGTGGACACTCTGCTTGGAAAGACCCTGGACTTTCTGGGACTAGTGGTGGCGGGGGTGTCCTGCGTCTCCAGGATCTGTGCCATGCCCAGCTTTTAACAGTTCCTCGGAGGAACCCCTTCTGCATGCAGGATCAGCTGGGGTGTATGCGTGTGTATCCCCCACTCTTCCTTGGGGATAGGCCACGCAGCCTCCAACCCTCCGAGACAGCCTCTGGGCTCCAGCCCTCCCTGTTTTACCCAGGAGCTCATCCCAGCAGAGCCAGATGCCTGGTCAGAGACTTTCCACTCTTCAGGGACTCATGCACCCAGCAAGTACCTGCAGCAGGCAGCCAGAGCAGGTCTATCAGCCCCCTGGCACAGCGTGGGGAAGCCCTTCGGTTGGCCAAGGAACCAAAGGTAAAGACACAGGATCATAGGATTTTATGGGACCTCAAGAGGTCACCTACTCCAGTCTCCTGCACTCAGGGCAGGACTAAGGATTATCTAGACCATCCCTGACAGGTGTTTGTCCAACCTGCTCTTAAAAATCCCCAAGGATGGAGATTCCACAACTTCCCTCGGCAATTTATTCCAGTGCTTAACCACCCTGACAGCTAGGACGTTTTCCCTAATGTCCAACCTAAACTGCCCTTGCTGCAATTTAACATGGTCCAGCCTGGCCAGTCCCAGGGCTCCCTCGAGCCAGGGTGCTGCAGGACTGCCTTGGTTTTACTGTGTCTGTCCCTTTTCCTAGATCCTGAGGCCTGAAAGGCCCTTGTGAGCAGCTAATCTGACCACGTGTCCCACCAGCCAGAGATCTGCCACACAAGGATTCCTAGAGCAGAGCTTATAGAAAAACAGCCGATCTGGACTGAAACATTGGCAGTGATGGAGCATTCATCAGGATCCTTGGTCACTTGTTCCAATGGTTAATGACTCTCCCTGCTAAACATTTACACCTTATTGCCAGTCTGAATGCGTCTGGCTTCAGCTTCCTGTCTCTGCTAGCCTGGAGTTATTAAAGCTTTGTTCCCCATGTAGGGGCATAGTCTGTAATCAAGTCACCCCTTCACCTTGTCTTTATTAAACTAAAGAGTCTCCAGAAGCTCAATCAAAGGCAGGCTTTCTAAACCTTCAGTCCTTCGCATGCCTCTTCTCTGGCTCCTCTCCAATTTAACAGCAGCCTTCCTGAACTGTGGGCACCAGACCTGGATGCAGCAGCAGTCGCACCACTGCCAAACAGAGGTACAATAACCTCTCTGCTCCTACTCGAGATTCTCCTGTTTATGCTCCCAGGATGGCATTAGCCCTTGTGGCCAGTGTTACACTGGGAGCTCATGTCCAGCTGATTGTCCACCATGACACCCAGGGTAGAGTCCCTCAGCCTGTAACTGGGGCCTGCATCCTTTATTCCTAGTGGTACATTTACATTTAGCATATTGAAACGTATAGTGCTTGCTTGTGCCCAGCGTTACAAGGGATTCAGACCACTGTGCCACTGACTTGTCCTCTTCGTTATTCACCACTCCCCCAAATCTTTGGGTCATCTGAAAACTTCGTCAATGTTGGTTTTGTTTTCTTCCAGGTCATTGATAAAACTGTTAAATAGTGTAGGGCCAAGACCCCATCCCTGTGGGACCCCACTGGAAACAAACTCGCTTGATAATGAGAACCCCCTGTGACAGGGTCAGGGCAGATGGCTACAAGAGAGTGGTTGAAAGTAGATACATTAGCTTCAGGTTAAGCAGGTGCCTTTTCCCTGGGTAAGATAACAGGGACTATTCCAGAACACTCAGGAACTTTCTAGAACTAATTAAGGCAGGCAGGCTAATTAGGACACCTGTAGCCAATTGGGAAGTTACTAGTATTAATTAAGGCTAATCAGAACACCTGGTATAAAAAGGCTCTCACTCCAGTTAGTGGTGTGTGTGTGTGTAAGGAACTGGGAGTGAGAGGATGTGCTGCTGGAGGACTGAGGAGTACAAGCGTTATCAGACACCAGGAGGAAGGTCCTGTGGTGAGAACAAAGAAGGTGTTGGGAGGAGGCCATGGGGAAGTAGCCCAGGGAATTGTAGCTGTTGTGTAGCCGTTCCAGGAGGCACTCTAGACAGCTGCAGTCCACAGGGCCCTGGGCTGGAACCCGGGGTAGAGGGTGGCCCTGGGTTCTCCCCAAAACCTCCCAACTCCTGATCCAACACAGGAAGATCTCTGAGGCTAGGAAAATCCACCAATAAGCGCAGGACCCACCAAGGTAGAGGAGGAACTTTATCACACCCCATTTTCAATTACCTTTTGAGACCTACCACTTAGCCAGTTTTTAATCCATTTAATGTGGGACAGGTTCATTTTATATCATTCTAGTTTTTTTAATCAAAATGTCATGTGACACCAAGCCAAACGCCTTAGAGAACCCTAAGTATATCGAGTCAACACTATTACCATTATCAGCCAAGCATGTAAGCGCTTAATAACATCTATAGATCAAATTAGTTGGACAGAATCTATTTCCCATAAACCCAGATGATCACCATGAATCACATCACCCTCCATTAATTCTTGAGTAAGCTGTGTCTGTCAGTCCCGGGCCAGCCTCCTGTCACCTCCCATCCATTGTCGTCCTCCTGCAGAGCCCTGCTGAGTTCACACAGTCCGCCCCCAGAACTTCCCCTGGATGGGATCAGTCCTTGGGCCTCACACTGCCTGTATGGATCCTCCATTGCCGTGGGCTGGCTCTAGCCAGTCCTTAATGCCCAGCCATGTGACACAAACGCCTAGTCTCCGGCTCCGCCCCAGAGCAGCTTTTTACCCCTTCTGCCCCCACGGGGCAGCAGTCCCTAGGCCAGGGAGTCACTGCCATGCGCACCATTCACAAATTCCCAACTCTATGGGTGAGGCGGGGATGGCAGCTTCACCCTTGGGCCTGGGCACAGGACACTCAGCTACCGATACGGCAAACTGGGGCCAGGGGTGGGAGTCTGACAATGTGGGACTGGGCCTATGGCTTTCCCTTGTGTAGCTCGTCCTGCCAATAGCTGCCCAGCGACTTGAACTGAGGTGCCACCCCCCTTGACCCCTCCTGCCATCACAGCCTGTCCACTGGGCCCAGCCACGCAGCGCCAACCTGCCCACCAGACACAACATTCCCGCTCTCCAACTCCGGCAGTGGGCTGGGTGCCCTGTGCCTCATTCCCAAGCCATCCGACAGTCTGCCATGCACCCCTCCCCAGTCTGTCCGGTACAGCAGGAAACCCCTGGCATGGGTAACGAATCCACCCCACAGTACAGGGCTTCTCAAACCACCCCAGTGTTCCAGACACAGGCAGCAGCCCACCCCAAGGAGGCAGGGGGAGCAGATCCCCGTGAGATCAGCAGGTCTAGCAGTCCCTCTCTGCTGCATGTGCTCTCCATTCCTCCTGCTCAAACCCGACAGGCAGGGCAGGCAGCAGACAGGCACTTCAATTACTGCACAGTGCAGCCATGCATCTTCTCGGGTGCTTCAATTACAGATGGCCAGTTAGGCGGGGGGCAGGCTTCCACAGTACCTATAGAGACACTGTGAGGGGGAGCGGCCCCTCTGCCCACAGCCCCGGGAAGGGGGGTGCATGGAGCAGAGGGAGGGCAGTTCACGTTGACCTGGGGATCTCCAGCACCAGCAGCCCCTAGGCCATGGCAGCTGGGCTGGGATAGCTCCCCCACGCTGAGCCCAGAGCTGTTTGCACTGTGCTCCGGCAGCACCAGGCCAGCTAGCAGGGCAGGAGGAGAGCCCCCACCTCACAAAGGGGGCACTGTGCCAGCAGGGATTCGCCTGCCAGCCCGGAGGTATCAAACCAGGAGGCAAAGGATGAACCCGCTGTAGCTGGCTGCCTGGGGGTATGGCAGGGATGCTCCGAACTACAGGGGCTTTGCCAGAGTGGGGCCCAGTCCCCACCCTGGTGCAGAGCCTGGTGCCCAGAGCAGTTTCAGGGTGTGGGGCTGCAGATGCTGATTAGTGCCCTGGCACAGGCCTGCCCCACGGAGGAGCAAGTGGGCTGGGATTCACATTGTTACAGCGCCAGCACAGGAGACACTGGCCAAGGCTGAGTGAGCACAGCACCGGCCATCCATCACACCTAGCCCCCACCGATGAGCCTCCTTACTGACAGACTCAGCTGAGAGCACAGAGGCCTCTCCCAGCAGGAGGAGGAGTCCCCCAGCTCTCCCATCCCCTAAGGGAGGCCCCCGCAGGCCCCCATTCCCCAACCCAGCTCAGGCTTCGACTCTCCAGGCAGCAGCCTGGCCCCCTCCCCGTCCCCCTATGGGCAGCTCCGAGCGGGGCCGCCCCACAGCCGGAGCATGGGGCAGAGCAGCCTGCGGACAATAGCACCCTCTGGTGGCCACAAGGAATAGCTGCACCTCCCCAGCACCATCCCAGGTGCCTGGCCTGCCTGCTCTCCCACCCAGCCAGGTGGGGGTCGGTGGGAAGCTCCCCATCAGCCTGTTCACCTTGGCAGCCCCCTCGGCAGGCAGGCAGGCTCAGAGCCCTCGCCCTGCCCGCGTGGGGTGGGCACTGCCGTCTCTGCAGCAGGGCTCCCAAGCATGTCCTAAGCCCGTCGCTGGCTCTCGCTGGCTGGCAGGGAGGCCTCGGCCAGGCTGCAGCATGTCCAGCGAGCGCTATGGAGACAATGCGTCAAACGAGGGGCCCTGCTGCTAACATGACATGAGCATCACCCAGACACCTGCCACGGGCAGAGCCTCCCGGGGCACACCCCTAGTGCCTGGCCTGGCCCAGCTCCCCTCTGTGCAGCACCCAGCCTGACCATCTGAAGAGGGAACCCCCATGAACAAGGGAGCGCGGCCAGGCTGGGGGGGGAGGAGATATGCCCCACAGGCAGCCAAGGGGCACAACCAGGCTGGGCTAGCTCATGGAGAAGTAGCAAACAGCCCTAGCGGTGCTGACGGCTGGCTCCCGCCTGTCGGCGGGCAGAGGCCAGACACCCATTCTTGTCCTGCGTCCCCCCGGCAGCGCTCGACCTGCTGCCCAGGGCATGCTTGGCTGGCCTGGGAGAGGTGGACGGGTCCAAGGGAACGCGCTGAAGTGGGCTGAGTCCTTGCTGGAGGGACGCACCCAACGAGCAGCACTGGGAACGGCCCCTCCTCCCAACCCCTCCTTGGCTGCGCCCCACAAGGACCAGGTCTCCCTTGGGCCCTTCTCAAAGCCACCTGCAGCTGCTAGGTGAGCCAGTCAGACGCCAGGGCTCCAGCGCCACCTCCCCGTCTGCCCTTCGCCACGTTCCAGCCCCCACCACCATCGAGATGGCCCCGGGCCTGGCAAACAGCTGCCTCCAGCGCCCCCGAGCCAGGCTGAGGCCATCTGGCCCCAGGGCCATCTCCATGGGCAAGGGTCAGGTCAGAGCCCGGCCCCGTCCCAGCAGTGCCACCGCCGCCAACCACCTCGGAGCCTGGCCCCGTCCTGGCAGCGCTGCCGACCACCTCCAGCCGGCTCGGAGCCGAGCCCAGCCCCGTCCCGGCAGTGCCGCCGCTGCCGCCCACCTCCGGCCGGCTCGGAGCCCGGCCCCGTCCCGGCAGCGCCGCCCACCACCTCCGGCCGGCTCGGAGCCCGGCCCCGTCCTGGCAGATGAAGACCCTGCTTCAGTCACCCCTCTCGGGTGGGCTATAGCAGCGCAATGGACCTGGGCATGGAGCTGCCAACCCCTTCAGAATGCTGCAGCAGGTCTCCTCAGCACCACAGCTACTGCTAATCTTTCAGCTCCATCTCTGCTCTCTACGCCGGCTTCCCAGGCTTTTCAAATCAAGTCCCAGGGCTCAGCCCTTCTCCTGAAAGCACTGCATGGCCTGGGCTCTGGGGAGCTGGACTGCCTGACGCTCTGGACAAAGACTGCGGATGACAGCTTTGCTCCTCTGGCCCAATGGCGCTCTCAGCAATTCAAGGACAGTTGCTCTGTGCCGGAGATGGGCCATTTACCAGGATGGGCCCAGACTGGAGTGAACTCGCCCAGAAGCAGCCTCCCACTTCCACTCCAAGGGCGGAGCGCGTTGTTTTAACTTCTCTTCTCTGATACGCACCCCATAGCAGGGACGTCAAGACCCCAACTGTTACCAAACCCAAATGCTGCATGCACACAAACAAACCTGGGGCTGCCTAGGTAGGCACGCTGCTCAACGCACAACTGGCAGGCGAGGCACTCCAATATCAGTGCAGAGCCCAGTGTGAGAACCAGGACAGCCGGGCCCCACCAGGGTTCAGTGTGCCAGCAGGGCGCGGTGCGAGAACCTCGCCAGGACAGCCGGGCCCCACCAGGGTTCAGTGTGCCGGCAGGGCGCGGTGCGAGAACCTCGCCAGGACAGCCGGCCCCCACCAGGGATCAGTGTGCCGGCAGGGCGCGGTGCGAGAACCTCGCCAGGACAGCCGGGCCCCACCAGGGTTCAGTGTGCCGGCAGGGCACGGTGCGAGAACCTCGCCAGGACAGCCGGGCCCCACCAGGGATCAGTCTGCCGGCAGGGCGCGGTGCGAGAACCTCGCCAGGACAGCCGGGCCCCACCAGGGATCAGTCTGCCGGCAGGGCGCGGTGCGAGAACCTCGCCAGGACAGCCGGCCCCCACCAGGGTTCAGTGTGCCGGCAGGGCGCGGTGCGAGAACCTCGCCAGGACAGCCGGGCCCCACCAGGGGTCAGTCTGTCGGCAGGGCACGGTGCGAGAACCTCGCCAGGACAGCCGGGCCCCACCAGGGGTCAGTCTGCCGGCAGGGCGCGGTGCAGTGTGGTGCGAGAACCTTGCTGGGCCCCACCAGGGCTGGTAAGCTCCTGTGTCAGGCCACGTAGCTGAGCGTGGGCTGACACAGGGAGCCACATGGCTGCTTTGGGGTGCCCTGAGGCTAACACCAAACCCAGGATCCACGGGTGGGGCCCTGGGCGTTGTATTTCTCAGGGGTTTCCCAGAGCCCCATGCACTGCCCCGCCAGGGTTTCTGTACTGTCACCCATCACCCCACCCCCCCGCGGCACGGCTCTTCCTACCTTTTACCTGGGCTCTCTTGTGAGCAATCAGGCCCTCGGGGTGCGGGAGGCTGTACACGAGCACTTTGCCATCAGAAAAGGCTGCTGCCAGGAGGCCCAGCCGGCTCATCTGAGGGGGCTGGAGGGACAGACGCACAGGCTAAACGGGCCAGGCTCAGGCTCCTGGGGAGACTCACCCAAGGCACCCCACCCACAGCCGGGCCATGCTGGGTGGCTGCAGTGCAATGGTTCCATTCTGTGCAATCCATGGGCATGGCTCTGTGCTGGGCTGCAGCCACCCCACAGACTGCTCGGAGGGGGGCAGGATCCATATCTGTGGGGCCCACTGCAGAGGCCGTCCCCAGAGCCTTCGTGCAGGCAGACCCAGCCTCCCGCCTGCTCCGCCGCACCCCTACCTTCCTGCAGGTGGTGGGCGGCTCCCAGGCTCCGCTGGGGCAGAACTTCATGTCCCAGATGCAGCCGTGATCAGTGGCGATGGCGTAGGCCAGCCTGGCTTTGGTGGCAGAGCTGCAGGCAGAGGCAAGTTGGGGGGGCCTGGCTGGAGGGTGTCAGGAGCCCCCCTCCACCCGCACAGGGGCACAGCTGCAGCACAGCCCCAGGGCACACAGAGCAGGCCGGGAGAGCCCAGCACAGCTCTGCAGCCGCTGGCTCTGCCACCCAGGGCCAATCCTCCAGCCGCGACCAAGAAGGTGAATCGTGCCCTCCCCTGCAGGGCGGCTCCTGGGCACCCGGGCCACGGTTTCCCAGAGCGCTCAGCCTTGGCCTCTGCCCGGGACGGAGCCACTAAGCTCCCGGGGCCTGGAGTGAGTGACGGCCTGTGCAGGGCATGGCCATGTGCCCCGGGGGGGTAAGGCCCCAGGCCCACTTCCCATGGGGGTGGGGGAGGGAGCCTTGTTCCATTCCCAC